>NC_052399.1:6473026-6787514 GCF_009389715.1 Phoenix dactylifera
CGATCTGGCCTCGTTAATTTTATATTGTTTGTACGGTCGGGGCAGGCTGTCCCCACCTTAGACTAATGCATTGACCTACTCCCATCAAATTAATAGTAAAATCTCTCGCAATTAATAGATCTGTTTAATATATTACCTCCCATGTCATGTCGGCCACATTATTCTTCTATTAGCACACTTACGAGGGAAGACAAACATTTTTTTTTTTTTCCGGCCACCTACTAAAAGTCCACCAAAGCACAACTAGCTGACCAGCTTTTACGTGGCATTTCTGCCGGTGTTGTGATATAGCACATAAGCAAGCAAGGAATTAGCGCCCTGAAACACTGTAATCCCTTCTCCGAAATGTTTCAGTAGAGAGAAGATGATGAACAAATAACAGCTAATCGATTAATTAGCAACAAGACTCATCATCTGAAATGGTCTATTAATGAGGTAATCACGAAACAGAAAAGGGTCGACAATGGTAATTGAAAACAGCACGCAGATTGCAATGGATCATAGAAAGCCCTCACTCTGCAGAGAATGAGGCTTTGCATACACTGTTATTCTGGGTGCCACCAATCGCTGTGACCATCTTAATAACAATTAATTTAGTGGATAATATGATAATAAGAAGGGTTGGGCGGCAATTAATAGGAAGGTTGGATGGATGGATGGATGGGTGAAAAGCGGGAACTCAGGAGGTGGTGGCAATGCAACAGGGCTCCAAAATGAAGAGCGGCCTCCGCAGCTGGCTGCACCTCCTCATGTGGTGCAGGAGCTCCCCCCGGTTCCGCCGCTTCGACGTGAACAGCAGCTTGTGGTCGTCCGGCGACGCGTACTGCCCGCCGCCGACCTGCGGCCCCCTCTCGTGGAACGAGTAGTAGTGGTTGCTGTAGTAGCCCTCCGATGATGTGCTGAAGGTCGAGGCGGCAGCCGCAGCCGCAGCCGCCGTGGTTGTCGTTGGCGGCGCCCGGCGGGCGGGTGCCGCTGGTGCGGTGCTGGGATTGTGGTGGTGTTGCTGGATTTGTTGCTTGTCGGGTGCTGTAGGCTTGCATTCTGCCATCTTCTCGGCCCACCGGGTCTCGCCGGCGCCCACGAATTTGTTGATCACGAAGGACGACGACCGCTGCATCTTCATCGACCCGCTCTGTTGCTGGGGCTGTGTGCTGACCTTCACCTCTACAACTGTCCCTCTATCCACCACTTCCACTTCTTCCTCTACCTCCTCCTCCTCCTCCTCCTCCTCCTCCTCCTCTTCCTCCTCCTCCCCTTCATCACGATTCTTTTCTTCTTCCAAATCTCCCTCTTCTTCCTGTGCCATTGCTGTTGTTTCCTCCTCCTCCTCCTCCTCTTCTTCTTTTGCCAGACTTACCATAACATCTTCTTCTTGCTGTGTTACCTCTGGGATGTCGATCTCGATGTCATCAGGGTCATTGAAGGTGGCATCAATGAAGGAAAGGAGCAGGCGGCCGTCCTGGCGCTGTGCGTGGAGGTAATTCTGGGAGGGGACGGGCACGGCCTGGACGACGAGCCGGCCGTCGCTGCGGTGCGGCCTCATGTGGATGCAGGGCCCGTCGCGCCGCGAGATGGAAGAGAGCGGTGGAGGAAACGATCGGGGCGGCGACCTCCTGCTAATAGAGCAGTGGTAATTCACTGAAACCAGCTCCTTCCTGCCACTCTGCACTCGCCGCTCTTCTACCGCCTTGGCGACTGTGAAGCGTGGCCCTTCTGCTTCGTCTGCTACTGGCGTCTCGTGGATTGGAGGTTGGTTGTGCTCTTCCTCTTCCGCTTCAATCTTGGAAGAGAAGCAGCCGAGGTCGTCGAGCAACGAGGAGAAGTCTGCGGAGCCCGTCTCGGACCCGAGGCTCTCGGTGCAGATCTCGAGGCTCTTTTGGCTCATCAGGCTCGATGAGCGCCGCACCAGAGGATGGACATAAGGGGCCGGGGGACCGGCGGTGGCGGCCTCCTTAGGCTTCTGGGATTGGATCGAGCTCCATATGTCGAATTGCCCGGGCCGGTCGTCGTCCTTCTCGGCCTCCACCGGGGGTTCGCTAGGCTTGTCTTGCTCAGCCGGCGGCTGCCAATTTATAGGCGAGATTGGCAGGGGCTCTCTTGCTATGTTAGGCGCGAGAATGGACTCGAAGGGCGAGAAGGAGCTTCTGCACACGGCCACCGACATCTTTGGGCCGAGAGAGACTCCCGCAAAGTTAGGAGCTGGAACGGTATTATGGATCACTGGAAGAAAGGAATTAAAAAGGAGGATGTCATGCCAAGAGATCTCAGGGGACTCTTCAAGTCAAAAAGATAGGAGAGTAGTCGAGTCTCAAAGCTAATAATATAGTAGTAGGAAATTAGGAAGGGGTTAGGTAGTCTAGTACTAGTCGTAAGAAGGATAGACCAGTGGGTGGATGTGGAATAGCGATAAGTGTTTAATTACCTCAAACAAGGATAGCAGCATCCAGAGTCCAAGAAGCACTTGGTTGGTTGGTTGGTTGGTAGTCGATCGATGGAAGGAGAAAGAGATGAAGGGCCGAGACCAACAACAGTTCCTCTCCTCCACTCTCTCGCTCTCGTTCTCCTCGAGGTCTGGCTCCGGGTTCCCGGTAGAGGCCGGCCGATAAGAAACGACCGAGGGCGCGGTGGTATTTGTAGGTGCGGAAAAGGCCTTCTCCCCTCTCACTTACTCGCTGGGAGAACCTTTTAGCCGTCCGGGGCCTCCACCACCACACCACGATCGCACCATCTTTTACTTTCCAGCTTTATATTGTCGATTTAATCTTACTGTCAAGGACACGCTCTCCACATCACTCGCTCAGCTCTACTTGCATCCTTTGCTTAATTATTCCCTAGTTGCTGTTGCTTTTCTTATAGTTAGCTTAGCTTTGCTTAATTCCTCCAATAGTGTCTCTCTAGCAGTGAATTGGTGACAGCAGCCCCCTTTCCCGATACATATTCTTGGCCCTCTTTCTCGAATTCTTTAGCTATTGATACCGACTTCTGACGCCAGCCAGCCCAATATCCCGTGTCCCGACTCGCACCCTTCCTCATTCTCTCTCCGCTTGTTCAAATTAATCGGCCTGTTCTCGTTTATCTAGTCCAGTTTCTTTATCTATCTATCTTTCCGTGCTATTTCCATCCCAAATATTTCCCTGCAGCTAGCCTTTGGCTTCCCCCCTTCCTGCGTGCCAGCCCACACGCACCACACTGGAGAACAATATACCATCTTTTGGAACTTTAGAAAGGAAGCAAACACGTAGAAGAATAGCAGCAGGAATAAACGCGAGAGCTATGTGATTAGGCTGCGAGAGTGTGTGATGTTAGTTGCTGGAGCATTGGTTGGTAATGCGCTCCGGCATTCTACGCGAGCCAGGGCGATCCACGCGTCGTGAGAGACGGACAAAGGCGTCCCGGTCGCGCCTTTATGACGACACCCGCGGAATCTCCGCCCTCGTGGACCAATCCCCACCCTACGATCCACAACGAGCATCCCATCCTCCGCTGCTTTACCCTTTGCCCCCCAGAGTGAGCGAGGGAGCGAGCCCTCGTCCAATCCCCTTCTCACCTCAAAACAAGTCGCTAGAAATTAGGAATTCGGAATACGAAAAGCCTGGGTCGCTGTTTCCCCCTTTTAGCCAGGCGTGCGGTGATGGGTCTCTCGCTATATAATTTATCTCTTTTTTACCAGCCCAGCGACGCAAGCCTTTCGAAAGCCAGAGGGAGAGCGCGCGTCTCCATTGGTGCGGCCTCCCACGCGTTGCCGGGGGATTGGGCCGCGACATCTCGGCTTGGGATTCGGACGGGCCCAGCGGGGAGGGCGGTGAAAAAGGAGGCCCACCTGGCCCCGGGGGGTGGTGGGCCGGCCTTTGCGCGTCACATCGCCCGCGCCTCTGTTTGTTTGCCCCAGTTCTTATCTTAACGCCTAAGCTGGAGGGAATGTACGTCACACAATCCACGAGGAAAAGGAATCGGCGAGAGGGAAAAAATACAGCGACTGCACGTGCGAGTGCGAGTTGGACCATTTCAAAGGAAGGGCGTATTTGTGCGCACGCGTGTGGGGTCGGTGGTCCTCTTGGGAAATGCTCTGTAGCACCGCCCTGGAAAGGAGTCCTAAAATCTGACTCTCATGGGTCCGCAATGATCCGCGTTACCGGACGGCCAAAAGGGCTTCATGACTACCCTGAACCCGCTCTATACGGTAGCCAATCAGTTTCTGATAATATTAGGAGCGTGCAGCCGCCCATATGCTATTTATTCATAAATTATGATTCATAAACTCAAAAGGGTGCAGATTTTAGGTTCAATTTTTTTTTTTTTTTTTTTGGTTAAAACGGCAATTCATATAGCTCTAACTTGAGTACATCCTGCCAAATCAGAAAAAAGCAAAAGATACAGATCAGGCGGGAGTTCTGCCGTGGATGACCAACATAACTCCCCAGAATGCCGTGCAGCATAGGAGGCGACCCAGTCTGCTGCCCTGTTCGCCTCCCGGAAAACATGTACTGCCTGAAACTCCTCCATCGCCATAGCCAGCCTGCGGGTCTCCCGAATAAGTGGGTGGCCATCTCCATATCTATCCGCCCCCCGGATCCAATCTATAATAATAGAAGAGTCCCCCTCAAGAAACACCCGCCCGGCCCCGAGCACCCGCCTCACGTAGGAAACACCGGCCCATGCTGCCCATAGCTCTGCTCCCACAACCGAGAGCCCTGTCGAGCCCCGGCCACCCGCCGCAATCAACCTCCCATGGTGGTCTCTGATAACAAAACCGACTCCTCCTGACCTCCCATTCCTCGCCACACTGCCATCGAAATTCACTTTGAGATAACCAGGGGGTGGGGGTACCCAAGAAACCACCGCAAAACTCGGCGCTGAAACAGCACTACGGATACCCCAGATGTCCCTAGTTGGCCCAAGTGAAGACGAGGCCATGCAGGAGAGGACCTCCTCCGCCTGAAGCACCGCTCTCTCCACCACCATCATCGCCGAGAGCCTCCTACCCTCAAACAGACGAGCGTTCCGGTCCAACCAAATATGGTAGGCCAGATACGCTCTAAGTATCCCTGCCTCTGCGAACATAGGGCTCCGTACCGAGGCTCGCAGCAAGTGCAACAAATCCTGTGCCGTCTCTACCGAGTGATGAATAGGAACAGGAGAGCGCCTCCAAATCTCCCTAGCCCTATGGTAGTGTAGTAGAACATGTCGAATAGTCTCCTCTGTATCCGAACACACCTCGCACTCCTGAGGAACCCGAACACCCCGCCTGACTAGTATACTCCTGGTAGGGAGGCAGCCCCAAGCCACCTTCCATAAAAACAACGCAACCCTCGGGTGAATCCTCATCCGCCAGATCCAACCTCCCTCAATCACTCTCGCTGGCTCCCCCCTGAACAAAGCCTGAAGGTCCCTGGCTCGCACCTGTGATCGGCCCGACGGCGCCCAGACCAACCTGTCGGTCTCCCCCTGAACTGGCACCGGGAGGCCCAAAATCGTCTCAGCCAACTGAGCCCCAAATGCCTCTCGGATCAATCCCTCCCTCCACCTGCCCTCCTCTGAGTCCAACAGGTCGCTAACCCTCCGGCCTGCTAATCGCACCGTGTCCACCATGGTCGGCATGCAGCTGATCGGCACTGCAGTCACCCAACAGTCCTCCAATATATCAATGGAGCATCCATCACCAATCGCCCATCTAATCTCCGAAAGGACCACCCTAGCTCTGGCACACATCTCCCTCCACACCGGGGAGTGAGAACGGGCCGCTCGCACTCCGGGCACCAGAACGCCATACTTGGCCCTCATCAGTGAGGACCACAAACTATCGGGCTCCATAACAAATCTAGCTACATGGCGTGCCGCTAGAGCCTCCCTCCGCACCAACAGGGACTGCACCCCTAGACCACCACATCTGGTAGGCTGGCACACCACCTCCCATGCCAGCAAATGAATACCACCTCTACCACCTTGCCTACCCCAAATAAAGTTCCTAACCAGCTGCTCAATATTCCTCAAGGTCGACACTGGAATAATAGAATGGGAAAGTAAATAAACAGGGATCGAGGAGAGAACTGACCTAACCAGGGTAATCCTCCCCATCATAGATAGAGAGCGCATCTGCCAACCCTTCATCCTCTGCCTAATGCTGGTCTCCAGATAGGAACAGTCACTCCCACGCAAGCGCCGGCCAGAGAGCGGGACCCCCAAGTATCTCATCGTGCCATCCTGCTCACCTATCCCCAAGATCTCCCTAATAGAATGTCTCATCTCCTGTCTGGTCGACGGGCTAAAGCACACAGCAGATTTCGAAAAGTTGACCCTCTGACCAGACATAGCACAATAGTCCTGAAGGACTCTAGTAAGAACCAGAGCATCTCGGCAAGTCGCACGGGCTAGCAGCAAACAATCATCCGCAAAGAGCAAATGTGAGATCGATGGGGCATCCAGCGCGGGCCTGTAAATCTCCAGCTCCTGGGCGAGCACAACCTGATGCAGAGCTCTGGATAGCGCATCCGCACATAGAATAAACAGATAAGGGGATAAGGGACACCCCTGTCGTAGCCCTCCCGTAGACACAAAATAGCTAGAAGGCGTGCCATTCACCAAGATGGCAAAAGAAGGAGTCCTGACACAACCCATGATCCACTGAATCCACACCCCAGGAAAACCAAACCCCAGCAGAGACTGATATAGAAACTCCCATCGCATCCTATCATAGGCCCGCTCCATATCTAGCTTGACTCCCATCAAGCTCCTCCTCATCGGAGCCCTCTCCAAATCAAACATGAACTCCTGGGCTATCATCACATTGTCGGATATACTCCGACCACCTATGAAAGCACCCTGCTCCGGACTGATCAAACTCGGCAGAACATCCCGCAACCTGACGGCAAGAATCTTCGCCGTAGCCTTGTACAAAGTGGTACAGAGGCTAATCGGTCGAAAGTGACCCGGCTCAGAGGCATCCTGCCGTTTTGGTATCAGGGTAATGAAAGTCCGCTGCCAATCCGAGGACATCACTGCTGAAGTAAAAAACTGCTGTATGGCCGCCGTCACATCCTGTCCCACTATCCTCCAGTACCTCCGAAAGAAGAGCGGTGGAAAGCCATCCGGCCCTGGCGCCTTGTCCCCCTCAAGAGACCAAACCGCCCCCCGAATCTCCTCCACCGAGACCGGCCTAGTCAGCTCAGCAGCCTCCTCCCCCGACACCCTCACTCCCGGCACCGGCGGCTCCACTCGGCCCCCCTCTCCCCTCTGCTCCGTCCACCTCGCTCTGAAGAAGCACTCAACAATCCTCCGGATAACCACCGGGTCATCTGATACCTGGCCGTCCTCACCCCTGATAGATCTGATCCTGTTCTGGTTCCTCCTAATCACCGTAGACTGGTGAAAGAACTTTGTATTTCGGTCCCCCTCCAAAATCCACTGTACCCTGGACTTCTGTCTCCATAGTGTATCCTGCTGTCTGAGAAGGGAGTCATGCAATGCCAAGTGAGATCTAAGCTCCCCCATCAGAACCTCCGATAATCCTCCCATCTGTGCCTCCTGAACCTGAAGTCTGGAAATGGCCTCCTCTTCTTCCTCTGCCCTCCTAAAGATGTTCCCCACTTCCTCCCGATTCCACCTTCTCAACCTCCGCCTAGTCAACTCCAACCTTCGGGATACCCGATACATAGCATCGCCCCTAACCGGGGAACACCACGCCTCCCTCACCATCTCCCAAGAACGTGGATAGCTAAGCCAGAACTTCTCAAATCTGAAAGGGGGGCGAACTGGGGTGTATATCTCAGTACTCACCAGCAATGGATGATGATCCGAGGCAATCCTCGGCAGATGTCTGACATGATGGTCCGGAAAGCACTGAACCCACCCGGCTGTAGCACAGGCTCTGTCCAATCTCTCCCATACTCGGGCCCGCCCCTGCTGATTGTTACACCATGTATACCTAGGCCCTGAGAAGCCCAAGTCAATCAAACCATTGGCATTAAGAAAATTCTGGAACTCCTTGATCTTCCTGTTGAGAGTAAAAGGGTTCCCCCCCAACTTTTCCGAAGCATCCATAATACAATTGAAATCTCCTGCTACCAACATAGGGTGACCATGACTTATCAGTCGCGTAGCCTCCTCCCATAGTGTCCTCCTGACCCTATAATCAGTACTGGCATAAACTGCTGAGAGAACCCAAGGACGCCTGTTACCCTCTGAGATCACCAAGATCACCTCTTGAGAGCAAATATTAAAACACCCCAATGTACATCGACCCAAATCCCATGTGACGATGATACCTCCCGACAATCCTTGAGAATCCACAGCATAGAAGCCCCACGCTCGCGGGATCACCCTTCTCACCTTCTGCAAACTACTGCCACAAAGCCGAGACTCTAATAGCACACAAATATCCGGGTTGTGCTGTTGCACCAACCGACGAAAAGCCGGAGCAAAGGAGGGTTTCCCCGCCCCCCGGCAGTTCCATAGTAGGATCTTCATAAAGCACCCAATGGTCCCGCACAACTCCCAACACCGGAGCTGTGGCTACCCCCTGCATCCTCATCCATGCACTCTACACCTCCTAGTGAGTCACTTCGCATCCCCTTTGCCGAAGCCATAAGCTGAGCTAGAATTTGAGGATGCTGACTGTTGCCCTGTGCCATATGGCACAAACCGTCCACCGACCCCGTGCCAATTGTGCCAGTCTCCCCCCCCTTCCCTACACATTCAGAGAGGTCCTTCCCTCCGCCGCTTTTTAGAGCCAGCTCCCCAGCATCAGAGGCCACTATTTCCCCCTTCACCTTTGAAGCTTCTGGTTCACTGTACACCCGTGCCATTTGGCACGGACTGTTCCCCTTCAAAGCCGATGTCACCTGCCCATCCGAGCCACTCTCAGTACCACTAACAACATCGGTCGACACCGTCAGCAACTCCCCCGAAGCCATCGTCTGCGACGCCGTCCGGCCAAGCTCCGTCAGGTCCGCCGCCAGCGACAACGAACGCGCCAGACGGCCACCTGTGCTCGCGGCCGGCTCCAGCCGCACGTCACCGCCCGCCGGTTGCTGGTCCACCCGGGGAGGTCGTTCACCAACAGGCGCAAGGGGCGGAGGTGAGCTCCGACTCCTCTGCCGGAAGAACACCGCCGGCCTCCGGCCCTTCACCTGGACAGGAGTCTTCCCCTCACCCGAGGTCGTCGAGTCGCCCGTAGACAGGCCAGCGCCCACAGCTCTCCTGGGCGGGCTTCTAAAGCGCTTCATCGGACTCTGAGTCGGGCCCCCCAGTCGAAGGCCCCCACTGGCGTTGGGCCGCTCTTCAAGCCGGCCCACACACGGAGCCACCCGGCCCGAGTCCTGAGTCAACTCAGCATCCGACCCGGAACCCGCACCAGGTTGACTTGGTCCACCCATCGGCCGGCTCGCACCCGCCTCCGACACGTCTTTCTCCGGCGTCCTCCGACGAGCCACCTTGGATGGCTTCTGCCACCCTTCAAGGTCGATCGGAGAGGCCGGCCCATCCCCCGGCCGGCTCGGACTGGCCCCGGACGCCGCTGGCCCCGCCGTCTTCCCAGCATCAGGACGCGGGGACTCCTTCTTTCGGAACGCCGGCGGGGTTGGCCCAATCCGATTCGTCACCAACCATGGACCAAAGGCCCCTGCCTCCCGGGGTCGTTCCCTCCCTGTCTCCGCTTGCTTAGGCGTCTCCGAGGCGTCAATCCCATCACGGACCTCCTCAGACCCACCACTTATCTCCTCCGGATTCAACCTCCCCTCCGCCGGAGGCACAAACACACATCCCACCGCCGAATGGCCTACTCGTCCACATTTAGCGCACGGCACTGGCAGGTTTTCATAAACAAAACCCTGCCAGAAAGGGGCCCCTCCATCCGCCGAGCTCCCCCGCACCCATGTTCCGGGCACAAGCGGAGCAGAGGCGTCGAGTTCCACCTTCACCCTGGCGAAGCCATACCTCCGCCTCTGCTCTGTGAAGCCATCCAGCGCCAAGGGGGTACCGGCCCTCGCCGCCACCCTGAAGATCGCTTCCTTCTTCCAGAAATCCATCGGCAGACTGGGGAGCCGTAACCAGACAACCACCCGCCCGAAACACCCGGGCTTCGGAACAAAGCTGGGCCGCCACCGGTCCATGGCGAGCACCTGTCCCGCCACCATCCACGGACCATTTCGCATCGCGGCTTCCCGGTCGTTCTCGTTGGCGAACCTGATGGCAATGACCCCCTCCGACAGGGTGAAGCACTCGGCGTCATAATCCAGCTTCCCGGCTCGCCGTATCTCCTTCACCACCCAATCGGCCGGTATGCTCCTACCCAGGCTCCTCACGAGTACAGTGGTACTCCTCCATTCAGACCGCACCTCCTCCAACTCTTCTTCCGGCACCTCGACGACCTCCGGGAACCGGTTCTGCAGCTCCTCCAGCTCACGTGAAGGGGTCCGGTGGCAGGTCCATACCGGAGGCCTCGGAACGCCTTTCGTCACATCAGCCCACGACGGACGCTTGGCCGCAATCCCACTAGATGGCTTCCTCTGTGCTCCCCCCTTCCCCAGCGCCGGCGTCCCCCCAGCTTCGGCCATAACACCCCGCCGGCAGGTGTTTGGCGAAATGCTCGAAAGATCACCCCCCCAAACACAAATCTCAAAGCACCCGCTCACCCGCTCACCCGCTCTTTTTTGAATACTGCATTTCTAAAAATCTACGCCTTGATGCTTGTAACATGGATAAGTTATAATTACCTGCCAAGCTCTATAGCTTTGGATTCTAATCCGCATTGACCATATCCATGATATTTTAGCTAGAAAAGTAAGGATCTAATTGCGAATTTGGTCATGGTACCAAGTATAATAGGAATTATTATTAACTCTTGTAATTGAAGAACGGATAATAAAAAATAACTCATGTTGGTGAAATGATCCTAGATTTTATGTCATTTGGCTACCGTATTTACTATACTGCAGCGGTTGCACTGAACTTATTTCAGTCACTCTTTCTCTCGTCAAGATTTCTAGACGACAGGATCTTGCCTCGGGATTTGTACAAATAAGGCCGGAACGATTTGTGAACCGAGGCACATGGCATTCATGGGAAATCCGTATGATGTGTGCATGGTAGATGGTACGAGATCATTAATGATGGATGGCTGATTTACGCATTGATGCATGACCAAATCACTGCTTCGGTAATGAATGAGAATTATTGCGATTAGACATTTCGTTTGTTGGGATAGGAGATTTTTGTAAGATCTCAATTAATAATGATAAAAGGTAATTAATTAGTAACAAGAAACATCAAAGCCAAGCTAAAACGGAAAAAAAAATGCATGGGCATACTCCTAACCTTGCAACCTGTTGAGATTTGAAAGAATTTTAACGTTTTGAAGAGGTGTTAATAAAAATAATTTGTAACACTCAAAATTTAAAAAAAAAAAATTTGTAACCTCTAGGTATTTTAAATTTCATTTGGAAGTTTTAAAATTTTTCATTACCTTTCATTATGGTTTTAATGGGACCATAAGTATTCAACTGTTATGGTTGAATTATAAAAGACCTTTCTTGCACCAAAAAGGAGAAAATACACTAAGTTTTCTTCTTGCTCTTATAATTTCTCTCTACCATCATTCTCTCTTATACAATTACATATATTATTTTATATTTTGGACAACCGATATAAATTAGATAATCTGCATACTATAGACGTGCACTATAGGTTAGGTCTGCTGTGAGCTATTTGGGTTGTATCTTGGAGCTGTCGCTGACTGCCAATACTTGCACGTGGGAATGCAACAACAGCTTTAGGAGAGTGCATCTCTTGGCATGCCTCTCACACCTCATATAATAGATATTTTTTTCTCCTATTTTATAATAATTATTAAAAAAAATTTCATGCAGTTTAAATATTTCAGTAAGCATGTTACTAGACCAACACATCCCTCCGTGAAACATGAAACGAAAACAGTCCGAAATAAGAAAGATTCCAAGCAAGTTAGTATTAACGCAATGTTATCCTTGCAACTCCATATTCACCACCGCAACTGACGCCCCACAGTTACAGTAGGCAAGGCTGGGGCTTGGAACTTTTAGCCAGCTTGGGATGTATTTGTTTATTATCTTTTCTTATTTAGGCACTATGTTAATTTATCCAAAGGAAAAAACGTTCAATCTTGAGTTGAGATGGTGCTTTATCCATCATGGTTTCTCCTCAGCCTGTTCCTTATTTTATATCACCCTTGCGTTAAATCTAGCTCATAATGCAACATACTTCACACACTACTTACAAAAGAGAAACAAATTAACTCTACCACGTTTTCCACAAGATCCTGCTCTTGATTGGGACAAAACTAGATTGCAAGTCAATTTTTATGCAATGTTTTTATGATGACGAGACAGTATAGTATCATTAGTACAGATTTTGTCTACCAACTCCCGTTTGCAATCGATCTCACTTCTCGTGCATGAACATGGTCACCGCTTAATGGCAAGCTAGAGAAATGAATATTCCTCGAACACTGAGATTTGGAAGTTCCCCGTGCAGAATTCCCAAGATATATGCTCTCTGTTCAATGTTTTTCGTTTGTTCCTTTTTTTTTATCGCAACTAGTCAGAATATATTATTTTAATTTTTTAATCTTACACCAGTATTCAAAACCTTTCGTGTGCATCGGCGGTATGAAACTAAATATATATATACATACCTACACGGATCTTCATGGTATATCATTTTCTTTTCTCTTCGCGTCAAAGAAGGCCGGCTAGGAATGGCAAATGCATGAATGAGTTGGACAAAAACAAGCACATTAGACCATTATACAAATGGCCAAGGCCGGGTCCAAATCTACTGTAATACGTTAGAATGGTGCTTGTGGATCTGACCTCTTGACTAGATATGACCCATATGGCCCCTCTCTTTTTTTTCCTTTGAAGTACACGCAAATTTTTGTGGTTTTGAGATTTGCCTTTTGCATTGATACCAAACTTTTTTTGAAAAAAATTACATCCACTCCTTTATGGCACATTCCTTGGCATCACTTTATCTTGGGGGCAATACCATACACAAATGGAAGATAGCATCATATGGGTAAAATTGACAGCAGATTTAGTGCTCGTGTAGAAATTCTTATTTGAGTGGTCAAAACGATAGCCACCTCTGATGAATAATCCAAGATCGAAAACCATAATATAAATTAACAAGTTGAAATCTAAATCATCAGGAGGAGATTGGCGGATGCATTACCAGTCCATTGATACATGGATAATTCTAATAAATCTGATTGTTTGTAGTTAGAAAGAAAGATTCTTTCTTTTCCCCTGTGCACAAGAAATTTCTTTTTCTCAAGGAACATCTCGGCACAACAAATGAGTTACTATGATATACCTAATGAGGGCATTAGCCCATTTTTCTTTTTCGAATGATGAGGCTCCTATATTGGAGAACTGATTCGTTTTGTTGCTTCCAAGAACCACACGTTTTGAGCAGAAATGTGGATTTCCTTTCCATTTGACTTTGTAGATTTAGTTTTATTCATACAATTGAGCAATACGAGAGTGGAAAGAAGACATAGTGCGGCACTAGCTAGTCTTTTACCTCCTCAGCTTTGGTGGAATTTAAAGCAACTTTCCATCCATCCAAGTATCATTTTTGCATTCATTCCCTGACAAATAAACCCTGTACTTATTTTTCTTGTAAGATTATAAATGGGGCTATGATCTATGAGAATCATTTAGGATAAATATGCAGAAAATGGCAATACCAAGATTTGAACCATTACCTTGTACTCGAGGCGCAACTGATGGATTATAGACAGCTTGCTAGGTAACACAACATCTTGGATTCCTACATCGCTTGCACAAGTTGTCATGTCTAATATTACAATCCAAAATAATATTGTTATTCTATTTTGGTGTAGTAATAAGACTATCTGCTCATCTCTTTGGTTCCATTGTCCAATTGTCACATCGTCAAAAAGGCCGGCCCAATAATTATACATCCTCCTTTTGAACAAGTATAGAAAATAAGATTTGCATCTATCATATGATGTTGTTTCTAATGATTACTTTCATGTGAAGCAATTCATATTTAGGCCATAGAGATTTCGTGCTTTTTGCTTTTAGTCGTAAGACCATTTCTCATTCATAAAAGCACAAGAGTCTGGATTCTTCTTCTACTCGACATAAATTATCATGCACCAAACTGAATGATCTCAGTAATCTTGAACGTAATTAGATGACTAGAGACATCATAATTACCTTGTCGATCACACTAGCAATATCTTCAAATCACTACTTAAACTTAATATTTCATGTACCTTAGTTGGATTACTCTATGCAGCCAGGTGGCTAATTATCTTTTCTCTTTCTACTCACCTTTCATAGTCTAATCGTAGTCTAAATCACCAATGACATGCATGCATGTGTTCCTTTTCACTACCTTGGTGGTAGCAACTTATGCAATAAGCAAACTATTTATTTAAAATGTGCTTACTCATCCATATATGCCATTGTATTTGCTACAGTAAAACTATGCTGAATGTTGACTCATGCCCCTTATTAAATGCATAATTTAAACATCTTTATCTAATCTTTCTCATTTTTGTGCTAAAAAAGTTAAATATTTAATGTCGACCCACTTTTTTGCCCCTCACTCTATATCTTTATATGTTGAGGTTATATTCTATTTATAAAAAAAAAAGAAACAGGAGAGTACATAATAGTAGCTTAGAAACTATTTCACATATCGATTTCAAAAACTGCCCGATGAGGTGTTAAGCAAATCCTCCATGACCATCCGACACATATCTACTTCCCTTTAATCAAACTTGTTATTGCTGGAAGTCAGACCCGGGGTGACCGCGAATCAGGAGGAGGAGCTTCTGCTGCAAGGCGGTGGCGGTTAGCTGTCTCCGACAGACCTGCAAAAAGCCTAGGCCGGGGGATCCGGCAAAGACCTTTCGATGCTTAAGTCAAAGAGAAATTTTTAGATATTTTAACGGAGAGATCTTTTTTGAGGAAGGGAGAAGATACCCTTCTCCCTGGAGTCCCCCCCTCTTTATAGGAGGGGGTGTAGCGGTTACTCACAATCGTATGTGATTGCGCAAATCTTAAGTTAAATGAATTACCTTAGATGGCACGGAATTTCAGGCTAGCTGGCAATCGGTTGAGATTGCAAGGATTCAAATATTGACAGCTATTGTGGCGGAGACTGCAGGATTTGATCCTGATTATAGAGGATTTGGTGACCCCTTCTTTAGGCAGACGCTTCGATTTAGAGACCGGTTTGACTGTTGGTGGAGTCGGGGTCGGTCTCAGCTTCTGACTAGATCTTTCTTAGCCTCAAGGTCAATCGAGTTTTGCTCAGCCGAGACCATGCTTATCGAGATCATACTCGCCAAGATCATGTCTGCCAATGTCATGCTTACCGAAATCACATCTGCCGAGGTCATGCCAGCCGAGGCTATGATTATCGAGATCATGCTTGTCGAGATTATGCCTGCCGAGGCCATGCTTATCAAAATCACGTCTGCCGCCAGATTCAAATGCTTTAATCATATGTGTTGGATAGTCCAAATTTTTCCCATCAAAACTATTACCGAAAACATGCTACATTGTGTACGTGGCTGTCTCCACTTGACCCTAATCATCCTCATGTTTAACTTTACCATAAAAATTGCACGACATTTGGATATTTGCATGATTGCCTTTCTCAGTCTCAATCATCCCCATGTTCGATCTGACTAGACAAACGACATGATGCATGAGGGTACCACAATAATGAGACTGATGATGGAAGCCCAACCAATTAGCAAAATCCTGTGAAACAAAGCCTCCGTGAGTTCACCGCCACCACCACCCAACCCACCCACTGTGGACCATGGCAGCCCCTCCCTCTCTCCCTCTCTCCCTCTCTCCCAAACAGGCTCACGCTGTGCAACTTGCGTCCCTCCCGATGCGAGCATTTGACCCACAGTACGCCACCCTTCCGGCACGCAATCCAGCAGAGGATCCACGCCCCCGACACGACAAGGACTCGAGATCGAGGGGAGATCTCGTTCTGCCCCTTTTGCATCCAAGCCGAGAAAGAGAGCTTTTCGGAGTGGTGAAAAGAAAAGAGAGGGGCTTTGCCCCGCCCGGAAGTAATAATTGTGTTTTTGGGTGGCTCTCATCGCACGATGGCCAAGTCGGTTCGATGCTGTCGGGCACCGACTTGGAAGTGACGGTGGTACGGCCACAATCTAAGGAGTGGATCTTGGAAAAAGTTTTATCCGGTGTGGTCTGAATGCCGTTCAGAGGTCAAGTTATAGGAGAGCCTGTTTCAACCTTCTGCCATCCTCCAGGTGATGGAATTGTTGAGGTATCACCAAAAAATTTTAGGTTCAAAATTTTATTCAAGTGCAATATCACCAAATCTCAGTAATATCATGACATACCATTTAGAGTACATCAATCTATTAACCAGGCTCATTGATGATGAATCTTAGGTTTCAGAAATCACCCAAAGGCATTAGAGATAAAATATTGATGAGATGCAAACAATGTAACCTGCTCATTTCTTTCTATAAGCAGATGCTATATTTAAATCTCATCAATATTCTAGCTAGGCTCAGGATTATAGACTAAAATTTTCCAACATAATGTTGAGGCACCATCAATATATATAAAACCACTTATTTATCTGATAAGCAGTTCATGTGATTGAACAGAAACATTATCTCAAGTACATCAATAATAATGAATTGCATTGTAAATAGGTTTTGAAACAATATCAGCCAAAAGTATTCCCCAATTTATTAAAATACACTAAATATTATCTTACCGTTTAGAGTTCATCGATAAGTTAACTAGGCTTATTGATGATGATGAATCTTTAGATCTCAAAGATCATCTAAGGGCATTGGAGATAAAAAAAAATTGATGAGATTGCAAATAATATAAACTACTCATTTTTTTCTATAAGTAGTTTTTATATTTGAGCTTTATCAATATTTTAGCTTTGCCGAAAGATCATGAGTAAAAAAAATTTAAGGTAATATAGAGCCACAACTAACATAAACCACTCATTTATCTTATTAGAAGTTTATAATATCGAACCAAAACATTACTTTAAAGGCATCAATAAATTTGAAAAATGTATTGGGCGAGCTTGAGAACGATGCTGCCCGAAAGTATCAAAAAATATCCATTAAATGCATTTTCAATATAAATTGCTCGTTAAAGTATAAAATAAAATTCCATGATCAAATATTTTAGTCGGGCCTACAAATGGCCATATTTGTCTTTGGGTCCTGATTAGATGACAATGACAATGACTGCGTAAAAAGGAAAAGGACTAGTTGACAATGACACAAACACATACTCAAGGCCCAAAAAGTAAACTGCTCCTTTCCTTCTACTGTGCAGTTTCTATCACTGAACCTCAATATTTTGCCCAGTTTCTGATCATGGACCCATCAAAGGTTTTAAGATCAAGTTGATATCTGAAAGCACTAAATGACTCATATGGACCAAGTCATAGGTTGTGGATTCTGAAAAAAAAATAAAAATAAAAATCAAATCAAACAAAGGAGTGTCCAAAAGCATCAAAAACATTGCCGAGGCTCAATTAATCTAAACTGCTCATTTCTTTCCTATTGAGTAGTTTCCGTAATTGAACCTCTATAATATTTTGCAAAGGTATAAGGGCATGAATTAATCAAACATTTAAAAAATATTTTCAAATTTTTTTTTTTTACAACGGCTGCTCATACTACTCTAGCATAAATGTAGTCTACAGAATCAAGTGAAAGAAAATGACAAAGCATAGGCGGAGGAGCCGTTGTGGTGCTCACCGGAGGTGCACGCTCTTGGCACGCCTCAAGTAATGGATTTGGCTTGTTTTTGGGCCACAATCGGTGTTGGATTTCGCTGACGTGTCAAGATTTTGGCTCGGCTGAGTGGGGTCTCAACCTTATGCATCCAAAAGATCTTTCCGAAACGCCTAGTAAACCTTTTTAACCTTTAGACACACACATGGAGAGTGATATTTATAGGCGCTTCACCCACGAAAACGGCTGGCATTGCCGGCAGCCGCAGCGGTTTCGGTCCGATCGCAACCGTTTTTTCTCCTACCAAAGCTAGGGACGGCTCCTCGTTCCACGCGATGCACGTGACACGAGGCACGTGGCGTTCATCCAATGGTAAATTGCCAAGCCAGCTTTGCGTGGGCCTGAGAAACTCTCTCGGTGATTGACCGGGGCGCAATGCATTTATTATTTGTTTTTCCAGACGGCCCAACAAAATCCAAGATTTTGGGCTTGGATCTGGAATATAAGCCCAATAAACTATGAAATTGGGATCGTATTATTCAAAACTTTTTGTTATAAAAAAATTCGAAACTTTATTCGAGTTCAGTTTTATGTATGTCTGAAAAACCCGATTACGTAATGTGCATCCTTTCGTACATATTATGTATAATACTTTTCTTGCAGCAATTAAAGATTAATAATAAGCCCTTCTTTCTTATTATATATTTTTTTTTGTATTTACGTATCTCTTTGAAGTTACTTGTTCTGAAAGTACAAACAAAATGCCTTCCCACCATAAACTTAATAATCCATTGAAGGTATTACGTGCCTATAAAACAATAATTATGGAAGGCTATAATTCTGTTGTAGAACTTTATTAATATACAAAAGTATTTTTGAATTAAAAGTTTGTTAGTTTTATGAACCACTATTAGCTATTATAGCAGTATATATATTTTATAATAACAAACTAGCATACTAAAAAAAATCTAAATCAAGGTAATAATATGCTTTTTGAAATAAAAGATTATAGAATATTCTAAACTGTGATGTTTATTAGGGATATCTCTTTTTCCATGAATATCAAAAAATAGTATCTCCTTTTTGCTTCCTTTTCTCTCTATTATAAAAATAAAATCATGTTCAAAAGCTCAAATTGCATATCAAGCTCTGTCTGATTTTCATGCTTTTATTATTTTCTAAGAAGATGATTGTTAGCATAATTTTAGGAATTACGTAACAATATGCATCATTCATAATATTTTTTTTTATTAGTGTGATCATGTATCAATCTATATTATTTTTCTTTATTAGTACGATCTTGTTAGAGCGATTTTAGGAATCACGCAACAATCTGTATCACCCGTAATATTTTTTTTAATCAGTTTGATCCTATATAAACCTATATTATTTTTTATATATGAAGTCTGTATACGAGTATATATAACTTCTAAGATGTACCGAATGTGATGGAATAGAGCAATAATTTTTTTTTTCTCTCTCACTTTTTCTCTTGTTTTTCTCTTTTTTGCAAATATTTTAACATGGTATCAAATCCACTGATCACCTAATCTGCTGTTGCCATCTCTTCCGTCTTTGTTATGGCCGTCGTTGCCATATTTAGAAGCTTTGAAGAGCCCTATTGCCGATCTATCGATCTCTGTTCTTGGGTGAATCAACATCCAAAGATACTCTGTTTTTTGGTGGATCCGCATATCCTTTGTTTCCCTGTAGATCATTTATTTCTTCGCCGATCCTCTGTATCCTAGTGAATCAAGATTTGAAGATCTTATATTCCCTAGTAGATTTGCATATCCTCTGTTTTGAGTAGATTAACATCCGAAGATGTCTTAATTTCTAATAATCTGCAGCTCCTCTCCACCATTTTTCTCCTCAACTTTAGATCTTTAGTTGTCTCTTCTCACCATCGCTCATCCCTTTTCTCTCCATTTCTAATTTTATTTGTTGTCTCTGGCTCTTTCACCATCCAGTTATAGGTCTTTTACTCCTTTTCTATAGTGCCTCCATCTACGAGGATTGTTGACCTTCGGTTGTCTTCTCTCTGAGCTTTGTCCTCGCTGCTACTGCCATTTTCTACGGGTCTTCTCACTACCACATAATCAGACAAGTTAATCAGCCACATTATCAGACAAGTCAATCAACCACATTATCAGACACGTCAGTTTATTACGTCAATTAGACACATCAACGACACACCAGTTTGCTATGTTAGTCATCATGTTAGTGGACGTATTAGTTAGGTATGTCGGCATTGCCAAATTTATCAGTTTGTTGCATTAGCTTTTTGATCTGTCGCATCAGTTTCTAAGCTGCTATGTCAACTTCTGTTCTATCATATCAAATTTTATATTGTCCCATCAGTTTGATATATCAGTCTACTATACCGGCTCTGAGTTGTTATGTGCATCAACTCTTGATCTAGTACATCAGTTTTTGGATACATTCGTGATCTAGTTTCCAAACTTAAGTCGGTATCTACACCACCATCTTGAGTTTGAGGGAGGTTGTTAGTATAATTTTAAGAATCATGTAACAATTTACATTACCTATAATATTTTTCTTTATTAGCATGATCATGTATCAACCTACATTATTTTTCTTTCTTAAGATGATTTTGTTAGAGTAATTTTAGGGATCACATAACAACCTGTATCACCCATAATATTTTTTTTTATTAGTGCGATCCTATATCTGCCTGTATTATTTTACTTATATCGAGTCTGTATACAAGTATATAATAGAACAAAACAATAAAATGCTTTTTTCTCTCTCACTTTTTTCTCGATTTTTTTTTTGCAAATATTTTAACAATAACCAACCGGTTGATCGACCGTCAGCGGAAAAAAGAAGAGCTGCAAGAGCAAATCTCGCTTAGCTTTCTTACCTTGTAAAAACTAAATATTTTGCATATACTTAAACAAATAATTTATCCCGAGGCTTGCCCTCTCTTCTAGAAAGCCAAATCCATATTTCCATAGTTGAACATTAAATTATTTGTGCGTCCCTTGGTCGCTAGGCTTTGGGAAGTGAATCTTGAATTCAGTTTTATGTTGAGAGAACTTACTTAAGATCCTTGGCTGAACCTTAACTTAAAAATCTCTAAGTAATGAGTTTGATATGAAGATCACAAAAGATGCTAAAAAAGGAGAGAGTTGGCTCTAGAACGGAAATGGAAATGAGAGACTTTGATTCCGGCCATTTAGTTGGAGGGAAACCCATTTCCATTCCGATGCCCAGGGGACGGAGAAATATGCCTCAATTTTCTAAATCCAATCCCATCTCTTCCTTAGTATTCAAAATCTCATTTCGATTTCAATTCCAATTCAATCACGAATGCAATATATCGGGGATTATGACCATTTTAATTCTCATTCCAATCCATTCTAATTCGGCTTACAAACCAAACTTCCTCTAAGATTGTGCAGAAGAGAAATTATTGTCAGCTTCCTAATTGTACTTTAAAAATACTCAGGAGCCGCTGAACCACAACCGTGCCATCTCCCCTGGGTAGAATATGTAGGGAAAATTACTTTTAGATCCATGGTTAATCCTTAAATTACTCAAAAGAACCCAAAAAAACAAACTAAACTAAAAAACATAGCTTTTGCCGACTTAATTCTACGCAGAATATCTGGAGGGAAAAATTACCATTAGCTCCTTTATTGAATCTTCAATTACTCAAGTCATCAAAGTACAAACTTCACATAAAGCCAGTAGATCCTACTCACTTCATATAAAATATATCAAGAAAACAATTAGCAATAGACACCTGGTTGACTCTAAATTTGCCTATATGACCCTAAACTACAAGCTTCGTAAAATGTATGAGTAAATTATTCAAAGCACAGGTAAGCTGGCAGGAAATTTCTCTTGCTCAGAGTGTTGTTTAACTAACAATAATATACCATGCGAGCTAGCCGGCAAGACCTAGTTTAGAATTATGACTTGTAGTTTGGAAATGGGCTTGGGGAAGACCAGCTCCAGGTCGGACTTTCGGCCTAGCCTGAGTTTTGTACCCACGTTATAAAGCCCGAATATAAAAACTTTAACTTGGGCCCGCTTCCCAACCCATCCAACTCATATTCCTCCCCCGCCCCCCGGCCCCCGCCCCAGCTCATCCTCTCGCTTTCGGGCTCGAGCTTGACTCCAATCAAGCCCGTTGCAGGCTTTGGGCCAGCCTCGATTGTTTTATGAAGCCACTGAAGAATGATGACCTGACCCAGCCCACTTCCGGCATCGATTTCACCATGCTGCTGCTGGTGAAAAAGATCAACGTCCGTTGCCGGAAGCTCTTATTGGAAGAACTTCCAACTTTTTTTATTCTGGCTTCGGCCTGGAAGACTACTGATGACCTGGCCCAGCCCACTTCCGGCATCGATTTCACCCTCTGCTGCCGCTGGTGAAAAAGATGAACGTCCGGTGCCAGAAGCTCTTATTAGAAGAACTTCCAACTTTTTTATTCAGGCTTCAGCCTGGCTGAAGACTGATGACCTGGCCCAGCCCACTTCCGGCATCGATTTCACTGCTGGTGAAAAAGAAACGTCTGCTGCCAGCATCTCTTATTGGAAGAACCTCCGACATCCAACAGGGCCGAAAAGAAACTGTGCCACCGGCTTCTGTAAACCATTATCGGTAATATATACACCATCGACAAGATAAAGTGGATCGTCCACTGCACATGTATGAACTCCGTCATTCATCCGACTGCACAGCTCTCAAAGCAAGCAGTGGACGGGAAGGAACGCGTATCCTATGTTCGCCCGAAGGATACAATACCATGTTCCTGTTAAGTTAGTATCAAGCCCAAAAGAAAGCAAAACCAAAGGAAAATAAGCAACAAGAACAATTTTCATACAAAAATATAGTTTATTAATATTCAATTACAAAAGTATATACAACAAAAATTGAATAGAGAACTCTCAAATAGAGGCAAAAACACAGGCTGATCACAAAACTCAATACCTATCACAACGATTTCTGGTCTTTTGATGTTATAGGCCGATAAAAAAATCGCCACCGGAAAAAAAAATCACCGCCGGAAAAAAAAAAAAAATCACCGCTGGAAAAATCTCAAAAAGCTAAAAGAATAAGGGCAAAGATTGAATGTTCAGCACATCACCCAGATTAAGATAAAATAATGACCACAAGCTGGAACTCCTGAAAAGTTCACCCGAAAATAAAAAGTAAGATATAACTCTAGCTTAAGCCGGACAGGGACCCAAAAATACAACCACCATGTTGAAGAGCAGATGTGCCTCCTTCCAGCCTAGCTCAACGCCCGCTAATGCATGAAGCATGAAGACAAGCATGATGAAGTCGGTCAGAATCCTGCTATATGTTCTCATGGCAACATGACTACAACAGTTCTAAAAAAAACTTTTGGTAGTCTAGAGCAAGAGTTTCATCCAAGTCAATACCTTGGTAGCAGAACTTCATACATAAGGACAAAGGGTTTGGCCGTCCATGTAATTATCACCTTTTACTCGCATAACCTGCTAATGCATTAGCATGTACAGGTGAAAGAGAACTCAGGATAGGTTGCATTTGGGGACCATAGACTGATATCAGGTGTGAAATAGCCATGCCAATCTGTGCTTTAACTTCATCATTCTCAGCAGGAGATACTACAACTTGAGCAAAAATTTGGACCACATCCGGCACTAGCGGAAGAATCTGTTTTAACCCAATAATGGATAAGATTCTAAAATGCGTGACACGATATCTAGTTCGATGAAGATTCATAAATCACAGGTACCTGGGGATTTGAAGATAAAAGTAGGTTGCAAATGCAACTATAGACAGTTAATGACTCCTCGCGATCTTCTTTTAGTGGCAAAGCTTTCAAAAATACTGGTAACACCTGAGAAAAGAAAATGCATCAACAAGAAAGTTAAAACCGAAGGCTCAAAGCAACGTTCACCAAGAGAAGCAGTATTTCAAGCAGAAACACTCAATGATTTCAACCTGGTTGAGAGGAATAGATTGAGGTTGCACCATTATCATCCTTGCAACTGCTCCAGCAGCATTATCTCTTACAGCATCATCGGGCTCTGACTCGCCAAATAATGGCCAAAGACTACGAAGTATATCTCCATAATATCTAGACCAGATGAAAGAAAACATTCTCTGACAAACTGATAACATAGGATGTGAAGGAATTTGAGTAAACAATGACTGAAGAGTACCATGATCTTGATGGAAATACGAGTCTGAAAATCATCAACCAGTTTTGAGCTATGGCAATTATAACTTTGGTGTCAAAAGGTGAAAAATACAACAAGGGAAGAAATCCCCAGAACTTGTATATAAATAGCTTTGTGAAGGATACTTTAGTGTTGGAGCACCGCCATTTTTACAGATCTCACCAACACAGAAAGCAGCATTCCTCCGATTAGTTGCCTCAGATGATGCTAGTTCTTTCAGTACTAAAGACATTATTCTCTGATAATAATTTATTACAATAAAAGTAACTGTAAACAATTCGCGCAGATAAATGGAAAAAATGGCTAAACATCTAATGAATGAATAGCGAAGTAAGCTTCCTACATCAACATAAGAAGAAATTGGAGCACCCATTTCCTGAGCAACCTCGGCCAGACAAGCAACAACCATTGTTCGATCTTGGGGTGGGTGTGGACCTTTCTGCAGTTATTTTATAAATTCAGTCAATGTTCTAAAAAGGAAATATCAAGAGATTTCACGGTGTTGTGGACAATGAAGAATATGATTTTATGGATTTAATGATAGATACTATGAGTGACAGATAAGGGGAATAAACAATGTTTTACAGAGAGATCAATAGAAACTTAACAGCAAATTTCATTAGAGGATCAAATAACTTGGCAAAAATAGGTTCAAAATGGGATCCCATAGCCTTTGCAAAAGCAGGAAGGAGGTCTGATACTGCATCCATGAGCACTTCATCATGATCAATATCACCTTCAGTATCAGTGTCAGACTCCACTTGTTGACAAGATGATTCCCCGCGTAGAAGCATCAGGGTTGCCTCAGCAAGCCTAGGTATATCTGAAATAAGATTATTCATTTCTGCATGTTATTTGAAACAGTTTAACATTTTAAATAATCAATATATGATAGCAATACAAAATTAAGCTCACAGGACTCTAATGCAGCATAACCACAGTCCTTCATGATGTCTGCTGCACTCATGCATGCTTGAGCAACAACTTCCTTATCATCATCCTCTGTCATGGTCTTGATACAGATATTCATTGTGGTATCTGCATATGTTTTAAAAGAGAAAAAAAAGAAATGCCATAGTATACCAATGGAAAAGCCGGAAAACCAACACTAATGAAACCCCATGTCGTAGTACAGTCAACTAGAAAGCAACTTACCAAGAATTTCCTTTTGTTTTTCTGAAACATCCTGCATGAAAAGAAAATAAGTTATCATCCTTGTTTCACAGTTCTATAAACCCTAGAAGTAAGAAAAAATGAAGGTGTCTTGTTCTGAGCCATGGATCACCCAAGAAAAAGAGAACCGGAATGTGTTGGGTTCATCTTTAAAGACATGGATCATTGAAGCAGCAAACACTACCACAGGAAACAATACAAGTTATACAAAGCACTCAGACAGTGCCAAATGAGATTCTGTAAGACCTAATAATTCATGATTTATAGGATGGAACGTACTAGTGATGTAAAGTAAGCATAAATTGCTCTCTTTAACTCTCTAAAGGGAGGCCAACAACTAATGAAGGGTTTTATTTTGGAAGACGAAGTATGAACACTGTATACTTAAATCACAAAAATTCAGCCATGATAATTTGCGTATTTTTGGCTGGATTTCATCGAGAATTAATGCACATCCTTACACGTACCATCTGAACTGTTTCAGCTAACCAACATCTATCCAACCTTCTGAAAAGTGTTGCAAAATTGCAGTCTTGCCTTCTCAAATAACCCTCACCCCACCTCAAAGAAAAAAAGAAAACAAAGGAGGGAATATTTAAATGAAACGTTCTTGAACACTGAGTGGTACATCTGAGCCACTGTGTGGATCAAATATATGGAAACAGGGCAAGATTGCAAGGTCCGTGCTGCTCAAGACAGAAATTTAAATATCTAAATACAGAGTTTGCTACTCACACTGTGTCCTGAAGGAATTGCCTGTGCAGCTGTCAAAACATCTGCAATAAATATAAAATCACAAAATAAGTATTATATCAGGAAAGACAAGCAAGAAAGCAGATCAAGTGTCTAATAACAACAGACAGTTATTGGTGAGAGTTCAAAGTAGGAGGATATAACCAGAAGTAAAATATCATCTACAAACATTGATAATATGAGGGCATTTTTATCCAAAAATGTCGATATGGTGGATGCTACTATAAATGGCATGTTCCCTCCACAATTTCAAGACAAGAGGACAAATAAAATATCGACACTAACAAGTCTATACTTGCTTC
Source organism: Phoenix dactylifera (assembly GCF_009389715.1). Taxonomy (NCBI): domain Eukaryota; kingdom Viridiplantae; phylum Streptophyta; class Magnoliopsida; order Arecales; family Arecaceae; genus Phoenix; species Phoenix dactylifera. The sequence continues at coordinate 6,499,225 of NC_052399.1, forward strand.
CAAGCACATGAATATGTAAACACAATCAAACTGCATTCTTAACACATAAACAGCTGCTTTAATGAAAAGCTGCCCTGGCAAATGGCATGTAACATTTTTTTCTTTTTAACTTTTATATGAGTACTTTCATCTCTCACCTCATATGATCGCAACTCTAATATGTTCATCCAAATATAAGAAACATTAAACACTTCCAGATTCAATGTCCCCAGTTGGAAAATGAGGAATACAAGGTGAATGATAAGCAGCTAATAGAGGACATGAATCGATGTGAGCACATGGAGCATGTGGTTAATTTTCTGCTTCATGTCTCAGCGGCTGATGAAATGCAATTCCCTTCATATCTGGTATGGTCCATGTTCTGGTATTTGTTGTACACAGATAATGAAAAAAAAAAAACAAATTTTACGCCTTAACAAACAACTGCAAGAGAAAGAGGAAGCAAAAATAATATGATCTTGTTGATCAGCATTATATTCAGAAGATTGCAAATAAGATCCAAGGAAGAACATTCTGCATTTCACAACTAGGGAGTCGTACAAGCATGGTGAATTATCTCAAGATGGAAGAGGGAGCAAAAAAGAAACTCCAGAAATGATTTATGATGACACTTACAATTTTTTTTGTTTGAGGAATAACCAAAATTGGAACCCTGGACCCCTCAAAGTGCAGGCCATTAGGGGTGAGGTGCCAGCCAAAGGGATTAATAACAGAAAAGCCGCAGAACATTATAGATCTTCCCAAGAAAAGCTTAGAAAGATCACAAGTCTTAATTAACACTAACAGTAAAAAGACTTAAGAGGGAATATTAATTGCTGTTTGGAAAATACTTAGTGTTTATATGACTGAATAATTTTACTAGCGCATATACATTAAATTGTTCTACTGCCAGCAGATAATGTTGGCCACCAAATTTCTGAATGCCGGATGCTAATTCCATTCATTTGCCAGTAAAATTTCTAGACGACATAAGACGTACAAAGAATACTTGGAAAGCATCAAAAAAAAAAAATCAAATCTCATGGTACGGGAGCATCCTTATTTTCCTGTGGAACGGCATGCCCCACGTATTATTCTATCCTGATGTTTGGGGCAGTTGCAGGATTTAATGTTTGGGTTTCTGCGGATCCTGCAAGGTAAAATGGGCATTAAAGCACTGAAAAAGTCCCCTACCCCTGTGTATGGCCACTAAATCCCTGAATAAACCCCTGCCCCTGATTTAGCACTAGGTCTATGGGTCAGATATGCAAGTGAGGGAGAGGAATCCTTACACCCCTCTCCTTGCGAAGTGAAGGGCTGCCGCGCACAGTTGCTCTCTCTCTCTCTCTCTCTCTGTGGGTGTGCTCGCGCGCGCGCGTGCATGTAGTTGTCACTTTGCCCTCGCAGCCAGAAGGTGGAAGGTGATGGGGCAGTGATCCCTTGTACTAAGAGGTACCTTCAAGCAAACCACGGCATCAAAGGCTACTGCACACGCCCTCTAGTGCCTCCATTCTCTCTCTACCATGGCCACCACACACAAGCAATAGAAGCCCAACCTCTACTGTGTTTCCTCTTTTCCCTCCTCCTCCCTAGTAGCCACTCATAGCATCGATAGCCTCACGGTAGCCCAAACCGACCGACCAATAATATACTTTCCTCCACCCTTCTTCCCTCTTTCAATCTCTCCTTGTGATCCCTTGGTTCTTTCATTTCTTAGCCAAGCTCCATTTCCCTTGTATGTGCGACCCCTAATTAGGTTTTTTCAAGCCAAGAAAGTCAAGCCCAAGCCTGAGAATTTTCTTTTTTCAGATGGACTAGCTCAAAGTGAAGAAACTAGGCTAGGCTGTGCTCGGGCCAAGAATCCTTGTCTCGGCATCATGCTTTGACCTAGCACAACATGACCAATGCTCAGGTCCACCTAGATTTTTCACTTTATGCACTACTAATGTCATGTCGGGTCATAGTATCATAATGTGCCACTCCCAATGTTACATCGACTAGAATGTTTCGCAAAAATTTTTCATAATGTCTCGTAGTACCAAAACTGCTTCTAGTACAAGTGCTTTGTGCTAGCCCAATAACCCCTACAAACCATGAAGATGAGTATATCAGCATGACACTTTCAAATATTTACCAGTTATAGCTGAATGAGTGGTCGTTAGGACACGAATAGCAACAACTTATGTAAATATAATCTTGTTGATAGAACATTTATAAAGTCATTGAAAACCTAAATCATATAATGTTGCAAACCTTAGACAATTTGAGCATTCCACCAATTCATCCTAGTGAAACATAGGAGTTAATATCACCTACCAAAATAACAACCACAAGAACATGTTCTAGCCTGTAAGCAAAAAGTTTCTTATGCTTCAAAGTTAAATACACATAATACTGCAGGAGAAAAAACCGAAAGCAATTCAACATCAGATGCAAGAAGGTCTTTGAATACTTGAGCGCTAGCTTTATTGAATCAGTCACATAGAATTTAGACATTATAACGTGAGAACAAAATCCAATGTCTGAACAGATGAAATGCAAGCAAAAGAGACCATCCATGGAATGTAAAATATTAATATCCCACAAGGATACACAATACACGATCAAGAAAACATATGGAATGTAACTTCAAAGTATACATTAAGGTTTCTTATTAAAACATAATCGATCTTTAAGATTGTGATATTTTCCTAAAACCATGTTATTTGCATAAGTAAAAAAGTAACTAATGAACGTAATACTAGAATACTTTCAAGGAAGAAAATGTATAGTAACAACATTGTGAGATGCTGGCCGAAAATGTTACCCACGTTTTAAAGCTATCACAGCCTGAAGCCTCACATCTTCATGGAAATAGCCAGAGTGTCTAATTAATATCCTCATTGACTCCTCCAAATAGCTTATGCAAATTAAGGAAACAAAATAAGCTTATGCATGAAAAAATTGTAACCAATGTCCCAAATCAAGTGGATACGGTGCATAGTAATGCTTGGTATGAAGTGCAAACAAGCCAATAGCCTGGGTTGCTGCTGCCTTTTCATCCAAGATCCCTGTCCTTATACTGATATTACGAACTCTTGGCTCATCATTTGTATCATCATCTGAAGACACGGCCCCAGAGCCATTATCAATACTGTCAGCATCATCAATGTCCACAGCAGACCCATCGTCCAGATTGCATGAAGAAAATGCTAGAGGAACAACGTGTGGTAGGTACTGTACCAAAGCACATGCAGCATTACACTATCTCATGGATAACTATATATTAAGAACATTTAGAAAATGGCTACAAAGAAGAAAGGTGTTACCTGTGTAAAACCATCATCTAATATTTCAGCAATATTGCTGAAGAATCCATGAGTGTATTCCCGAAGCTCACTAAAGTCCAGTGCAAAACCCTGAGAATATATCGGATATCAACCATCCAGTGAAAGTTTATTAAGACCAAAAAAAATTTAAAAAAAAATGTAAATGCAGCTCACAGAAAGTGCAGCTTCAATGAAAGGAGGTAAAATTGGTTCCATTCTTGTTCGTCCAGCTGCCATTGCAATCATTCCAACTAACTCGGTTGCCCTAGCTCGTGAGCGCAAATCCTCATCATTTGTGAGAACCATAAAGGTTTTCATTAATTCAAGAACCTTCTCTGTATATGGAATAAAAGCCTGCTCAGCTGCAGATGCTACCGAGCCTATTGCAGACTGCCAAAAAAAAAATGAAAAAGAAAAGCATTGACAATTGGATTGAGATGGGTAAAATCATTTAAGGTTATAGAATAAACAGGAATATGGGATCACCATGCATGTTTCTTGCAGATTGCGTGGACTGCTTTGGAGAGTTGTGATTAATCTTCCCATTAGAGGATCCAGGTAAGGAAGAATTTCCTCACCCATGTCCTCACAAAATGCTGCTAGAGCATAATATGACTTTTCCTGTAAAATAAAGAATATTTGATTATTATAGCAAGATAGTTGGGAAAAAAAGTGATACCAAAACTGTGCATTTTTTTTTACCTTTACTTCATCAGATGGATCCTCTAGAGCATTTAGAATGCAGGGAAGTACACTTCCATAGTGAGACAAAATCTCCGGCTGCAAATGTTCTGCAAATTGGCCCAGTGCAAATGATGCTGCTCCTCTTACCATTTGCTCTTGGTCCTTCAAAGCTCCCAATACAATATTTAGAACATATTCCAACTTATCTTTTAACAACTCAAAACAACCTTCAGAAACAACACCCAACGCTGTAACAGAAGCCTCTCTGTACTTGGGATTAATATGACAAAAGTTCATAGAAGCAAATTCAAGAACTGGTGGAAACACATGTTTTGGTATGTTTATAGCCATTGTATCAATAACTTCTGCAGCAGCTCTATCAGCTGCAAGATCAGAATCTTCTTCTCCAGCAGATGTTTCTGTAAGTAAAGGGCACATAACTTGCAGAATAGGTATGACCAGTTTGTGCTTTCTCAGAAAGGAGGCTTTGTACTTTGCAAGCCATGATATTATCTGAATTGCCTGAAATAGTCAAAAGGATGAACTTAGTCATTGTGGTGCAAAAGATAAAAATCTGACAAAAGTAGATGCACGGCTTTTATGCTCCATCAAACCTGGTGCCGTATGTTTAATTCCAAACTCTGACTTGAACAAACTTCAAGCGAAAATTGTGCAATAGATCTTACAGAGTCCCCCAAAAGTGGAGCAGGAGATTCAATGAGCTCATCAAAGATTTCAAAAGCAATAGAAGCGATATCTTCCTCGCCATTAGCAAGGCATTGCCGTGATACATTTAAAATACTAGGAATAAATTCTCGAAACAGCTTTACCTACAAAAGGAAGGCAGATATAAACTCTGGTTGATATAAAAGTAGGTGAACATATTGAACTTGTTTTCATAGTTGTGAACTTGTGATGATCCTGAAATTTGCATGCATGTAGATATAAGGCCTTAGAATGAAATATGAGAAATTACAGTGCAAAAGTCACCAAAACTAATCAGAGGATACTATAGCAGCTAAAGAATTAGACACTAATCATTACATTAGCTTTGGATTCAACCTACTGCCTGATGCATAAATGATCAAACAACTCATTTTTTGAATCTGAATATAAATCTCAACTAGGTTAAATAGTAGCCTAAAATGTATTTCAGTTACCGCTACATGCTTAGATTGTAATTAGATTAAGACACCAAGGGTTTGACGGCACTCAATCTGAAACTAATAGAATCATCAAGCCTTATCCATTAACTTAAGCTTTGTGAATTTTCATTAGCCAAGTAATATGAAATTTATACAATGCAGACAGAAAATTGTGCATTGGGCCAGAGACAAATATGTTGTTCCATTTAATAATATAACAACAGGAAGAAAAGTGGTATTCGAGTGTTTAAAGGTAGTAGGCATTTAACAAACATCAGGGAAAGCAATAAGGCCATGAAGGCAACCAAGAGGAGAGAAAAAAGGGAAGTGCACTTACGATCAGGAGCCAGAATCATAATAAAGATCCAGCCAACAAAGAAAAAAGAAAAAGATGCTTGCAACAAGAACTATCTGTCAAAGTATCACAAAATACAGATTACCAGCTGGGGCTTGGCCAAATGATTGGTACCTTGCCACTTTTCAGAGGCAGTGTGTTTGCGGGCTGGTATATGCAATCTGGAGGTACTTAAGCATGCAAGGCTTCTGAAGGCACAATGGCATCCATAAAACATGGTAACTAGGTACAGTTCAGATGCACTCTGGCACAATAGATGCATTAGATTTGCTAGCATGAATTCTAAGGGATAACTGTATGCCCAGTTTCACCATAGAAGCCTATCCCATGACATAATTTTCCAACAGAAAGTGGATGCAAATGTTTTCTCCCTATTCCAATCTCTCCTTGTAACCCCTATGTGCATGCAAGGCCCGCTCAAGGCATCTTCCTTGGACCACAGTGTAAATTTCAAACCTCCTTAGCTGATTTTGTCTTGCTTTATTCACCACAGTCATTGTCATAATTAATCAACTAAGATTTATCCTCTTAATTTACCAAGATCTATAAATAATAATTTTAATTAAATTATTTATCTGTACCTTTATATATTGTTTGTTTAAATATAAAAAACAAAACATTCAAAAGATTTGTTTATTGAGATTTTTTCAATATACATATTTTTCATTCAAACTTACGAATTGACTCAAGGATTTAAGAAAAAAATGATAGTTTACAAAGTTATTCCAATACCTATATCATTGACCAATCTCTAAAAAGAACACATACTCATTCCCAACATCAAAATGGAGGGTCAAACTCATTGTTGGAAGAATTCAACTCAAGTGGGAACCAAAAACTTCATAAGTATCCAAGTATCTAACACGTATTCGACTTGGATACATATCTAACAAAGATTTTTGGAGCTGAATGCGAGTGTCCAGGTAACACAGCTGCAAAGTAATAAAATAGTCTGACCATGGGCTGAAAAGTGAACTTCTAAAACAACTGTCTGAGACCACAAAAACAAATGAAGCCAGAGACAACAAAAATAGCCGAACTTCTATTTCAGCATTTCAAAATAATTAGCATAACAAAGTTTAAACAACAAACTGTCCCGGACCAGAGGACGCAGATGAAACAATGCCAGTAACATCAAAGTGAAGGGTTGTCTTTCAGGCAAGTTACAACCTATGCAAGGTATCGAGGAAGAAGAATAAACAGAAGCAAAAGCAAATGGCACAGATGTTGAAATAGGGGAAATGAGGGGAGGTGAATTCCAGGAGAGATGATATAAAGATGATCAGCAACCTGATTAATAAAAGAGGATTAATAGAAAGTTAGGAAACATGAAGGAATCTAGATGTTTCAAACAAGCAAAGGTTACTTTAGAGATATCCAAGAAGATATATGGATGTTTAGCAGGCTGGAAAATCCTCTGACATGAATAAATAGAGGGCCTCTGACTGTGCCAAGTCAGTCAGAGCAGTTGCTAACCTGATAAGGAAAAGCGCATAAAGAAACTCAAATTTTCTACGTGTTTTGCAAGTTGGCACCTTGAAATCATAAAATAAATGAACAGCATAAAAAATGTCAACTCATCTCCAGAAGCACAACCAAAAACTCCACAATCATAAACTATTATGCTTAAATAACAATGAAACAGGAGGTAGTGCGATATTAAATAATGCTGAATACCTCGTCAAAATACCACTGCCTACTGCAGCACAATCCAAAACACATAGTATATGCATCATCCATCTTCAAGAAGCATCTCAAGTCTAACTTGTATTACAAGCATAGACTTTATGATGGACAACATTTTTAAAAAGAAAACATTTATAAAAGAAATATATGAGATATTAGCAAATTGCTGACTTACTACATTGGCTCCATCATTGATAAACTCTATCAAAGACCCAACTGCCCTGATAGATTAAAAAAGAGAGTAAAAAACAGTACTTGCTAATAAGTTATTTCAAGCCTTGAAAAAAAAAAGAGAAAACTCATGCATGCTATATTACATTAGAAGAATGAGACAATACAAACAAAATAAAATAAATTACGCACTTTAGAGCAGCAACTCTGACACGAGTGCTAGTCTCATCTTGTAAGCATTTAAGCAGAATAGGTTGTAAATCTGCAAAATGGGATTGAAATGTAGGGCCGATTGTTTCAGTTAGAGAGCTGAAAAGGATCAAAGCCACCTAGCATAGAACCAGAAGAGCAAAATAAAACAAACCATCAATGAATAATTAGAAGAATCACAAATGCACTTAAATGACAAATAAGAATACCAAGTTATTAAATGAACATTCTAGATCATAAACCAATAAACACTAACTTTGACAGAAGAATTGGATGCAAAACATGCAAATATAAATTCATTCTTCAGGGTAAATATACACTTAACGTATAGGGTGCACAATAAAATCGTAAGAATGCTCGTGCTAGAAATGCAATATCAGAAAATAAAGCAAAGCCATAAATTGATAGGAACTAGGACTTCTGAATAGTCTAGCACTCAAAAAAGAAAACTAGATCTGGTTAAACAGATGATAAACAAGTCCTGACAGCATAAAAATTATGCATAAAAATATATTCAAAGTTTCAAACAGTTTCCAGGAAATTGCTAAGAATCTTATCCATCAAGTCCAAACAATGCAGTTAAGTTTGTTAAAGGGACAAAAGATGGAGGACAGTATAGCACTGCCATTTTGCAGCTTAGATGATGGAATCAATCATTTTTTTTATTCTTTGTTTTTCTATGAATCAACCAATATGTTTACATGTTTCTGCTTTTTCACTTTTCCCCAGGATCGACCAAACCACTCAAATGAGTTGATGACTCAGGTTCTTACTGAACCGCTCGAACCAACAGTTTTAACAGGTTCTTACTGAAATTGCAGATTTAGACATTTGACCTGAATTAAAATATTTACCTAGCCATGGGTTGAGCAGGTCGACCCGCTTGTGTTTTAAAACACTACCTGAAACATACCATCATGGAGAAATAGTAACATCTCTGCTGGCATATATTCAGAAATTCTAGAAATCAAGTTGGATGTTATTGTCATACTTTTATCAAAGGAATGTGTCATCTTCAAGGTTTCTCATATGTCCTTTGAAATTTTAGGGAACATCATGTTAGAGCTGATCTCCAGGGATGCATTACTTCACAGCTACATCGCTGTTTGTGCATCATCACCTTACCATTCTTCAACCTTCACATCCGTTTGGTGGAAGAGTAGAAATGAAAGATGCTTTTCCTTTGCATTCTTACTCTGGAAAAATAAAATACTCGTGCCAATGATAACCAACTATTTAATAAATAGGCTTTATGGATGTAACGGATGCTCCTAAAAGCTCAAACAAATTTTAGATCAACAGTGTAAAAGTTAAAAACTGGTCTTGTTATGACTCCACAATCTCTTAGATAAGAGAAGTATATCAGACAATCTTTGCACAAAGATGATCACTCAAGACATAGGAACATACTAAGTCCTTAAAGCACAATATGGGCAAGTAGGCAAAAGATACTCTGAAACTAAAAAAAAAAATGTAAGAATTGAGCGATGCCGCAGCAGAATTCCATGGAAAAAGTTAGTCCTGGAATTTTCAACATTTGATGATTGGTTGTAACAAGATGCCATTGGTTGTGACAAGACAACCACAGGAGAACGCATTTTTCATCGAGTGTTCTTTTAGTTAAAATTGGCATATATAACATATATAATTTGGGTAACTTCAGCAATACTATAATTATCACGTTGAAGTCCATCACAACTCAAAGAAAAGATTGTTTTTGAATGTCTAATATATATTTTAAATCTCCATTTAAGACTGTAGCAGGGTATGTATTCCTAGTATCTTGTAAATATTCATTAATAACACCATTTTCTTACCAAAGATTTTTTAAAAAAAATGATCTTTCGCTAACTTTCCTACAACTCCATGCCAGAAGAGCAGCAATAACTGAAAAGAAATTTCTGATCTTATTGAATGAAATATATTAGCCACCTAAATTGTTTGCAATGACTATTTAAAAAAGAAAAATCCATTAATAAAAAGCATGGTACACCATACCGTACTAAACTGGGCGATACGAAACATATTGTACTGTATCGGTTTAGTACCGCTATACGGTACGGAGAGCATACCAATACTCGGTACATCGAACCGGCCTCCGTACCGAATGCACCAATATAGCGACAGGGTCGCACCAGTACGGAGCCCAGTACCAAGACAATATACCTTGATAAAAAAAAAAAATTCTCCATCAAAATTTTTAAAAAAATTATTATCTCTCATACAACTTCATGCTGGAAGAGCAGCGATAATTGAAAAAAAAATTAGTATGGAATGAAAGATATTACCCACCTCAAATGTTACAATCAATATTCGTAAAGAAACGAGAATTCTGTTAAGATTTTGCTAGATTCATGGAACTGAGGCAAAATCTATGATACTGCATAGCGAACAAGAGCTACATGCCTCCCCCAATCTAAGCCTAATCCCCATATAGATCTAGAGAGAGAAAGAGTGGCAGCAAGTATTCATGGTGCTACCAGGGTCCATGGTCATGGTGGGTTTGGATGCTAGAAGAGCAGTTATGGCCATGGGAGAAATAAGGAAGATGGGAAAAGGTGGGCTTGATCTAACAAAGATCGGGTTGGAGGATATTGGATGGTGAAGAAGAGGCTGACGTTAGAAAAGGAATGAATGGAAGTAAATTAGCAGAAGTTAAGAAGGAAACATGGGCCAGGGCCTCTCACACAAATGTGGGAACAAAAACATTACAAAGTAGTGGAAATTTTGTTTCCATGGAATCAGTTATTGCTGTCATGGTTTGAATTTTCAAATAACCCCAGAATGCCTATAGGAATAGAGTTTAACCAAACAACGCCTTTTGTGAAAATTCCTTTTCTAGGAAAAGTTAGGCTCCAAAGAACCTAATATTTCATCAATGCTTCTTATACCAATGAAGCAGCAAGAATGATAAACTATGTAAATTATAAAAAATGTCATAACGTATAACAACCCTTACTTGGCACAATGAAAATTTGTAGATGCACTTACTTCTCTATGGTCTTCTTGTGCACTTTGGCTGCATTGGAAAAGAAAAGGTAATAAATCAGGCCACTCTCCAGCTGGGACAGCATACTTAGCAATGACACTCACAACATTGGCACTTGCTCGCCTCACTGGGGGACTGTAGGCAACATCAAATTCATTGATTAAATACTGACAAATACATAATCCTTATCTATTTTATGAGTTGCACTCAAATGACTTAAAAAAGGAATTGAGAGGAATATAGATGATACTAAGATAACAACAGTATATGTAAAGTACAAAGCAGCTGCCTGGAGAAACCAAAGTTGATCTCAACCTATTCTATCTGGAGATAGAACAGTGAAAAGAAATCATACAATCATGGAGTAACATGTAGCATTACACAATAAGATACATAAATGAGATGCAGAGAGCTGTTTTAATATATAATGTGCATCTAATCATCCATATTTGCAACCTTGGAACCACTCTGCTTCATGAGAAAACAGTAAGTGCTCAGGTAACTATACATCAACATAAACTAAGAAGGTATTAAATGCAGGAAACATTTTAGTTATGGCCAAAAAGGTTAAGGCACTAATAGAAGATAAACACAGGTGAAAATTGATGAATAAGTGATAAATTTCCAAATCTAATGATACAGAAGCAAGGTAAAGGGCGCCAAATACGGAGGAAATACTTGGACTTAAGTTTGACAAGTTGTCATGAGAGGAAGGGCCCAAACAATATATACAAAATCAGTGAAAAAAGAATTTATTGAAAAGATGATAAAGCGGTTCCTAGACAAAGACAAACCTGCTAAACTAATGATTATGACTATGGTTATTGCACTTATATCCGTGGAGGTGATCTCTTTGGAGTGTGAAATTGCTGTGACAATTTTACTCAAGAAAAGTCAACAATGGGAGAGTTCGGACTTCAGACTATAAGAAGTTAGACTACGAACTATGAAGAAATTCCCCACAGTGAGAGAGAATCAGAAAGAAGTAACATATATGACTAGGTACAATATAAGAAACACATGTTCATAAGAGATAAAAGTGAGCCCCTAAGCCAACCACCTCAATAACCTAGCTGGAACTTCTCAAGCATAAGAATAAAATCCAGATGAGCCAATGCTACATATTTCTGGCAATAAATTATCAGTCTGCTTTTTTGGCAAATCATTATTGTTTGCGTCCATGTCTCTCAAAGCTAGTTAGCCACTAAGCTATGTCTGGAAGGTTATCTGTAGTATCTTCCATCTCACAGACAGTATCTATCTTCATTCTATGGTGTGATCAAGAAGAAGACTGAAGATGTTTTACCATGAATAAGCTGAGGTAACATCCAGACATGATTTATTAAAATGGAGGTTACTACATGAATTACAATGCCATCCATTCTGATCAGCACATGGCTGGCACAAACCACACACATTATGAGAATGCCTTACTGGTAAGGCCGCAATAGCAAGGTGCTAGCTTGGCGTGCCGTAGTGCTAGTGTGTACCAGTGTATGCCAAGTACTGGCACAACACTGACTTCAGTGGTTGGGCCAAGATCTAGATGCAAGTTAAATAGCTATGACATAGGAAGATGTCTCTTAAGGAGCTATGACCCTCATCGTTCCATATGGAGGATTCCCCTGCAGATGATTCAAATTTCGTTTCCCCTCTTTTTTCTAAGAGATTGAAAAAAAAGAAACGGAAAAAGTGCCCTTTTCACTCTTGGTGGATGTATAAATATTAATTAATATGAGAGCATCTTGCACATCTTCGTTTAAATCCATCAATAAGTCTGGATTTAAGTTTGCATAACTATTTTGAAGATAATCAAAGTTTTGTCAGAAGGGTGGAGGCAAGATCCCTCCCATTGACAATTATGCTGGACGCTTGAATCAAATTTTATCAATAAGATGACATCAAATTAGACTATATTAGAAAATGTGCATGTAAATCTCAATCACAATTGTCTCGACCAATCCTTGCAATCTAAAACTACAGAGTGCAAGAAACGTTTGGTTGCAACAAGATCGATAAAACCAGATCATGAACGTCTTGTGACAAGGCAAGCAGGCTCGTTTAAACAAAAATAAGAAGAAACCCTCTATACCACTTTCAGGAAAAAGGTTATACATTTACACATCTCCTTTCCAAGTGTTATTTCAAAAACAACAGATAACAAGCAAACATTTTTTTTCTCTAATTTCCTCGTTTCGTATCAACAACAGGAAAAAAAAAATTACTTCTTGATAGAACCATTCCCAAGAAAGTGAAAATCTTTGTTTCAATAGACCAAATAAAGAATCTCCCAAGCACCAGGTGAGTTAAGAATCAAGAAACGGAGAAAGATTTCAACAGAGAAAGGAGGGATTAGAGAAGGGAAGGGGGGAGGGGGGGACAGGATAGGAGACCTGGGATCGAGGGTGATGCTCTCGATGAGGGCGGACTTGACGGAGTGCTTGACGTGGGGGGGGAGCTTGGCCCAGTGGCCGGTGATCTTCTTGCGGAGGAGGACGGCAGAGAGCTGGCGGACATTGGGTGTCTTGGCGGTGCGGAGGTGGTGGACGAGCGCCGGCACCACCTGCGGGTCCTTCGCCAGCCGCTTTATCTGGTCCTCCGCCTGCCGCCGGGCGTCGTTGTCCGGCATCAAGAATTGGATCAGCAGCAGCTCCAGCGACTGCGCCATCGCGCTCTCTCTCCCGAGTGTCGGCCGCACGAAAGAAGGGAAGAAACCCTATATTTCTTCTGGCTCGCTCGCTGAGCTACGTGGCTTCATATTTATAGGTACTCCTCCGACAGCGGGCGCGGTTTTTTCCTGGGTCAGCGAGCGTGCCGATAATTTATGGGAAATGGGTTCAGGTGGACCGGGTTGGCCAGGGTTTTACCCGCACAGCATAAGCAGGCCGGGATTCCATGGCTGGCTAGGTGGGCCTTGACAAGGTCATGCAGAACTGGCTTGGTTCACGGACTCATGGTCATGATCAAGTAATATTTATTATCCACAATTTTTTCTTTTTTAAAAATATTTTTAAAAAAATATGATGTCTGAATATTAGATATTTAAAAAGTTAGTTTTTTGATTGATTAATAAAAAATTGCACATTCCAAAGTAGCTTATATTTGATTAAATATCTACTTTTCTTATAAAATTGTGTAAAATATATGTTACATCCTTAATAAAGAGAAAAATCTTATCATGCTCTTTCTAGAAAGCTTAAGGACACATTTGAAGAAAAAAAAAACACCCTATTTCCAACCGGTGGAAATTAGACTTTACTGTATCTCATATGAATTTTTTTCATAAAATATAGAAATTTTATTTTCATAGAAAAGTTATTTTTTCTCGTCCTTCTTTGAAAATTCTAACCAATCTTGAGGCCTTTCTTCAATTTTCCCGTCGACTATACTTTCTTTCCTCTCCTCTTCTTGCAAACCAAATGAGTGGTTAAGAGGAAGCAGTGTGGAGCCAAGCTAGGACTTGCTGTAATTGGGCCAATGAATTATGACTTGAAAGAGCTGGACAATGAAGGGAAAGACCTTGGGATATTTTTGTCTACCTTCTCGCACGCATACTTGTGATGAGTTTAGCCAATGCTTGTCGACAATACTGAGAAAAGAAGAAAGACGGGGTGGTAGGAGATGCAAGAGTTCTTGCAATTTGGATGGATGGAAGTCGCCATCTTCATTTAAAAGACCAATTGAATCTTTAGAATTGCGCGTAGGCCCAACTCAATCTAAAATGCAAAAAACATAAGTACCGTTGACATAATCTTTAGATTGCTTTTTTTTTCATAGATTTCTGTAGAAAAGGATTTTTATATTGCTGTACCATGAGTCCAGAGGAGACTCCTTGACTTGGGATTTCCATAATTCCTCCAAAATCTAATTTATATAGATTTATTGGTAATAGATGTAAGCTAATCTAAAAAAAAAAATATTAGTACATAATTCATGCTTTTAATATATATATATATATATATATATATATATGTGTGTGTGTGTGTGTGTGTGTGTGTGTGTGTGTGTGTGTATTAAACTTTTTGCAGTATTAAACATGCTTTATGCATGCCTTTTAACTATCAACATGCCTTGCTGGATTTTTTAGGAAAATACTAAAATTTTAGAAGAGATGCCATCAAATTTCGAAGTGAATAATTTAATTTTTAATCAAAGCCGAGAGGAGCACAAGCAACACCTTTCATTGTTCCTTCTTCCATCTACCAATCTTCATCATGCTATAGCTCCAATCCCTTAAACACCCAATCATCACAATATCCTTTAGGTTTTAGATCTAAATTGTAGGCCTAATCTCTTTCTCCCACGTTCTAACTCAAATTAGCTTTGAGTCTAACCAATTTCAGCTATCATCCACAAAATTTCGACAGTACTCGCCTCCATTCTGCGTCAAAATGCCATTCGAATTTTCCTGCATCACATGCACTGTATTTATTGTATGAGAATATAAAATCACGTACCGTATTCATGTCGATGTCATCCGTGGGCCAAATTGAGCGAGTCCAAACAAACAAGCTCCAGATCATTTGTTTGGGGGAAAATCGTCCCGGACAGAGCATTATACTGCATATGATAAGGATATTTTCCCCTTTTCTTGCATTTGGATGTTTGTATCATCCTTCCTATTTCCACCTCTTCTCTTTAACTTCTACTTCAGAGGTGATGTTGCTGGACAATTAAGATAATTAGTTTACTTCAATTAGTCCCCTAAATGATGCTATCACTTGTTTATCTTTGTATTCTGATAGCCACTCATCTACATCATTTTAAACCTAATTATACCCAGATTATGCTAATGCAATTCTTTTTTATTAAAATGATATGATCTGTATATTCGATTTAACACTGTTTTTGCTTCTAAATATCCACACTATAAAAATCTGGCATGTGGTGTATCTCCAATATCGCAAATTGTTAGTTAGAGAGATGAACAACTAAGAGGGGTTATGGTCTCCAGTTGTTCATTATTCCGAACCAGATGTTAATAAAATCGGCATGTTTATTTTATTTATTAATCATGGTACTTGGCTAAAGAATTAAAAAGATTGGCTAGATTTAAGATTTGGAAGAGAGAGAGAGAGGGATAGAACCAATTCCATGATTAGTTTTGTGCCTTTCCTTTTAATTGCACTCTTGATTAGGTATTAGGTTTTTAAGAGACCTTATTCCATCATGCTGATGGAGCTCCAGTTCTACTACAAGCATATCTATCTATTATTCTCTCTCCTCGAAATTTCTCATATGTGATCAAAACAATACTTAGAACTTTCTTAGAAAGCATATGGAAGAATACACTATTACATTGGGACATGAATATGGTAAGAGAGGACCTTATTGAATATACAAAATCAGAAGCATGTCACACTAATGTTTTTTCTTTCATTAAATTTTTTTTAGATCGCAGCATAGATTGATTATAGGTATTCTTGCATATCTTTGTATGGACAATCTTCAACTGGCCATTACCTCACTTCAATCTTTATTTTAGTGTTTACACCTATAAATTCCATGTACAATAATTTTATTTTATTTTTTTAATGTGGTCATTGTGGTCGTTATGCATGACAGGTCAAATTAGTTGTTTCCAACCTTTCATAAGATTGTTTATCTATTTTTTTATCATATATAGTCGTTGTATGTGATGGGTCACGATGGTTGTTTTCAGCTCTTCGTTTGCTTTTCAAATATTTTGGGTCAATCAAACATTGTAACGACTAAAGATGTTGTAAAGTTAATATTTTTTTTCTATTCGTTTCAGTCATTATCAAATCATGCATATATCATTTTGAAGTCCCCTCCTTGCGATTATTTTTTATGTTACCTCCACTAATTCATGTGTTTTTATCTTCACCAATATTATCAGATGTGTTTACTTATTATTCTTGCATCTCTCTCTCTCTCTCTCTCTCTCTCTCTCTCTCTCTCTCTCTCTCTCATTGTATGTATATATATATATATATATGTTATGCTTTTTTTGCCATATTATATAAGGATGCACAAATAAATTGATTGAGAAGTATTGCATAGGTCGGAGGTCAAAACATGATTACCTAATATACTATTATTGACCATTATATATAGTTTTGTTTACACATAAGAGGGGAATGTTAAAGTCCTTTAGATAATAGTTTTGGCTAAGAAAAAGTGCCATGTTGGCATAATGTTCCATGTGCATTGTATGAGATCCCATATCTCAACACCAACAAATCATGTTAGTCTTGCATGCCAGTGGTAGTATTCATCATATGCATATTCCATCTTAATATATAACAAGGCGAGTTTGATGCTTTAAAAAATAAAACTGATTTTTATGGAGAGTTTAGCTATAAAGGGTAGTTAGATAGAAAACTGAAAATGTGGTCATGCAATGTGCTATAATCAAAATATGGTAGCAACATGACTTATGAGGAATGCATCTCAATTCCTCTAGATCAAAACCATTTGCTTGGATTCCAATATCTTATTGTTCTAATTGGAAAAAAATTTATGCTCAAATAAAGTAGGCCTCCTTTATTGCACATGCTCATCCTTCTGCATTTGAATGTTTTGATTAATCAGCCGAAACTTCGAAAGGGAGTGATCGGCAAAATATAATCATGAATGTTGATATGGCATAAAATCAACCCTCCTATCATGGGTTGATGCATGGCAAGCAATTCAAGCAATTTCAAATAGATTTGAATTATGGTCGATTATATTTTTGCAATTAAAAGAATCTAGAAATGGAAAGATGGGTGTGGCTCATAAGAAAGAATGTAATAGCTTATAAGGAAAGAATGTTAAGGCTACTAAAGAAGGTGTTATGGCGCATCCTTGATTGCTCCTATGCCTACATAAAACAAGGCCAAGAAACTCCAAAGGGATGAGCTTTGATAGCTAGAAGCACTTGTAGCCAAAGGGACTTATAGCTCAAAGCTCTCATAGTGTAAGGCTCTAAAACAGAGGTGAAGCATAAAGCCAAGCTATCAAGCTTGAGGCCGAGGTGAGGAGTCTGAGACCAAGCTCCTAAATATTGAGCTCCCAAAATTAACTAGAATGCCGAGATGATAAGACTAACTTAAGAAGGCCGAAGTGAAAAGGCTGATGTAAGAAGGCCGACTTCCGAGCCAATCTGAAAAGCCTTTCTTTTCTTTTTGTATGCCAACTAGCCTCTCTCCATGAATTGACCGGTGCTCTCCAGACCTCTATATCTGCTGCTGGATTTTAGCATCAGCACATGTCATAATGAGAGTTGTATAATAATTAGTTTTTAACATCTATCAACTTGCCTGAGTCATTTTCCCATCAACATGGTTTCCTTTCCAATCGGGGTATAAGTATAACTGCATATGAAGCCAAATATGGAAGGTATCAAAGTCTAGCATCCTATAAGTTGTTGTGTTTCAGCCTTTTGCATCACATGGATCGATTTCATAACATAACACAAACTTTCGATATCCGTCCTTAAGCCGCACTCATCTCTTCGTGTTCTTTCCACATTCGATTGAATAATGCTCCAAATACCTCGTGTCCCTTTTTGGCCATCAAATCACTTTTAACAGGTGCCAAGTTTCGGATTATAGACAAAGGGATGATTATTACATGACTATATAATCCGTATCACGTAATCAAATCCAAAATTCCAAATCTCTAATCATTGTCGTTATGGGAAAACGTTCAACTTAGCTGTTCCCAACTCTCCACTCATATTCTTGCACATCAAAATTAAGAATTTCCTGCCTATGGAGACCCGTAAACAAGAACATACAATATCGTTATATCGATAAGAACAATCGACACGGACCCGAAATAGTCGCATCTGCCCAATAATAGTGACAGTAATCGACCCTCCAATTAATTCTCTACCAACGAAATAAAAAGTCCAACACGAGATCCCTTGTCCACCTCCTAAATATTTCTCCCCGAAGTCTCTTTGTACCTAAACATAGGTGCGTCCCATTTTTGGCAGAGTTTGCAATAGAAAACTAAGGAAATAATTAGATAAAAGCGGCAGGATAGAAAGCGACGAAGATAAAGATATCTCCAGGAATCTTTTTGCAAAATAAAAAGTAAATTAGAAGGCAAAATAAAAGAGAAAGAAACAGAGTGACGTTGAGAAGCTAGCCAATCAGCTGCGCCATTCTTTCTCCCTTTTTTTTTTTTTTAAAACATGCGTTGGGCTTCAAAATGTTCCAGAAACATAGGCGCGTCCCATAACTTTCCCACATTACCGTTACACAGAATAGCTTAGTCCAAGTATCCTCGCGGCCCCTAACCTTTCCACCTTTGGATCTCTAGCCATTTGGCACGAGAGAACTGGTGCGGTATAGTTAGCGCTTTGGGAGAGTGGTTGGGCCGCGAAGGGACTTGAGGTCGCACGTTTGGTTGGTGCCGTGGCGGTGTGGGTTCCGGCAGCGCGACGCGGTGACCGCGGGACCGCAGGGGACGCGAGGGTAATTTTGTAAACTCGCGAAAACGGATGGAGCGTAGAGCGGTGAGGCGGAATCCGTCAGGGAAATCCCGGCTGGCGGCAGGCGAATGGGAAATCCAAAGAAGTCCTCCTCCGCCTTTGTCCTCCCCGTCGTGTCGCGATGATACCAGCGGGGGAACAGTTGGAACCCGAGGGCATATTTGGCATATTATGCTCACCCTGTGAGGGCAATTTCGGCATTTCAAACAAAAAATGCTGCTCTTAAAAATAATATTTTATTTTGTCGCCCTCCAGCATCCTCCGGATCCCCTGCAACGTTCCCTAGGTTGAGGCTAAAGCAAAACATCGCAAAGAGGAGGGCCGGCTCTCTCTCTCTGTCCTCTCTTTTTCGTGGTGTTCTATTTTTATAAGATTTCTCTTTTTCCATCACTTCATCTTCTGGTTTAGTTCGCTGTAGCCCTTGTTTGGTTTGATTTCGTTTTAGGCCAGAGAGCGAGCGAGGGAGTTTACCTAGAGGGATCTGGAGAAATGCGAGGTCCGGTCGGGGGGGATTAGGGCTCGAGAGCGGCCGTGGGGGAATGCGGCGCTTGTGCACGGAGGGCGACGCCAACGCCACCACCAGAGGAGGAGGAGGAGGCAGTGAGGAGGAGGAAGAGGAGGGAGGCGAGAAGCCGTCGCTGGCGGCGCCGCCGGCAGCGGTGACGACCGTGGCGGTTGCGCACCACCACCACCACCACCACAACCCGAGGAGCAGATCGCAGGGTGGGGGGCGGCGGGTGACGCCGACCACCTGCGGAGTGGAGGAGGAGGCGGTGGTGGAGAAGGTGCTGCTAAACGGGGATCTCTACAGGGGAGAGTTTGACGGAAGCCTGCCGCACGGGAAGGGGAAGTACCTGTGGTCGGACGGGTGCATGTACGAGGGGGAGTGGCGGCGGGGGAAGGCCGCCGGGAAAGGGAAGTTCTCGTGGCCGTCGGGGGCGACGTTCGAGGGGGAGTTCCTTTCCGGCCGGATGGAGGGCTTCGGGACGTTCACCGGCTCGGAGGGCGACACGTACCGGGGGTCGTGGATCGCGGACCGCAAGCACGGGTATGGCAGCAAGCTGTACGCGAACGGGGACTACTACGAGGGAACGTGGCGGCGGAACCTCCAGGAGGGGCACGGCCGGTATGTGTGGCGGAACGGGAACCAGTATATCGGGGAGTGGCGGAACGGGATCATCTCCGGCCGCGGGGTCCTCATCTGGGCCAACGGCAATCGCTACGACGGCCAGTGGGAGAACGGCGTTCCCAAGGGGAACGGCGTTTACACCTGGCCCGACGGCAGCTGCTACGTTGGCAGCTGGAGCAAGGGGGAACCAAAGACCCTCAACGGCACTTACTACCCGGCCGCCGTCGCCGGCGGAAGGAAGGAGATCGCCGGCGGGAGGAGGAGCCCCTTCTCTCCGCTGGATGATGCATTGCTCCTTCCACCGCTGTTCCCAACGTCGAGGAAGAGGTCGTCGGTGGACGGAGCGCCTGGAAGGGCAAGCGCCGCCGCCGCCTCCGAGAAGAACTTCCCCAGGATCTGCATCTGGGAGTCGGACGGCGAGGCCGGGGACATCACATGCGACATCATCGACCCCCTCGAGGCGTCGATGCTGTACAGGGACGGGACCTCCTTCGACTCGGGCTGTGGGGGCATCGAAGCCGCGCAGCGGCGCCGGAGCCTGTGCTGCTTGACTGTCGGGGAGGTGAAGAAGCCTGGGCAGACAATATCCAAAGGCCACAAGAACTATGATCTCATGTTAAACCTTCAGCTGGGAATCAGGTGGATGGCGCAATGTCTCTTGTTCCCTGTAGTGCCCACTAGGCATTTGTAATAATTGGATAGAGGAAGGGTTTCTTATAGTTACTTGATTTTGTGTTTCAGGTACTCTGTGGGGAAGCCAGCTTCGACGCAGATGGGAGAGCTCAGAGCAGCAGATTTCGATCCAAGGGAGAAATTCTGGACGAGGTTTCCTCCTGAGGGATCCAAGATTACTCCACCCCACCAGTCTTTTGAGTTTCGATGGAAGGATTATTGCCCCATGGTCTTCAGGTAGCTTTACCTCCATCCATGCGATGTGGAGGCAATTTCATAGGTGCAATGTGTATAAGACATTAAATGCATCTAATTGAGTATTTGTCGCGATTCATTTCATTTGGTTTTGGCTTGGGACATAGAATGATGGGTTTTTTCTGGCTTTCAGACACTTGAGAAATTTGTTTTCTGTGGATCCTGCGGATTATATGCTCGCTATCTGTGGTGATGATGCATTGCGTGAACTATCTTCACCTGGGAAGAGCGGCAGTTTCTTCTATCTGACCCAAGATGACAGATTCATGATCAAGACAGTGAAAAAATCTGAAGTGAAGGTTAGAAGACTGATTTTCATTCTGTATGTTACTTTTAAGCACATCTATATTCATTCACATTTATCAAGGGCTTTTACTCAACTTGAAAATGGAATTTACCTTTTTGGTTAGGGGTTTTATTTTTTTTCCTGTGTAGTGTTACTATGGAAGCCCTCAAATTAGGAAGATTGACAAATGATGATTCATGGAGCAGATCCCTATTAGTTGGGATAAGGCTCATTGCCTATGGTTGCCACCATTAGTATTGATGCAATTAGTGAAATGGGTATGCTTTGCCTTACCTACCTGAGCAATATAACTTCCCCTGTAGCTTAGTAATATGATATTGCAATCTCTTTGTGGAAACAAGCTCCATTATTTTCCTAAGTGCTTGATGCTCCAAATCCTATTAGCCCTACAGGTTAGATCGTTTTGCTTTCATGCTTTCAATTCAGATGCAATCAGTGAATTTGGATTGCTTCTTTTTTTAAAAAAAATATGTGCAACAGATTTTGAGATTAACTTGGCAATGTGAGTATGCATGTTTTCCTGCAAATGCAAAACTGGAGCTGGAAATTTATTTGGTTGTATCTGTATTAGTTTATCTTGGCAGACATATGGATTAGAATCGAATTAGAATTCAGTTGCTGGGTCCTTCATTTGCTTCATATTTACAGGTGCTTATTAGGATGTTAGCCAGTTACTACCAACATGTCCGTCAGTATGAGAACTCACTTGTCACAAAGTTCTATGGCGTGCACTGTGTAAAGCCAATAGGTGGGCAGAAGGTATGTAAATGTTGAACAGAAATTTATAGGCTTTATTATGTCAGCCGTTCTTAAAACTGTTCTGTATTACTTCATTGTTACATGCATGGGTTGTTCTCTGCTCTTACAATGCTTGCATGTGGCTGGAAAACAGGTTCGTTTCATTGTAATGGGCAACCTTTTCTGCTCAGAGTATCACATACATAGGCGGTTTGACCTAAAAGGTTCATCCCATGGTCGAACAACTGACAAGGCTGAGGCAGAGATTGATGAGACGACTACCCTTAAGGACCTTGACCTCAATTTTGTATTTCGCCTGCAAAGATGTTGGTTTAAAGAATTCTTTGAGTAAGTACGCTTTTCTAATTTTAGGATGCTTCGACTGTATTGACCTGAGCTGTACTTTTTTTTGTCTATTGTCTGATAATTTCTTTGCATCTTCAGGCAGATTAAGCGGGACTGTGGATTTTTGGAATCTGAGAGGATTATGGATTATAGCCTCTTGGTGGGAGTTCACTTTCGTGATGGTGTTTCGGCTTCTAAAATCTGTCTGTCTCCATATATTGCTTCTCCAGGTAAGTTGATGGCTTCGGTAACCATGTTCTTAGACATAAAGGGCCTGATTGGATATCCTGGTTTGATCTAATACAAAGTACATTGCTTGATCAGAATTTTCTGGCAAGAGGGAATCATTTCAAGGTAGAGGGGGATTCTCCGAGTTATGCTTCTATGAGTCAGACTGTCAAGATATGAATCGGATTCTGGATGGCCGGTATGTCTTACTGTTTAATTTTGATATTCCTATTTAAGTATAATAAAGTTTTTGGGTCCATGGTTTTGTAAGCAATAGCCAATTAAAATTCAAGCTATGTGCTGTATTGAAACGGAAAACAACCGCTTGATTTTATTGTTTTAGATTTATTACGGCTATATTCTTCTTAGCGTGATGATGGTGACACTGGTTGTTGTAATCCATCTCACAAAGTTATGAGAGGATCTTGTTGTCGAGCTTGATTCTTGCTATAGTAGAATAGTAGTTTTCAGATTCATCCTTTTATTGAACTTGATTGTTGAATATGCTAATTGGACCTAGAAATTACTCTGCTTGCACTGGCTTATTTCTAAACGGGAAAATATGGTGGAGTAATTTTAGGAGTCATTTTCTGCCTTCCTTCAAGGATAAAGGCAATCACTAATGCAAATCTTTTGCTTCTGGGATTTTGCTTTGTAACTGTCAAGATCATTGTAGCTGCCTTGAAAAGCTGGATGATTTCATGCTGTCATGTTTCCGTAAACTTCAGAGCTGAAACCTTCAGTTAAGCCCCCCCTTTAAACTTTGATTCACCATCAACTAGCGATCACAAACAGTCTACATCTGTTTCTATGAAAATATTTAATGGATCCAGCAAAGCACTTCTAAATTGGTGGCCTCCTAGCTGCCTCACCAGGTCCCGACATCTACATTTTAAGCGAGATAATGCAGCATCTCATCATGATGCTGACTCCATTGCCCTCTGCTGGTCTAAACATAAGTTGAGTGTGGCATCATTGGGGCCCTAGCTGTTTGCTCCAACTGTGTACAAAGGAGATAATATGATTTCTTAATTATTTTCGGTAAAATGATTGCTGATCATATTTAATACAAGCCAAATACTCATGTTTCAAACATTCTAATTTAAAATCACATCCATGTGTATCTGATGTTTCAAAATGACTTCTCTTTGATCAGGAAACCATTGATTCGGCTGGGCTCAAACATGCCAGCAAGAGCAGAGCACTTGTTGAGGAGTGAGTCCGAGTCTGCACCTGCCCAAAGTGGTGAAATCGATGACGTGATCCTCTACTTTGGAATCATCGACATCCTCCAGGACTACGATATCACCAAGAAGCTGGAGCATGCCTACAAGTCATTGCAGGCCGATCCCAATTCCATCTCAGCAGTGGATCCGAAACTCTATTCCAGAAGGTTCCAAGATTTCATAAGCAAGATCTTTGTGAAGGACGAGTAAGCCAAGGGAAAAATTAAAAGAACAAACCTAGGACAAATTTTGAGCACCAACAGTAGAAATGTTCAGGGAAGGAAAAAAGTCAACTGTGGAGGAACTGCTGCGATTTTGAGGGATGTGCTCCGTGCCCTCGGCAGCTATCGGCAGTTGATATATATCTATAGCTCCATGGTACGAAGGTGAGAGGTGTAAATGCTGATCAAATTGGGGGCATGCTTTGCCTCCTGGACTTGGAGACTGGAGAAGCAATTACAAGATTGCTACTGATGGTGGGTGAGGCTGAATTTTGAAGCTCAGCCATGGGGAAGATTTGTACATGCAATTTGGGAGGAGAATTGAATTGCAGATTTTTTTTTTTTCTTTTCTTTTTTTTTTCTCCCTTCCTATTGCTTTGTTTCTTCTTACTTTTTTTTTTTTTCGATCTTAGGATAGGGAGGGAATAGAATTTTTGTTTCCTTAAAAGAAGGATTCTTAAGTTGTTGGGTTATGTAATAAGAAATGTACAGACAGACAGTGATCATGAGGATGGCTGAATTAGATTTAAATTACCCCCCTTGTGTGTGGCCCCTCCCCTTGCTCTCATCTCCTTTGTGGCATCGTTTTCTCCTTTTCCAGTATTTATTGGTTTAGGGCTGCGAGCAGGACCAAGCTTTTGCAGGGGAAGGCAGAGAAGCTTGCTACTAGGAGTACCCCCCTTATAGCTTGTGAGAGAGGAGGGGAGTGTTGGGAGTCGTGAAAAGCAGTGGCGAGGAAGGCATCAAAAGGAGAGAAAAGCGCAACAGCGAAGATGCGGGAGCTGATCCGATCTGCTCTCTCTTATATCCAGTCCCCTCCTTGCCCTCTCTTTTTTCTACCTTGCTTTGTACCAAGCCCAGTCTTAATTCTTTTTCTATGCGACCTAGCCTTTTGCTTTCTCTCTTTGGAGGGCACACCGGCTCAGCCTTGGGTTTGACCGGTGGGGACCCGCTTGACGTCCCACGTGGCCTAGGAGTTTGCTGGCTTGTCCCAGGGGACAAGGAAAGAAGAAGGGAAGGACGGTGGACTTGGAAACCCTGGAGAGGAGGAGCGCAGTGCATCTAATTGGGGTGTCGTTTGGAATTTGGCAAGGGAAAGGGGTAAGTGGGGGCTCGCATCGGCCATTGTGCCACCCTCTTCCTTCTTCTTCTTCCCCCCCCTCTCTCTCATGAGGTCAAAGTCCACGTCAGGTTTTCACCCTTTCCGTACTGGACTCTTTTCCGCTTTTTATCTCTCTTGTAAACTGGTTTTTTATTACCAAAGTCATCCGGGTTTAAAATGAGATGGCGTGCGAGAAGAGAGCTTGGAATCTTTGTTTTTTCTGAACGAGATGAAGTACAGGGACAGATGCACTGCAATCCATTGCAGGAAACACCCATATCTACATCTATATCCATAGCTGCTGTACATGTGTACGTTCTATATCTCGGTTTTCTGGAAATGAATATGTTCCATTGTTGCACAAGGCAATGGATTACTTTTTTTTTTTTTTTTTTATGAACAGAAGGCTATGGATTGCATTGGACAAAGCTAGCAACCTATGTATATGCCCCTGATAAGTTCCGTAATATCTTTCAATCAATCATCTATTGATGTTTGATTATGGAAAAGTGAGTTTGGCTCATCCTCTTAATGCGTTTGCATTCAGTCAAATGAACTCTTTCGTTGCAATCATTTACATGAGACTAGAAGTCTAGTACTAACGATATGCTTAGAATAGACAAATATTATCACTTTCGTCAAGTACATGAGACAAAACCAGCAATATTTTTATAGCCTAAAACGGCTCCTATTATATGTAGTTTTAAATGTGCAAACCAGTATTGACCGGAATATCTCTCGTCCTGGTTTTTTTTCAAAAAAATCCCAAATGGTTTTGTTGGAAACTAAAAAAATCTAAAATTCCTCAGCAGCTATTACGGTAGCGTCGGAGTAATGCATATTAGGTATTCAAACGGTGGTCTTCAGATAATAGAAATAATTATGTCTATTTTACCATTCCATCACAGACTTAACAGATAAGATATTTCAAAGATAAAATTATAGAGACAACCTCTAAGTTTGGAACATCTATATTTAGACTTTAAAAGTTTAAAAAATTTCAATTAGCTATCAAACTTCATTTTTGTTGTAATATAGTCCAATTATCCATCTGGATCTTAACTCCGTTAATCGAGTAAAAAAAGACCAAAATATCATTGACTCTAAAGGCCAGATCATAGGTTTCATACGATCTCAAAGCGCTCCATTCTCCATGATTATTCCATTTGTATAGATGTTAAGGCGTTTCGTCCACTCTCATTCATCCATATACAAAGATCTCAAAGTGCTCCATACTTTATAATTCATCCGCCAGCACAAATCTTAAGCTGCTCCAACTTCTATCATATATCCACCTTCATAAATCTCAAAGCGATCCATCTTCTATCATTCATCTATCAGCATAGATCTCAAAGCACTCCATATGTCATCCATCTGCTTGCACAAATCTCAAAGCTCTTCGTACTATATCATCCATCCGCTTGCACAGATCCTAAAGTGCTATATCTTTTGTCATTTATCTACCTATACAGATCTAAAGTACTTCATCCTCTATCATCCATGCATCTACACAAATCTCAAAGCGTTCCATCCTCTCTTTCATCCATCTACTTACATAGATCTCAAAGCATTCCAACCTTTGCCATCAATCCACCTACACAGATCTCAAAGTACTGTATCCTTTATCATCCATTCACCTGCATAGATCTCAAAGCACTCCATTTTTATTATTCATCCTCCTGTACAAATCTCGAAGTGTCCATCCTCTGTCATCCATTCACTTGCATAAATCTCAATATGCTTTATCTATCATCCATCCATCTGTATAAATCTCAAAGCACTCCATCCTCTATCATTCCACATATCTGGACATATGTCAAAGCACTCCATCCCCTGTCATTATTTCATCTACATAGATCTCGAAGCAATCCATCATCTATCATCTATCCGCCTGCATAGATCTCAAAGTATTTCAGTCTCTATCATCCATCCACCTATATAGATCTTAAAACACTCCATTTCTTATCATCCATTCATTTGCATAGATCTCAAAGCGCTTCATACTTTATCATCCATCCCCTATAATTTTTTTAAGTTAAAATTCAAATTTCTTTCCATCAGCTGAGCACATATGTATTTTATTGCTATTCACTGTTACTCTTTCCATTTTAAGGGACTATCATGGCCATGAAAGCATCCACTACATCCTGCCGGAAGCATTCTAAACTGGTTAAAAGATGGCCATTATTTTCATTGCCTGATGTACGTAGGTGTGTATCTTCTGAATATCATGTTCCCTCAAATGCATATATACCATTATATCACATGGCTAAGGCTATCAGCATTTTTAGGCTTTCCAATGGCATATAATCACAGCACTTGGTCAGTTCTATGTCATCCCAAAATCCACCATCTTTGGAGACTGGTCTTTTTGGCGATCGGATTCAGATGTGATGCATTCTAGATCATGTGGTAGGCCCCAGGAATGCTTGCCCTACTGATGTCTACTTTTTCTTGCTAAAGCTCTAATTATTGACTATCTGGAAGAAAAGATAGCTCTTGCTATCTTCTTAACAACCTCGACGCATTACATGCCTATTGCCTAGATTGCAAAAGGTCCAATCATTAGTTCAAAAACTACAATCATTAACATATTAAGCTCCACTTACTCATTAGAATGCATAGAAGAAAGGAAAAGAAAGAAAGGAAGAGAGCATGAAGCCGTGAATGCTGCCATGCCCGAACAGATGGAGCAAACCATTAACGTGAAGTCTTGGGAAGAGAAGGTTTCTGCATGCGCGAGGGGCTTTTTTTTTTTTTTCCTGTCTTTTTGGCAGTCCCTCTGTGATTTGGTTGGCTCACTTGGAGATCTCCTCAGTCTCTCCACGCTGGTAGCCACCCACCTAGCTTTAGCTGGCCTCAGCGGCTACATCCTTGGGCCTCGTCGTAAAGCTCGAAAGCTTTTTCTGAGCGTTAATTGGTAGTATGGAGGAGGCCATGAGAGGGGGTGGCGGGGCTTTGAAGCTAAATCTATGGAGCTTTGCTGCCGCAGCTGCAGTAACTGTTTTTGTGCTTGAAACCTTTGATCGTTTTAGACCACTGTTCTTAGAGCCACTGCTCGCAGCACTGGGGCTAGCAAGGCATGGAACAGTAGGTTACAGGGGAGGGGACCGCTTTCGCAAGGCCCATTCAATTATATTAAAGTCTAGCTTTGAAAGAAAGAACCACTGTAACAAGTAACAACGGATGTTTCATACAATTTTAGTATATGCACGTCCAAAAAGATCAAAATATAGTATCTCTCTCTGACCTAGAAGGTATCCCTGAAGTGATTGACCATATACGAGACCACCTAATCTACAATCCGTTAGCTTCTCCATATATATATTTAGTCTGAACAACTATATATTTAGTCTGAACAACTATGCCATCTCTAATCATGTTTAGCTTCTCCATATACTATCTATGCATCTCTAAATTTAATCGATCATTATAGCCGAGTATTCCTTAAGTACAGTAGCGCTGACCCGCAGCACGCATGGTCCAATCCGACCCACACTAGCTTTGACAGAAATAATCAATACGGCACGGCCAGCTTTGGCAGAAATAATGAGATTTAAAAAAATAACTGGAAACCACCGTAATTAATGTGCAACCAATGGAATTCCACTGTTGTCCTTCTTGATGCCAAGTGTCAGCTCTCACAATAAATTTAGGCGTAATTTTCTTTCAATCTTCGTTGAGTAAGAGACATAATTTCTACTCCTTTGATTTGATTAGGTAGGATTCCATTCTTTATTTCCACTGCTGTCTTGGTTGTTTGAAATTCTTTGATTTCTTGAGTTCCTTAGTGCCATCTAGCAGGAGAAATTAAGGTCTTGTCTTCATCATTAACGGTGGCAGTGGAAGACAATTAAGGACGGTAATGAATCCAATTGGGCACCCATCTTGTACCTCCGAACGATATGATTCCAAGTGGCTCCAGCAATCTGACAACGAACAAGTACACGCCCAACATCTTCTAGTTGGTCAAAACATAGATCGCAAAAAGCAGAGCGAGCATCATTAATTCCCCTTTTAGCCATTAAAGATTGACTAGGTAACCTGCCCCATTTCACCTCCCGCTAAAACAGTTGTACTCTAAGAATAATTTACAGTTTCCAAACTCAAAACTGTTTCTCCAGATCATCATCCTAATTATGCCTCTTTTGTACTGTCTCCTTTCCTCACACTGTTGCAACGAAATTCGAGCAGGAAGAACATCTGCAGCAAACTAGGATCCCACGACCAGCTGAAAAATATTATTTAGATTTTTTTTACTTAGATATATGTACGTAATATCAATATAATGTATAAATAATATAAGACTAAACATTGTTTAAGCCCAAACATTCTTATTAAGCTAAGAATCTAAATCCGTTTAAATTTCAATCTCAGGTATTACAAATTTAATCACAAACATTACGATCGATTCATGGTCAACTCAAATAGGCATGTACTACAGTATCTCCAATTCACATCGACCATGCTCGAGTTTACTTTGATATTTGCAACAATTCAGTAACTCATCCAAAAAAATTAGTCGAAAAGTATTATTTTAAATACTTTGATTTTATATAAGTAGTACTTAAGATATATTCAATGCATAGAATGTGTGGCTAAGTACATCCTGCATGGATCCTTATATAATTTGACAATATAGTGTTTTTTTGAGTTTTATATACTTTGCATTCTCTTTAGGGTTATATGCTAGAGCTCATATCGCCCGTGTCACATAGCCAACCATTAGATCAGATCCAAGTATTTGATTCCATCTGAGTATTCCAGGTCCTATCTTCTTCTATGAAATAGGCTTGCACACATTGCAGCATTAATAGCCAATAAGCTTCGATTAAGACTAGATTAGCACATCAACGATCATCGAGAAAATCCATTCTGATATAGCTACCAATCTGCCAGAAAACCTCCTGATCAATAATTTTAGCTGCATCACAAATTTATCTCACCAAATTGCAAAAGTCCTGTTCCCCCCAACATACAGATGCCATGGAAGTTATATTTTTCAGAAACTCAATGTGCCAAGAGAGACTCAGGTTGAAGAACAAGCTGAGCTGTAGAATTGGCCATAAGAGCCAGCCTCCTTGTTCTAAGATCATGCAATCCGAGCCCTCCATTACTCCTCGACTACCAAATCAGATTCCAGGAAATGAGATGCAGCTTCCCTTGAGATGAATCATGGCCTCACAGAAAATTTATAAAGATCCTTTCAATCTATAAATAACACTGATAGGCACATCATTATTAGGGAGCAAGCAGACAGGAATAGACGAGAGGACCGGCCTGGGATGCACAACTTTGCCCATCTGAGATGAGTGAGTCCAGTTGCAGCTAGCAAGCCGACATTAATTTTATCAAGAAAATCATTAAGATCAGCTAGCAGAAGACGAACAGAAGATAAATGAGTGCCCAAATGTTGCCAAATTCCTTGTTTGCTTTGAATTCCAAGAGTTCTACACCAAGGTTCGTCGTACTGATCGGCACCACATCATAGCGAACGTGCGATACCAGTACCAAACCAGTGCGCAATCTCGTATCATACCGATACTCAGTACATCTCATTATCTCGTACCATACCGCATACTAGTATTGTATACATCTATAGACTGAAAAAGACATGAGATTTAGATATATTTTCTTCCGTTTAGGCCTTGACGTCCTCGTTAGGCTAAAAGTTCAAATCTAATCACAAACACTGCAATCGGCCCGTGGTCAGCTCCAATGAATCTGTGGTGCAGTGTTTTATCGTCCACATAGGTTAATGGTTGGGTCCGCTCTGATATCATTTGTCACAACTCAAGACCTCACCCAAAAAGTCTATCCAGAAGGTATTATTTGGGCTCTTTGATCCTGTATAAGCATTGAAGATCTATCCAGCAAGTAACCTGTTGTGGTTCAAATCTGGCCTGAGGGTGACCATGCCAGAGGAGTCGGGAGAGCTGCCGGTCAAAAGAGAGAAAGGACGCCACCTCCCGTGCACCGACGTACCTGCACAAAGCTTTACCGGTGTTTCCGGTGAGGGCCCTCCGATGTTTAAGTTAACGTAGAGTATTTATTGGCCAAAAGGTTTTTCTAGGCGTTACCTGATGGGGCTATTTATAGTCTCCGTGGAGGTGCCCAGGTGGCGGAGGTATGGCCTGTCCTCATCGTGGGAGGAGATGGTGCTAGCCAGATGGCGTCGGCCATGGCTCGCTTGAGGCACACGGTTTGGGATGTCCCTGCATGCGGTATAGCGCTGGCATGTGCCACAGGGTATGGCCCTTGTCGGCAGGCATGGCTCAGGCAGTAAGGCATAGTCATTTGTCGACGTATCTTGACGTTGCCATTAAGCGAAGTATGGTGCGGTGAGATTGCCGCAGGGCATGGCCGCGGTGCGTACTGGGCGAGATTAGCTCGGCCTTTGGTGGGGGCCGAGGTCGACCTTGCTCGCTTAGCAGGGTGCTGAGGTCGTGCCGACATGGGGGGCCACGACAAATATTTGGTGAGGTCGGCCTAGCCTTTGAGGTCGCATAGGGCACCCCGAACTCGGATCGGGGCGCGTCGTCGCATAGGGCATCCCGAACTTGGCCGAGACGGATCGTCGTTGTAAACTTTAGAGGAGATTGCTGCATGTCATAGCAGTGGAGAAATCTGGCCGAGGTCGGCTTGGCCTTCAGCAAGGTCCGAGATCGGACAGGCTTTTAGCGGGACCGAGGTCCCGCCTGGTCAGGGCTAAGGTCTACTTGGCCGGAATGGGGTGGTCTCCTGTCCTGAGCAGGACGATCCATTCTGCCCTCTATCATAACCAATATGGGACTAAACACACACATGTACAGGTCCTCACATATTGATAGTTTGCCGCAACTAGTGACGATAGAGATTTATGAATTGCTTAATTTTAATAGCTTCTCGTATGGCTGCATTAGCCACCAACATAGCAAACTACACAAAGGGCAGGTGAAAGGGTATGAGCTTGCCAAAGTCCAATAGTCATGCACCCTCTATCTATCTAATAATTAAACATGGTACTGAAACCAAAATGATCCATCACTTCAATTAAGTAATCCCACTTAACCGTATCATAAGCACACTCCATATCGACACTCGTTCCCATTTTGAATTTTCTCTTCAAAAGCAAACTTAGCTGAATGCATAATCTCCTGGGCTTATTTTACACTCTTCGGCACCTTTGTGCTTCAACAAATACTTAATTTTTAACCACGAATCCAGCATCATATAGCCCAGTTAAGCTGCATCAAATAATAACCAAAAATATAATTAAAATAAAGCCAGACCACTTCAACTTAAACAATCGCGACAGATTTCTGTGGGTGTTTGCAGACTTAGGTTTGATTTTTATCTCTACCTTTTTAGTTTGGCCTTACAAGCTAGAGTGCAGAAATTGAAGGGCCAGAAGATTGCTGCAAGAAAGTGATTGATCAAAACTGTTTGTAAGACAAATGCAAATGAATGCTGTTGCATGAGTTAGATGTGGTTGGGTTAAATTCATTTTAGTCCAAAGCTTTGCATGTTTGCATGCATCTCCAAACTAAACCGCATTGTTGTATATGACCTTTTTTTAAAGTTCTTCTTTCTGCAGCATTCGCGTGTAGACTTCACTCTCCCAACCGTGGTCCCGCAAGCTAGAGAACTTATTTACCATGCCCTGTAAACTAGTCGACCAATTATGGAGGGCCCACTCACCAAGAAACAGGACTCAACTACTATTGTTAATTTAGAGCAGCTGTTATTGATGGAAGCCTCAACCACCTCATGCATTGTGATCATTGCGTCAAACTCCATCCAACCTGGAACTGCTGATCTGAATTAGACCAGACCAGAACATTCCTTCTCATCGGAATGATTTGCTTATCCAACTAAAGATTTCGAAGATCTAATTATTAAAATATTTATAAAAAAAAGAAAAATAATAGAAAAAGAGGAAGAAAAGTGATTTTATTTTCTATTCCATCGTATTTGGTACATCTCAGAACTTATATATAGTCGTATACAGACTTAATACAAGAAAAATAATATAGCTTAATATAGAGTCATACTAACAATGAAAAATATTATTGACTAATATAAGTTGTTATATTATCTCTAAAATTATTCTAACGAGATCATGCTAATAAAGAAAAATAATATAGGTTGATTCAGAATTACGCTAATAAAGAAAAATATTATGAGTGATACAGATTATCATATGATCTCTAAAATTATGCTAATACTGATTAAATTAACTGGCACTCGGAAGAGTTGTGCTACGGGCGAGATATTTTAGATCTTAAAGATCTCAAAGCGCCTGCAAGCGGGGTTTGAGATGGAAATGAGAGGCTCATAAATCCTTGAAAGTGATAGGCTCGAGACTTGTTTCTGTAAACCTGCTGTGGTCCGAAGGCATGTGCATTATGCCTCGTCTGCATGAGCTATGAACCTCTTAACTATTTCAGAGTTCCAAGAAAAAAAACTTGTTACAGACCATCCCAATTGTTTTTTATCAATTGAAAAACCTTATGTCCCAAAGAGAGAGAGAGAGAGAGAGAGAGAGAGAGAGAGAAATCTATGAGTAATATCTTAGATTTTTGCGAGAGGACGGCAGGAGCAGTTTTAAACCCTGGAATGTTAGTTAATTAAGCCTTAAAGGCTGTACCTAGAACACTGTAACAGGCACTAGGCCGAACCAAATATCTCCATGAGCGTCTCTTTAGTGCAAAGTTCAAACACATCAAAAGATTCAAAAATGGTCAGTAAAGAATGTGCCAATCCACTTTGACTCACCAACCCAGTAAAAATAGGTCCCACTAACTGCTCGGTCGAGTTGATGGATGGTGGCCATAGTGGGTGATTTGATTGGAAGATGTAAAGGAGACACAAGAGGGACCTCACGGTGCTTAAGGGCTTCCATCGAGGTTCTCATACATTTATGCGTGGTAACAATGATGATAGGAGCTTGACAAAAGGCTTGTGTGTAAGTAAATATCACCTGGTGCATTGTCATGAGTCATCACCCTACTGAAAAAAGAAGAAATGTTTGGATACTCTTTCCTTTTTTTTTCTCTCCCTTTAATGTGAAATGATAATGAAATTCCTTTTTTTTTGGTAAATCTTTATTTATTTTTATCTCTATTTAAAAGTTATCTGAGAAGAGAGTTAGAGAAACAAACTAGATAAAAGATTAATAGAAAACAAGCTATATATCTGGGTTCATTTACAGA
This sequence comes from Phoenix dactylifera, assembly GCF_009389715.1. Classification (NCBI taxonomy): domain Eukaryota; kingdom Viridiplantae; phylum Streptophyta; class Magnoliopsida; order Arecales; family Arecaceae; genus Phoenix; species Phoenix dactylifera. The sequence continues at coordinate 6,533,615 of NC_052399.1, forward strand.
AGAATTAAATGAAAACTCGAGAAACAGAAAGGTGACAGAATATTGGCAGCATGAGTAGGAGTTCCTATGCAGACATTCAAACCTGACACCTAAAATTTCTAGTATACTTGCCAAATATCCACTCTTCATGACATATAAAAAAAATATGCATGAGTTCGTACTTCTCATGACTCGGTTAATTGTCCCACTCGATATTTGAGCACCTATAAAACACAAAGAGAGAGAGATTAAACTTATTCAATTTTATTGGAAAGTTGGTGATGGACTTAGTATACGTCATTCTCCAATATCTCTTCAAGAAGATGGTATCTTGGTAGCGGAGAGGGCATGAAGCAATCACATCGTGACAATTATAAATGCTCCATAATGAAGTGTTTTAGTAATGTTTCTGGCCGTATATTTGCTTGCAGAACCTTCCCATCCCCCGTCGTGAGCTTTTTGCCCGCTTGCTGCCGCTTAACAACCGACAGGGCCCGGCCATCCGATGGCCCGGTCGTCCTCCGTTTAGCTGTTACTAACTTGGGCTGGTTGGCCGGACCCCGCATCCCAAGTGCTTCTCCTTTCGTTAACGCCCATTCCTCTTCTCTCAGTACAACCACGCGCACGCACAAGCCTTTTTTTTTTTAATTTATACAAATACTTTTGTTTCCTACTCTCTCTCTCTCTCTCCCCTCGACCAATAGGCACTGCTTGCCGAGGATCAAAGGCTAGTTGTTGCATTATTAGTTTTGGATAATCCTGAAGTAACTCAAAAAAAAAAAAAAATCGCTTTGCATCCTGCCATTAAACGAAGCAAGTATTGAGTGATTTTTTTTGTAGCATCCCTCGCTATTTTTCCTCTGTCGTAGAACTCTTAATCTCCTCTTACTTTTTGCCAGAGACTGGGATATCCTAAAGGAGATGAGATGCGGACATCCATGGGAGTCTCTTTTGCCTTGCATTCCATGTACCATCCCTTTCATTTGTAATCCCTCAGCAGTAAAATATTGGCAAGAAGAATTCTCCTTTGCAGGTTTCTTTCCAAGAAAAACAAATTTACTCTGCAGGGGTTAAAGAGAAATAATAAAAAGAAAGTTTTAGCCATGCAGGGATGAGATGAGTGGTGGATCAGCAGCTTAACGTTCTCGGTCGACAGTGATAATAAAAGTTTTGAGAAGTTGGTGATGATGGCAAAATCACATTAAAAGAAGTGCCAAAATAGATTTGCGTTGCTTCCATTATTATGGCCTGTCATTAGAAAAGTACATGGCGTTATGGAAGCAGCACAAGGAGGGAAAAGAAGAGCCGAGAAGGGTGGGGCAGGGAGTGGAGCAGGAGGGAGGAGGAAGGGCGTGGCCTGTATTGTTTGTCGGGATTTGATCATCGCGGAGCCGACCACCAAGGGCAACGTCCCTATCAATCTCTCTCTCTCTCTCTCTCTCTCTCTCTCTCTTCCATTTTGAAGGGGGGGGGGGGGGGGGGGGGGGGGGGGGAGGAGAGAGGGAGGGAGAGAGAGAGAGAGAGGGAGAGGGAGAGAGAGAGAGAGAGAGAGAGATGGGAGGACGACGAAGTGCGTTGTCACGGCAGCTCGCTGCCGCCTGGCCGATGGAACAATCGTTTGTTGGTTGGCTTGTTTCAGAGCATTCTTCTAGGAATCCATGCGCCTGTCGTTGCGGAACTCCCGATGCCATCACTTTAAAATCCAACCAGTCCCCAACTCCCATTGGAATTTAGAAGTTAGAACCTCCTTCCCTTCAAATACACACACACACACACACACACACACACACACACAAATATATTATTTTGTAAAATAAAAAAAATAGTCACAAAAAAAAATACTCCCATTGGAATTTAGAAGTTAGAACCAGCCACATCCATCTAGAGTACGACCAGAAACCACATCCTACCGCCGTCCTCAATAATTAATGCACATGGTCTCTGCAGACCTTCGACTTACTCAACAACTAATGCGCATGGTCTCTGCAGACCTTCGACTTACTCAACAATTAATACGCGTACCTCCAGCTATCTACGGATCTCAAGCCCTCCACGGCAAATCTGCTTGGCAGCGTTTGATCAGCCATGACAACTCCTGGGCTCCGGCCTGATCTCCTATGGTAAGGCATTAATTCGCACGATTATGTATTAATTCGCACGACACACTCAATCACACGGTAACTTCGTCTCGTCATATCACAGGTAATCCAGTACCCCACTATAAAAGGGGAACCCTTCTATCTTAGTGGGGGTTGGACTCTGAAACTCAAAAACGCACATCTCCTTTCTTCTTCATTAAGCCCCCTCTCTGACTTAAGCATCGGAGGGTCGGCGCCGGAAACCCCGGCCACCGGCTTGTCACAGGTCTGCTGAAGGACGCCGCTCGCCGACGGACCGCTTTCTGCCACACCGGCATCGGAGCTTCTCCTCCTTACCCGACGGTTGCCCTCGGGTCCAATTTCCAGCAACAGTTGGCGTTAGAGGAAGGGCCCGAGTCGTGGCCATGAAGTTGAGAAGTAAAGGAGCCTCCAATACTTTCCGGCGCCCGCCAGCGAGTTCTGGACACTCTGTCCAGAACTCGCCACCTCCGGTCAATCCTCAAGTCCAGTTGGAACAGTTTAACGTTCTGGTGCAGCAGGTCCAGGCTTTGGCCGCCGCCGTCCAGAGGTTGCAACGCGCGGAAGCCCCGCATATGCCGCCTCCGCAGGCCCAGGTCCAGCCAGTGCTTCCTCCAAATGGCCCGATGTCCCAGGGCCAAAACCTCCACGGCTCCTCGAGGGCTAACAATGAAGAACGATGCGGTCGCCAAGACTCAGTCCGGGCGTCTCCCCGGAGAGAGTTACCAGGAAGGAGCATAGACAGAAGGCCGCAGCTTTCAGAAGCTGAGTCAGCCCCGGACTGTCATGAGCCGGAGCAGACTACCGTGGCAATCCCCCAGACTCAGAAACTCGACAGGAAGGTCGAGAATCTTGAGCGCCAAATTGAGGCGCTTCATAGCAGGAAGGCAAGGCACGAGGGCGACTTCGAGTTTACCACCAAGTCCCCATTTTCTCCTCAGATCGAGGACGAGCCGGTCCCACCGAGGTTCAAAATGCCTCAAGTGGAGCCCTATAACGGAACTACCGACCCCCTCGATCATCTGGAGAGTTACCGAGCCCTCATGGCACTGCAAGGGTCCTCGGAGGTTGTGCTCTGCAAAGCCTTCCCAGCCACTCTTCGGGGTACGGCCCGGCTTTGGTTCTCGGGACTAAAGCCGAGTACGGTATTCTCCTTTGAGCAGCTCGGCAGGCAGTTCGCCACCAACTTTGCTGCTAGCCGACGCCAGCGGCGGACATCGGATTCCCTCTTGGACGTCAAACAAAAGGAGGGGGAATCCTTCAAAGAATATCTTGACCGCTTCACCGCTGCGACTTGGGAGGTCCGTGAGCTCGACCAGTCGATCGCCATGTCGGCGCTAAAGACGGAGCCCCGCTCCTACAGATTCCTCTCTCCATTGAGAAGAGTTTCCCCGCTGACTTCACCGAAATGCTAGCCCGAGCTCGTAAGTACGTGAAGGCCGAGGAGGCCATCGCCTCTAGAAAGGGCGCGACCGAGTAGGCCTCGAAAAAGCAGAAGAAGCGCCGCGAAGAGCGCGGCCGCTTGAGAAGTCGGTCTCCCCGCTGAGACAAGAACCTGCCTCGGCTGAGGAGCCTGCCTCGACCGCAGGGACGGCATTGACCAAGATCTCCGCCTCGACCGAGATCTCCACCGCGGCCACGAATGTCCTCGAGGAGGTACGAGAGTTACACCCCGACGAATGCCCCCCGAGCAGAGGTCCTTATGGAGATAGAAGGTCGGGACTACTTCCGACCTCCTCTCCCAATGCGGGATACCGAAGCTCGGCACAATCCAAGGAAGTATTGCCGCTTCCACCGAGACCACGGCCATCACACGGAGGATTGCTTTCAACTCCAGGACGAGATCGAGGCACTCATCCGTCGCGGAGTGCTCAACCGGTTTGTGCGGAACCGGCGTGAGGAAAGAAGGCCCGCAGAAAATGCCGCACCACCTAAAAATCCAAATAACAACAGGCCTATCACCGGCACCATCAACACCATTGGAGAAGGAAACTCGGCTGAAGAACCAACCAAGGAAAGGATTTCTCCGAAGCGCCTGCGCGCCTCCGAAGCCATTTCCTTTTCGGACAAGGACTTGGAAGGAGTTGAAACTCCTCATGATGATGTTGTGGTCATCTCTATGATTGTAAATAAATTTGATGTAAAATGTGTCCTAGTTGATAATGGAAGCTCAGCAAATGTTTTATACTACGACGCCTATCAAAAAATGGGGATGACGGAAAGCCAGCTTTGAAGAATAAATGCTCCACTTGTCGGATTTACTGGGGATTCGGTCCCGGTCGAGGGCAAGGTCGGCCTTCTTGTCACGGTCGGGCTCGCTCCTCGAGAAAGTACTGAGAGGACGGACTTCCTTGTGGTCTGTCTCCCTTCGGCCTACAACCCCATTCTTGGACGACCAGGGCTAAATGCCCTCCGAGCTGTGATCTCGACTTACCACTTGTTCGTGAGGTTCCCCACCGACCAAGGAGTAGGCAAAGCTCGTGGGGACCAGCTGATAGCTAAGCGGTGCTATATTGCGACTCATAAAGCAAAGCAACCGGCTAAATCCCCAAGCCAGAATAAGTAAACGGCCGAGGCGCCGGCCCAGGCATCAGACCAGGCGCTGCCCATCGAAACCCTGAAGGTGCGGGACGACCCCTACCAGCAACGGGTAGAATCCGGTGAGCTTATTACCCAAATTCCATTAAGACAAAATTATCCAGGGCTAACTGTGCAGGTCGGCTCTGGCTGAGCCCCCTCGAAAGGGACCGTCTGATCGGCTTCCTCCGGACCAACATGGACGTGTTCGCCTGGTCGCCTGCCGACATGTCGGGAATTGATCCCAAAGTCATGGTTCATCGACTCCAGGTGAAGCCAACCTGCAGGCCTATGCAGCAGAAGAAATGGGGCTTCACCCCGGAACGACAACGAGCAGCGGCCGAGGAAGTGGACAGACTCCTCGAAGCCGGCTTCATCCGGAAAATCTTCTATCCAAATTGGCTCGCCAACGTGGTCCTCGTGAAGAAATCTAACGGAAAGTGGCACATGTGAGTGGACTACACCGACTTGAATAAAGCTTACCCAAAGGACAGCTTTCCACTTCCCAGCATTGACCAGCTCGTCGACTCTACTTCGGGACACTAGCTGCTGACCTTCATGGACGCCTTCTCGGGGTGCAATCAAATTCGAATGGCGCCCGAAGATGAGGAGAAGACAGCTTTCATCACTGACAAGGGCCTCTATTGCTATAAAATAATGCCGTTCGGGTTGAAATGCCGGAGCGACATATCAAAGGCTGGTCAGCAAGATCTTCAAAGATCAGATAGGCTGGAACATGGAGGTCTATATGGACGACAAGCTGGTAAAGAGCCGGACAGCAGAGCACCATGTAGCCAACCTCAATGAAGCGTTCTCCACTCTCAGAAAATATCAAATGAAACTCAACCCTACCAAGTGCGCCTTCGGAGTCACCTCAGGCAAGTTTCTCGGGTTTGTGGTAACCTAATGGGGGATTGAAGCAAACCCCGAAAAAATCCGAGCGCTGCAGGAGATGGTGCCGCCAAAGACAGTCAAGAAGGTATAGCGGCTCACCGGGTGGATCACGGCTCTGGAAAGATTCGTCTCCAGGTCGGCCGAGCGGCGCCTCCCATTCTTTAAAATCCTCAAGCGACCAAAGGATTTCTTGTGGTCGGAGGAATGCCAGCAAGCTTTTGAAGAGCTTAGGCGCCTTCTCGCCTCCCCACCGCTGCTCACCAAACCCCAGCAGGGCGAGCTCCTTTATTTGTACCTGGCCGTCTCTCCGGTTGCGGTGAGTTCGGTCCTGGTACAAAAAGAGAACAAGCTCCAAAGACTAGTGTACTACACCAGCCGGGTCCTGAGGGATGCTGAGACAAGATACTCCAAATTGGAGAAAACAACTTTTGCCCTGGTCATCTCGGCTCGGAGGCTCCGACCCTATTTTCAGGCCCATACAGTGGCTGTACTGACCGACCAGCCCATGAAGCAAATTTTGCAACGGTCGGATCGCGCTGGGAGGATCGCGCCTCGGGGAGTTCGACCTCGAATACCGTCCGAGGCCAGCAATCAAAGCCCAGGCGCTCGCCAATTTTATAGTGGAGTGCACCTTGCCAGATGATTCCGAGCTTGCACCCACGCCACCGTCGGAGATCCCGAGGCAGCCATGGACTCTATATGTAGACGGCTCTTCGACCTCGAGGGGTAGCGGAGCAGGCCTCATTCTCACCAGCCCGGACGGTGCAGTCGCAGAGTAGGCTTTACGCCTCGAATTTTCCGCCTCGAACAACGTGGCAGAATACGAGGCACTCATCACCGGACTCAAGCTGGCAAAGAAGTTGAAAGTGGAGGACATAAAGGTCTTCAGTGACTCCCAGCTAGTCGTAAGCCAGATTTTGGGAGACTTTGAGGCCAGAGAGCCAACAATGTAGAAATACCTCCGAAAGGTGCGGGATTTCATTTCCACCCTGGACTCCTTCAACATCCAACATATCTCCAGAATGGAGAACCTAAGAGCAGACCAATTGTCAAAGCTGGCAACTTTCCGCATGAGCGAGCTTCCTAAGGCAACAATGCTCGAATATCTTTAAATCCCAACACGGAAGAGCCCGAGCCGACCCTCTGCATCGAAACCGAGCCGAGCTGGTGGACGAGCTCATCAGCTACCTACGAAATGAAGCCCTCCCCAATGATGAGCTCGAGGCTCGCCGAATCAGGCGTCTAGCCTCCCGATTCCTAATATACGAAGGCAAGCTCTACCGAAAATCTTTCACCTTTCCTCTCCTCAGATGCCTCCGCCCGTCAGAGGCGGACTATGCTATGCGAGAGGTCGAATAAGGGATATGCGGGAACCATCTGGGAGGCCGAGCACTGGCTCATAAAATCTTGCGCAAAGGATACTTTTGGCCCACACTTCAAAAGGACACAACGGACTTCGTCCGAAGGTGCGATCGATGCCAGCGGAACGCCAATATCCAGCGCCGACCCTTGACCCTACTGATGTCGATCAGTGCCCCTTGACCATTCGCCCAATGGGGGATCGACATCCTGGGGCCATTCCCCCTAGCTACCGGACAGAGAAAATTTCTCGTCGTCTCCATCGACTATTTCACCAAATGGGTCGAAGCCGAACCGGTGGCCCGGATTACCGAGCAGAAGATGCGGGACTTTGTTTGGAAGTCAATAATCTTCAGATTCGGGCTCTCCCGCATCTTTATATCTGATAACGGTCGTCAGTTCGACAATATCCATTTCAGAGAATTCTGCTCCGAGCTCGGCATCGATCACCGCTTCACCTCGGTCGCCCATCCACAGACAAATGGAGAAACCGAGGTGACGAATCGCACCATCCTTCAGGGGCTCAAAGCCAGGCTCGACCGATCTAAGGGGCAATAGGTCGAAGACCTCTACAATGTCCTCTGGGCATATAGAACAACATTTCGGCTCTTCACCGGCGAGACCCCCTTCAACCTGGCATACGGAACGGAAGTTGTTATTCCTCTGAAAGTTGGACTCCCCTCACCAAGAGTGGAACACTACAACGCAGCCTCCAACTCCTCCCAACTTAGGGGCAACCTGAACCTCGTCGAGGAGACCAGGGAGGCAGCCCGAGTTCGTATGGCGAGGTATCAACGAAAAACGGTACAGTACTACAACTCCAGAGGAAAAGCCCAGCTCTTCAAAGTGGGAGATCTCGTCCTCAGGAGGGCTGAAGCTTCTCAGCTCACCGAGCAGGAGAAACTAGCCCCAAACTGGGAAGGACCTTACTGGGTCGCGCGAGTCCAGCGGCCCGGAGCGTACAAATTGAAGTCTCTTGAGGGAACTTTCATCCCTCGAAGCTGAAACTCCGAGAATCTTTGGATGTACTACCAATAAACCCTCCGGAGGTCATCGACAAATGGAAATACAATTCTCACTCTCCACTTATGAAAATTTGTGTACGGTTCTTCATTAATTATTTCATACTCTTCCTAATATTGGGATGTTCATGAATCTCAGGATGCCCGACCAAGCTCGGATTCTCTGGCCAAGCCTGGAATGCTTCGCTACGTCAATGCCGAGCTCGGTCTCGATCTCCCTCAAAAACCTCGACCTTGTGCATGATTCCTCGACTAAGGTCGGGATGCCCCATGTGTCGACAGTGCGTTTCCAGACCCCTTGACCTCGGAAAGCGTCGCAGGCCGACAGTGCGTTCCCAGACCCCTCGACCTTGCGCACGATTTCTCGACTAAGGTCGGGATGCCCCGTGTGTTGACAGTGCGTTCCCAGACCCCTCGATCTCGGGAAGCATCACCAGGTTGACAACGAGCCCAAGCTCCCTTGGCCTCGTGCTCGGTTCCTCGACTAAGGTCGGGATGCCTGGTGTGTCGACAGTGCGTTCCCAGACCCCTCGACCTCAGAAAGCGTCACCAGGTCGACAGCGAGCCCAATCTCCCTCGGCCTTGCGCATAATTCCTCGACTAAGGTCGGGATGCTCCGTGTGTTGACAGTGCGTTTTCAGACCCCTCGACCTCGACCTTGGGAAGCGTCACCAGGTCGACAGCGAGCCCAAGCTCCCTCGGCCTCGTGCTCGGTTCCTCGACTAAGGTCGGGATGCCCCATGTGTCGACAGTGTATTTCCAGACCCCTCGACCTCGGAAAGCGTCATCAGGTCGACAGCGAGCCCAATCTCCCTCGGCCTCGTGCTCGGTTCCTCTTTGGGATGCCCCGTGTGTCGATAGTGTGTTCCCAGACCCCTCGACCTCGGGAAGCGTCACCAGGTCGACAACGAGCCCAAGCTCCCTTGGCCTCGTGCTCGGTTCCTCGACTAAGGTCAGGATGCCCCGTTGGGTCGACAGTGAGCCCGAGCTCCTTCGACCTCTGGGAGACAAGAACGGGATAGGACCTTCGTGGACCCCCGTGGCCTTCGACAACGGGGTAGGACCTTCGCGGACCCACGTGGCCTTCAACAACGGGGTGGCTCCTGCGCGGACTCCCCCAGCGTGCAGGCGCGCCTAAAGCAGACAACAAATACATGGCATTCCCCCTGGTCAGCTGGTGCGAGCTGCGCTATTGCGCGAGGCCCCGACCAAAGCGCCATATTATTCCACAACGGACGGCATCGCCTACGGAAGCGGATTACGGGCTAAAGAGCGCCTCGGAGAGCCAACCGCAGAACGGAATTGCCTACCTCGACGTGAGGTGCTCGGCTCTCACGGGGCGAAAGGTACTCTGACCAAGTTCGAGACCAACAACCACGAGAACCTCCGCGATAGCTCGACTTTGGTCTACTATCTTCTTGGGGACCGACTCTTTAAGTTTTTGTAAGCTTATACCCGGAAAGCCAAGCCTAAAGACGGCCAAAATCTTCCGAAAGATGGACCTAAAGATCCGACAAAACCCCTCCGGGGTCCAAGGCTCGAGCTCAGCGCTCCACCAATTTGGGAGCCGAGCTCAAGGGCTCAGCGAGATGCGAATCCGAGCTCAAAGACTTGGTGAATTTTTCTGAAGTCTGAGCTCGGAATCTTCCCTATCGGATCTAAACATCTTAGCGAACGCAATCGGGACCTAAGTCTACGGACCCTAAATCTACGAACGTAGCCGAGTTCGCGGAATTCACCGAAGGAAGCCGAAGGAAATTTTAGTTCAAACGATCAAAAAATTATCTACCATGCAGAAGAGACGAGCACAAATTTAGGAAAAAGGAATTCTTTATTGATAGAAGCCCGAAGGCTAAGTACAAAACTAAGGTTCGGCCGTACAATTTTGGGGGCCGACCTTGTTTACAAAACAAAAAAGAAAAAGACAAACAAGAAATAAAACTCTAAGGAGCGGGCACAGCTCCGAGGCCGTCTACAACGGCCGCTTCGGCGCTCTTTGTCGGAGCCCCACTAGGTCCTTCCGCCGACCCGGCCGTGGTAGTGGGAGCTTTGGCCGGACATCGTCGGCAGCTTCAGGGGCAGCATCAGGAGCTCCTTCAGGAACTTCCTCGGTGGAAACCTCCCGAGTGGCCTCCCCGGCCTCTTGGACCTCGGCCTTAGCCAAGTCTTCGAGCCCATCCCCGCCCTATTCAATCCCTGCTCCGGGCTGAAGCAGGTTGAGATCGAACTCGGGACAGAGCCGCTTCAGCTAATTTCGGAAGTCTTCAAAGCTGCGGATAAGTCCGTCCATGGCTTTCTCCTCCAGCAGCTCGCAGAACTCTTCCGACTCCCGAAAGAGTTGCACCGCCTGGTCGGCTCGCTCCTGGGCGCTCCTCTCTCGAGCCTCGAGCTGCTCAATCTTGAGTTGAGTGGCTCTCGCCTCGTTCTGGTGGACAACGACCATAGATCGAGCCTCAGCCAGGCGAGCCTCGGCGCTGCGTAGCTCCGATCTGGCTAGAGCGTGCACGGCCTTCTCTTCCTCGACCTCCGCCGTTTGCGACCGGAGCTCGCCTTTGCCGGCCTCTACCCTTGCGAGGAGCTCCCTCCGCAGAAGCTCGACCTCGCCGAGCTTCACCTCGGTCTGGCAGAGCTTCCTCTCGGCCTCCTCCTGCCCCCTCTGACACCTTCGGGCCCGCTCCCGATAGTCGGACGCTATGTGCATCAGAGTCTCGACCTCGTGGAGATGTTGTTAGCAGCGGATGGAAGAGTGAGTTAAAGCTAAAAATTGAAAGCTGAAAACAAGAGTTAAAAGGTAAACTCACCCGGACTGCGGAGCAATAGGTTCCGTCCAAGAAGCTGTTGTAGCTCATGGACCGAATCTCTGCCTGGTCGGCCGGGAGCAGCGCGACTCGGAAAACTTGGCGCGCTACTGCAGGATTGTTGAGGGCCGAGTCATCCTCAAAAACCTCCCACGAAGGAAGGTACGGCCTCCTCTCTGGTCGGGCCTCGACCTCCGAGGGACCCGGGAGACTGAGCCTTGCCGGGCTTGGCAGGGGCGACCTCGGAGCCCCCTGACTGCTCCCTGGCTCGGGATTCAAGTGCTGCTACTCGGGATCCGAGCGCCGCTGCTTGACAGGACGTCGATCAGGGCACTAAGAAAGAGGAGCTGGGCAAGCCAGCATCGCAGAAGCCCCCGCAGGACTCGAGCCCCTACGGTCGGTGCTTGGGACCTCCCGAGCAGGCCTGGAAGACCCGCCCTGGGCTATGCTCGCCTCGGCACCAGCACCAGATGAAGACCTGGCTTTCTTCCTCTGCTCGGGCGGGGCCCCACCAATCTCAGCTGTCCTTTTTCGGAAGCGAGCGTAGAGGGCTGCGTTTTTTGTCACCATCTTCGGAACGTCTGTAAAGGCAAGAGAGGAAAAAGTTAGAATGTCAGAGAAAAGACAAAAGAAGAGCAAAACGAATAAAAAAGAAGAGAAGAAAAAAAAAACTACCACTACCCTTACCGTGAGGGCGCGCCGAGCTCAGGCCAACATTGACCAGAGCGTCCTGGCTCACGAGGTCATTCAGCAGAATATTCTCCCCGAGGCCATAAAGAGCGTCAAGGATCCCCTGCTCACCCTTGGACAATTTGGGGAGCTTGTTGGCGGTTTTGAGCTAGGCTTGCTCCCACCGACGGTCGAACCCCCACGCCCGCTCGGAAGACAAAAAAGAAAAACTTATCCTTCCATCCATGAATGGATGTCGGAGCACCCCAGAAAAGTGGCCGACCGCCCCGAAAGGCAAGGTAGAGCCACTCTCCATCTCCCGGGTTGGACTTCAGCAAGAAGTACCACCAGAAGACATTCACGGAGGTCGGTATCCCGTGCGCCAGGTATAAGGACAAAAGGCCGACGATCATCCTCCATGCATTCGGAGCGAGCTGCGCGGGGACGACTTGATACGTCGCCAGAAGCTCGTTCACAAACCCCCGGAGGGGGAACCGCAGGTCAGCCTAGAGTGTTTCTAAATACACTCCGATCCGGCCTAGGGGAGGTCTCGTTACCCGATCTCCCCACCCCACGGGTTCCAGTCGGAACCCGTGCTGAGGAAAAAACCATTCCTCAGCCATCTCCACCTCCTCACCACTCATGGTGGACCCAACTTCGTCTGGACTACGACCCATCCTAAAAGAAAACAAAAGGGAAAGAAAAGAAAAAGAAAAAACAAGAGCCCCCCGAGCAGACGGAGGAAAACACCTACTAAGGTCTTCGCCGGGAACGTTGAAGGATTGGAGAGGGAAAACCGGAGTAACTGCTTCGGGAGGCCGTCGAAAGAAATGAGGGGATACCAGAGAACAACAAGCGATGGCAGCCAAACAGGAACCCTTTGGCCAAGTTAAGGGTTTATATGGACCTCTCCAACAGCCCGGATCGGCAAGATAGGATCCCGCCTTCCGTCCAGATAGTGCCACGTGTCGACACCGAAAACCGAAACGGCATATTAAATTTAAATCGACGCCTTGAATGCAGAATTAGGGAAGCGCCGTATCGAATCGCGAAGCCCCATCATGAGCTCATGAAGCGAGGACGCTTCGAAAGCGAAAGGGTGTCGCCCCGTCTCCTCCCATTAAAAGCGCCTTGAAGCGCGCAGAGCGCCAAAATAATTCAAAATCCTCCGGCCCACACCAATGTAGAAAAAACAGTTACTTCCCGCGCCTGAGCCCGCTATCGGCTCGAACTCAGAAGTCGGGAGGTAGTGTTGGGGGAAGATAAGCCGCTCCGAAACACAAGGGTATGCGGTCAGTATGTACCTGAGTACATCCGACCTGAAGACGCTCGACCAGACGCTCTACTGGAAGCCGACCCGAAGGCGTCCGCCCAGGCGCTCCACTGGAAGCCGACCTGGAGGCGTCCGCCCAGGCGCTCGACTAGGTGCCCGACCAGGCACCCAACTGGAAGCCGACCTGGAGGCGCCCATCCAGGCATCCGACCCGAAGCTGACCTGGAGGCACCCGTCCAAACACTCGGCCTGGCGTCCGACCTGGAGGCGTTCGGCCCGGCGTCCGACCTGAAGGCGCCCAACCTGTATACTGCGGTCACATCCATCTACAGTACGATCAGGAACCACACCCTACCGTCGCCCTCAACAATTAATGCGCATGGTCTCTGCAGACATCTGACTTACTCAACAATTAATGCGCATGGTCTCTGCATACCTCCGACTTACTCAATAATTAATGCGCATGGTCTCTACAGACCTCCGACTTACTCAACAATTAATGCGCGTACCTCCAGCTATCTATAGATCTCAAGCCCTCTACGGCAAATCTGCTCGGCAGCGTTTGATCAGCCATGACAACTCCTGGGCTCCGGCCTGATCTCCTATGGCAAGGCATTAATTCGCATGATGCGCTCAATTACACGGTAACTTCGCTCCGTCATATCACAGGTAATTCAAAACCCCACTAAAAAAAGGGAAACCCTTCTATCTTAGTGGGGGTTGGACTCTGAAACTCAAAAACGTACATCTCCTTCTTTCTTCTTCATTAAGCCCCCTCTCTGACTTAAGAATCGGAGTGCCGGCACCGGAAACCCCGGCCACCGGCTTGTCACAGGTCTGCCGGAGGACGCCGCTCGCCGACGGACCGCTTTCTACCACACCGACATCGGAGCTCCTCCTCCTCATCCGACGGTCGTCCTCGGGTCCAATTTCCAGCAACAATGATAAAATTAATATTAAATTTAGTTTTTTCTGAATTGGATTAGACTTGGATACAATTATTATTATTATTATTTGACCTGACGCAAATATTGATTGGGTTTGAACCGTTCCCATCCCCCATCGCATCAGACCTGCTCACAACGCTAAACACGACTATCGTTCTTTGGTATAACAAATGCATATTTAATTTTAAAATGAATGTTTTCTTATATTTTTACCTAAAATAAGAATTTGATTAGATGCCGTATAATAATTATCTGAAACGAGAGGAACTGCAGTACAGTTCATTTTTAAGAGAGATAGTTTTCTTATTTTTCCACCTTGGAGTAGGAACTGAAATAAATGAACACGTTGCTTGAGATAGGTGGATGCATATGATGGCACAACTATTTGAGCCATGCTTAACAAGAACCTCATCATAGCTTCAAATTGATCACCTATCCTCACTGGAAAAGATCCTATCTATTCTTTGACAAATCCATCTATCATCAGAGTACCGTACACAGTCTCACTAAACTCACATAAAGGCGACGGAATCGAAGGAGCAACTTTGCTCCCCGTTCGTTTGGTGCCAACCGCTGTGGGAAGGTGGTTAATGAGGGGAGCCGATGAGCCTACCTACGGAGAAAGAAGAACGGCTAGTTCAGTTAGAGCGAGAAGCTCCAGTTTCAGAGAGAGAAAATTCTAACGGCTAGTCGGCGGCGTCACTATCGGCGCCCGACGAGGCTCCGGCCGTCCGGAGTGACACTCACGGCGGGCGGGCGGGGTGGTGTGGAGCGTTACAGCTTGGTTTCGGCAAGCTTTCCTGGATCGGCAGCTCTCTTCTCGGCTTCCGGCGACCCTCGGGCGGCTTGGGGGAAACTCCATGGATCGCAAGGGGAAGGCACCGATGGAGAAGACGACGGAGCCGACGGGGAAGACGACGGAAGGAACGGCTAGAGGACCGGGTAAGTTTACTAACCCTGGGCGCGGAGGCAAGTCCGGAGCTTGGTCACGGCCGGGGCCGTGGGTTACTCAGTGGCCCACGGCCGCGGAGGTGGAGCGGCTGAGCCGCCGCTTCCCGGACGTCCTCCGACTACCGGAGGAGCCGATAAAGGCGGCCCGGTTGCAATGGGAAGGGCGCGCACTGGTGGCGCGGAGCTTTGGCCGCCGCATCCCGGCGGAGTGGGTGGCCAAAGATGTGGCCACCCGGACTAAATTGAAAGACGTGGTGGCCGTCCCGCTCGCGGACGACCACCTCGCCCTCCGGTTTCGGTCGACGGAGGACCGGGACCGAGCTCTGAGCGCGGGCCCGTGGGTGGTGGCGGGGCAGCTCCTCGCCATGAGCCCATGGGTCCCGGACTTTGAGCCGGATGCCGACACGGTGAAGACGGCCCTCGTTTGGCTGCGCCTGCCCCGACTCCCGCCGGAGTATTGGTCGACCTCGACCATACTCCACATCGCGGCGAAGGCGGGCCGGCCGATCGCGGTGGACGAAGTCACTGAGCAACAGGGGGCCATGGGTTTTGCCCGTGTGAAGGTGGCCATCGACACCACGGCGCCGCTGTTGCCAGGGGTGCTGATCCAGGGAATGACGAGGGTGCGTTGGCAACCCTTCGTTTTCGAGAATGTGCCGGCGATCTGTCCCCGGTGTGGATGCATGGATCATTCGGACGCCGCCGCATGCCATTCTCAGGCGACTGGCCGAGCTGCGAGCGACCCGACCTCGGCAGCGGAGCCCCCTGGGGGCGGGACAGAGCGGCCGCCTCCGGCCACTGAAGAGGAGAACCAAGGGCCAGTGTATGGCCCTTGGATGGTGGCGACACGGCGGAGAGTTCCACGGGAGAACCCTCCGCCGCGACCGGGGGAGATGATCGGGTCCGATAAGGAGCCAGGGCCGTCATCGACCCAGTCGCCACCCCACGCGGTCAACCCGACCTCGCCGGCGTCACCGGCGGACACCGACGGTTGGCAGAAGCCTACAAAAGTTGCGCGCCGCCGGTCGCCGCTGGCCAGTGGGGGGGATAGGCTAGCTCCGGCCGCCCTAACAGGGGCTGCCTGGTTCCCCTTGGCTGGCAACCCGGGACCCGACTCGGTCGAACCGGGGTCGAGCCGGAGAGTCGACCTGGCCGTTTTGGCTGACCCGGCCCCCCCGCGGGCCGACCCTGGGCTCAATGGGGCGGGCGTGGACCGGGCCCAGAACCAAAAACGGCCCAGGCCCCCAGCGAGCCTTGGCCCACACGGGGGCCCGGGCCCGGTCGCCCAAAATACTGGGCAGGCCCAGCGCGCACGGGCCCAGCGGGCTGGGCGCCGTGGCCGTGGGCTGGCCCATTTGATCGGCGCGCCCTGCGCCAACGGCGCGCCGCGCCCCGTCGGCGCGCCGGGCGCGGAAGGCGCGCCGGTGCCTGCGAGCGCGCCCTGCACCGGGTCCGCGTCAGCTACCGCGGGCGTGCCCTGGACCGGGTCCGCGCCTGTGGTCGCGGGCGCGAGCGTGTCTGGCATCGCGGGCGCGCCCACTGTTGAGGGCGCGCCCGATGAGGGGGGCCCCCCTGGTGAGTGGGCCGCAAGCCCTTTGCAACAGCAGGGCCTGCGGGCCCAACTTGCTATTGGGCCGCAGGCCTCGCTAGCTCTGGGCCCGGGAGCTGGTACAGAGGCCCCGGCAACCCAGGATCTGGCGGGTGGGGGCCCACGGGACTCTGCCCAGCCAGCCTCGGGTGCGGAGGACCTGGCTGACCTGTCTCCCTTGGCCCGAGATGAGCTGACCATGGATGGGGGACCTGTGGCACCAGTGGGACCCTTCCAGTTCACCCCACCACGCCAGGAGCTGGCGGTGGTTTTGGGGTCCTTGCAGGCCGACGGCCAGGACCACCCTATGGTGGGTGTGCCGAGCGAGCCGCGACCATGGGATGCGTTTGCAGACCTTGGGGGTGGCCCAGATGGAGTCTTCCGCTTTGGTCCACCTCCCCCGGTTGTGGTGGGGGACCACCCCATCCCACACACCGAGGGGAGCATGGCTGAGGCTCCACCATTAGGAGGGGGTACTGACCACTCTTCTGCTGTGCAACGCATTAGGGCAGCAGTCATGGGGGTTGTATCCACTGCTAGTGGTGAGGAGGAGGAGCGAGATTGCCGGGGTGCCGGGCCTGAGGATGGCCCTGCGACTCTGGGGGAGGATGAGTCTGAGGCCGACTATGTGGACTGTGACCCATGATGATACTTGCTTGGAACTGTAGGGGGGCGGCCAAGCCGTCCTTCATGTCTACTTTCAAACGATTAGTACAAGTCCATAGTCCGGAGATCTGTTTCCTATGTGAGACCCGATTATCTGGCGATGGGCTCAGCCGTTTGAGACGACGCATGGAGAGGGATTGGGAGACCTATGCAGTCGATTCCCAGGGACTGTCGGGAGGTATCTTGGTTTTATGGAGGCGGGGTGTGGCAACAGTCGATGTCTTCCACAACTGCTCCCAACAAGTCATTATGATCATATCACGACCCGACGTCGCTCCATGGGTACTGTGTGGTGTGTATGCTAGTACGGACCACCGAGCTCGGAGAGTCCTCTGGCAGGAGATCACCAATCTGACCGCTCAGGGCATTCCGGCGGTAGCAATTGGTGATTTCAACTGTATCCAGAGTGAGGATGAGAAGCGGGGGGGCGCGGCTTTTACGGATCGAGTGGATAGGAGAGAGTTTCGGGACTTTGTGTCGCGGAATGGCCTGGTAGACTTGGGGTTCACGGGCCCACAGTTTACCTGGTGCAATAATCAGCTGGGCAGAGCTAGGGTTTGGGAGCGATTAGATAGGGCCCTTGCGTCCCCTGATTGGATCCTCCGATTCCCTACTAGCCGGGTTAGCCACTTGCCTCGGATAGCCTCGGACCACTGCCCATTGCTGCTATCCACATCATCTGGCCCTACGCATCGTAGCCCCTTCCGCTTTGAGAAGGTTTGGCTGTCGTATCCCCAGTCTTGGGATGTCGTCCGCGACGCGTGGCGGGTCCCGGTGCACGGCGATGCCATGCAACGGGTCTCACGCAAACTTGAGCTGACTAAACGGCGCCTTCGCCGGTGGAATCGTGAGGTCGTGGGCAATATCTTTCGGCGATTGGAGGGGGTTGAGACTTCGATCGCTGAGTTGCAGAGGAAGGAGGACTTGGGAGGCGTGCTTCCGGAGGACGATATGACTGATCTCCGGGGACTCCTTGCGACTCACCACTCGCTACTACGGCAGCATGAGATTTTCTGGCGACAGAAATCCCGGGTGCAGTGGGTAAGCGAAGGTGATCGTAACACTAGGTTCTTTCATCGGTCGACGGTTATCCGGAGACAGAGGAGCATGATCCACTCTCTGCGAGCTGGGTCTGGACATCGAGTGGAGGGTGAGCCTGCCATCCGGCAGGTCTTGCTCGATTTTTTCCGTACTAGGTGGACGGAGGATGAGGTGGCCAGTGATGGGGACCCTCCTCTGATGGTGGACGTAGGTATTGATGATTCTGAGAGCGTACTCCTGACCTGGCCAGTGTCGGCGCAGGAGGTACAGGAGGCAGTATGGGCCTTGGCCGCAGACAAGGCCCCGGGACCTGATGGTTTCCCCCCGTTTTTCTTTCGGCAGTATTGGGGTATTATCCGACTAGCGGTGGTTGAGGCTATCCAGTGTTTTTTTGACCAGGCAGCTATGCCTGAGGACTGGAAGGCCACCTTTATCACGCTAATACCTAAATGCCAAAATGCGGCCGAACCTTGTCACTTCAGGCCCATCAGCTTGTGTACAACCCTTTACAAGGTTGTCGCAAGAATCATGGTGGGCAGAATGAAACCCCTCCTGCCTGGCCTCATTAGCCAGGAGCAGGGGGCCTTTGTGGCTGGCAGAAATATTTCCCATAATATTATGCTGGCCCAGGAAATGATGTGGGATCTCCAACGCGCTTCGAAACGACACAGTTTGATGGCAGTCAAGCTGGATATGGAACGGGCTTACGACAGGATCAGGTGGAGCTTTCTCCAGCAGGCGCTGGAGGCTTACGGCTTCCCCAGGCAGTGGATCGGCTGGGTTATGGGGTGTGTTCGGGGGCCAAAGTTCTCTATCTTGGTCAATGGCACACCGTCACCTTACTTTGAGTCCTCTATAGGGCTACGACAGGGATGTCCTTTATCTCCCTACTTGTTTATTATCTGTGCTGATATCTTATCTCGGTCTTTGCAGAGAGTGTGCGCTAGCCGTGAGCTGGAGGCCTACACCCCAGCCACGGGGGCTCGCCCTATCTCACATTTACTTTTTGCTGACGACTGTCTTCTTTTGGCCAGGGCACGGACTACAGAGGCTCGGGTCCTTCGCAGGGTGGTAGCGGCATACTGCGCGGCGTCCGGCCAGAGGGTGAATTTTTCCAAATCCACCATCTCCTTCAGCCCCAGCACAGAGAGCGGAGTCAGACAGGAGATCAGAGGGATCCTCCAGATACCGGAGCAGGAAGGGACGCTTACCTACCTAGGCGTGCCTATCACTGGTCGGAGACTGCGGGTGGCAGAGTGCTCCGGTTTGGTACAGCGAGTCCGGAGCAGGCTGGAGGGATGGAGGGCATCATCATTATCCATGATGGGGAGAGTGACATTGGTTAGGACAGTACTGGGATCTCTACCGGTTTACCTCATGGCCAACACAGTGGTTCCCAAGACGATCCTGCTAAGGATCGAGCGCCTTCTTAGGGATTTCCTGTGGGGGTCATACGGTGGAGGTCACGGAGTGCACCTGGTTGCCTGGGAGCAGGTCTGCCGCCCCACTAGTGAGGGCGGTCTGGGGGTGCAGTCCCTTATTGAGAGGCGCGAGGCTTTCAGTGCTCGGCATGCGGCTCGGTTCATCTTGGAGCCACACGGCCTCTGGAGTCAGGTGATGGCAGCTAGATATGGCCGAGGGGTTTCAGGGGTGGCACAGCGGGGCCGCCGAGTATCCTTCATGTGGCGTGAGATCGGGAGACACCTGCCGGCAGTATCAGCACATATCAGGGTTTTGATTGGCGACGGTCGGAGTACTGATGTGGCTAGCGACTCATGGGTGGACTCCCTGGCCCTGAGCCGCTGGCCTACTATGTTTGACACAGAGGCGGTTGAGGGGTTGCGGGTGTGCGATCTCCTTGTACCAGGAGCAGTATGGGATGAGGCCAGACTCAGGCTATTGTTCGGGGTACACCTAGCTGCGAGGATCCGATCCCTCCCGTTACCAGGATGTGGGGGGCCAGATGTCAGGGTGTGGGGCACCTCGAGCCAGGCCAGCGTTAGGTTGGGAGACATCACGCGCGCCATTCAGCCAGGGCATGAGCCGGGGCCGGACTGTACCTAGATTTGGAGGTCCGGACTTCATCCGAGGGTTGCTCTCTTTCTATGGAAGGTGTTCTGGAGCCGACTTCCTACGAGAGCAGAGCTGAGCAGGCGAGGTTGGGGGGTCCCAGCTGAGTGCGGGACGTGCGGAGCTGAGGAGTCAGTGGACCATGTGCTCTTCCAGTGTACATGGGCGCGGACGACATGGCAGTGGGCTGGGATCCCGCGGGGGGCCCGGAGTGAGCGGCTACAGTTTCTCAGGGTGACACGGCAGTGGTTAGCCAGCTTACGGACTCGCGAGGAGGGCATTAGAGCTACTTGCACAGCGCTTCAGATCTGGCTGGCAAGGAATGCCCGCACTCTCGGTGAGCGCAGGGTGTCACCGAGGTTTGTGGCAGAGCTTGCTCGAGCACAGGCTTGGGAGTTCAGACCCGCCCTTTCTACAGATAGACCTTTGATAGCTCGGGACACCTAGGGTTCCCCCCTGCTTCGGCAGCTTCCCAGTTGGTGTTTTTCACCTGGGAGCCCCCACCCCTGAGTTTCCTCAAGATCAACTTCGATGGGTCGGTTCTGGATGGCGGCACGCGGGGCGGTGCAGGCTTTGTCATACGAGGCCCACACTCCAGGGTAGTGGCCGCAGGTGGTTGTCAGTTGTTCGATACATCGGTGCCTGGAGCAGAGTTGCATACCGCCTGGGCAGACCTTCGACATGCGAGGGCAGTTTTGCGGGCCAGCTCGGTTATCTTGGAGGGGGACTCGGCCACTGTTGTCCGAGGGATTCAGAGGGGATTGGGGGGTGAGACCACAGACCATCCCCTGATTCGCGATATTGTGATGATGAGTCAGGGTGGGGCCACTTTGGCCAAACATGTATTCAGGGAGGCCAATGGGGCTGCCGACTGGGTGGCTGGCCATGTGGCCCACCACTCGGAGTACGCCCTTTGGGTAGGAGAGGCGGAGCTGCCATTGGCACTCCGTGAGGTCTTGTATTTTGACTTTATTTGGTGTATTCGTACCCGCACTGTATGAAGCACTCGCTTTCAGCAAAAAAAGGTGGTTAATGAGGGCAGAAATGCTAACTTTGCCTCCAAGGTTCAGGGAAAGAAAAAAAAAAAAACCATGAGTTGGGTAGGTTTTCAAAAAGGTTTTGGCGGAGACGAGCTTTTTTCCTCTCATGATAGGCAGGTTCCGGCTCACGTGCTAAGGCAAGAAAGAGTACAAAGACAATGACTTTTATTAGGTAAAAGGAAATTACTGCCTGGATTGAAGAAGAATCTGTACCATGATGAGAACAGAAGTCATGGTACGATGAGATAAAAAATGGAGACACAATCATGCGGTGAAAGAACTAGCTCACTGCATGGCCTCGGTGACTAGAATTAAGTTTCACTGGAAATGATCAAATTCAACACAAGGAATGCCGGCAAAATCAGAAACAAAAAGAACCGGTTGCTCATCAAACACCTCACGTAATATTAGAGCAGACTCTGAAAGGCCATACTTAACAGAAATCAGGGAACAGAATGAAAGTATGTACATCATTACAGTAAGTATAAAACTATCGTTCTTATCAGATCTGCATGGTAAATTCTAGTATGCAAGACATTACCTCAATAGGATATGTTGATTCTCCATCAAACATAGAAAGCAAGATAGCAGCCGCATGGTTAAAGCAACACCGGTATATTTCTTGACTCTTTCAGCAACCATCTTTGATCTCAATTTCCTCAAATCATTTTGTTGCAGGAGACGGGGAACAAACGAGTTCTTTTATTCTATTAAAAAAAAAGCAATATTGGAAATACCATCTCCCTTGTTTACAAGCCACATGGCACCTTGACTGCTCGAGAATGGCGAGCATGTAGACTGGAATCACAAGATCCCACAAGGAGGGGAAGTGGAAAACAGTAAGAGAAGAGCCTGCCTCTTTTAAACTGGTTGTCAGTCGATTATTTGATCACTGGGGATTTGGCCAAAGATATCAGGGCATCCATCCCAATTGCCCTTTTCCCTGGCCTCCCAGTAACCGCCAATATAGCGATATGTGTCGCTTCCTTTATCTTTTGCAAACCACCGAGGTTTCCAGCCACTTTCCTGCATCTTCCGTGCCTGCATCAACAATGCTAGTCTATCAGGACAGCATCTTAAGATTTTTGAGAACAGATGATGCATCAAAAGTAAAAAGCAGGATATGATGATGCTAGGCGGTGGAAGGTAGCCGCACACAAACCCAACATCCACCCCTCGAGTTTATGTGCTGATGGACAAGGGCATGCCCAAGCAGACATGACAGTATGCTACCAGCCTATCAACTTGCAATACACTGGTATATTGTACCTCCTATAACGTTAGGAGGAAAAATCTTGAGAGGAAAATACAGCAAATATTCAGGTACTATTTACCTAGTTTGATGAGTTGATGCAACACTTAATGTCATTCATCATCTAACTTTATTGATCTGAATAGTGTTGCAAGAACCAAATGCATCATGTGAGCATCAAATCAATCCAATTACCCTAAACAGGCAATAAGTTTAGGGAAAATCGATCCGGGAAAAGCTGCATGTGGTTGTGCACAAACCACTCATCTTTCTTTTTCTTATTTCAATTGCTGCAGAAAACTCATTCATGAGCAACCAGCATTGATGACACGGAGAGAAAGGCGAACAGGCAGTGGATTGTACCAGCCCATTTGCTCACAATCCATAAAATAGAATTACACAAAGATTAAAGGGTTCGCAGATTGAGGACTTCTGATGGTGGCCAACCTCACCAGGAAAAACAAAGTCAGTTTGGAAGAGAATTGGTATGAAATTAACCTGCCGCTGCCTATGTTCTAGTCTCAACTTCTCTGCATTTGCCATTTCATACTCCCCATTCTCCAAGCACCTCTGATCAGGTCTTAGCCTTGAATCTGTGGGTGGCAGCATTTCCTGCTCATCATTTGAGACAACAGCAAATAATGCAACAAGAAAGTTTTTAGTTGTAGAACACTTGTGAACTTGCAAAAGAGAGGGGTGGGGCTGAAGTTAAAGCTTGTCACCTTTAATCCGGGGGTGAGTTCATTCAGTGTAATTGCAAAGCGTGTAAGGTTGTATCTGGTGGGGTTCTTAGGTGGTTTGGCACATTTCCACAGCACACAGGCCTCAGACAATAATTCAGATCCCTTGCCCTTACCTGAGCAATCTCCATGTACAAAATGCATGCTCTCATCCCATTTTCCAAAGAGTGTTGCCACTGTTTTCCCATTCCGATCTTGAATTATGCCATGCACCTGAAAATGCATTTGTAGGTTATGTAACAACAGTATGTTTCATTTGTCAAATTGACAGGACAGATCCACTGGGTTCTTACTCAAGAGGCAAAAGAAAATGTCCCGATCAACAACAATCAACAAAAATGTTACAAACACTAGAGTAATTTAGTTAAAAGAATCTTAAACAATCACGTGTACCCCAACTTCTTTATTTATTTATTTATTTTTGATATGCTCCCCAAATATTACCAAAAAAAGTTAGTGATTAAAAGAATCAATTTACTACAACAATAAATCACAATCACAATCATCTAGCCTTTTCCCAACTGATCAAATTATTACAAGTCAAAAATTAAACCATTGATTGGGAGTCAACTCCTACCATTAGATTGGCAACTACCGGGCAACAAGAAAAAATTAGTACCTTGACTAGTTAGTTCATAATCATCGTAACTCCACAATCTCATGAAAAATAGTTAGCATGCCTTTTAGCATTGCTTGGTTATATAACAGAGTTTGACCAAAGGAGAAGAAAACCAAACTTAGTATAACAAATGCCACATGTGTATGAAGTTTGAATACTATTTTTTTTCCCAGTAATTCTGACTAATAACTAGCAGTCTGCATGACAAAACTAAAGAGGTCAAACATAGTTTGAAGATTATGTGATGATGCAGTGGCAGCATTTACTGAGGAAGTTAGCTGACAAGAGTGCTTCATTGTGCTATTGTTCAATGTGTAAACGAGTTGATTTAACTGTTGAATAAAATAGTCACTTATGCCCAACCTTGAGCACTCAAACATATCAAAGACCAAATGACATTATCGCCTGAGTTGTCATTAGACAATGCTGCTACTGCCTCTCAACCATAGACATCACATGCTGCACAGAACTGTGCTCTTAGGCCATGTATCGACAACAAGGTGACACTACGGCATTTATCAGCAATAACTACTAGATCAACTTCATTGCCAATGATTAGACTTTAGGACTTATAAACACTGGGAACATGTGATCAGCAACACTCATGAGAATATAATATCATGATAGATGGAAATCCTTATTATTTTAATCAGAGGACAAAAGGAAACCAGAGGAGGGAAAATGTTCATTATTTTTGGGTCTAATTTGTTTTCAAATCGGAAGTATGTTAAAACAAATTTTGAAGAACAAGAGCAAAAAAAAAAAGAGGAAAAAATGAGGTAGAGAAAGGTAAGGCCCTTTCTTGCATACTTCCTATTTACAATTAATGTAAATGAAGTCTTCCAGCTTTTTACCCAAAAAAAAGTCTTCCAGCTCTACATTTTTCTGCATTCTCTTCCATGAAGAGCTCCTAAGTAACCTGTAGTTATATTATTGTCCCAAAACCTGTGGTAAGCTTTATTAATACATCCTTAACTACAATTCCTAAGAAAAGCAATTTCTAATCTAAGTGCAAGATTTCCACATACTCGAAACTATTCCACATATTCAAATAGAAAAAAGTATAATGCAAATGACATGACAAAATTACATTTTCCTTGGCTTCTTATTTTATGTCAGCAACAGACATGCACAACCGATCCCCTCAATATGTTGTTGGTTATGGAAAATAACTCATTCCATGTTGTTCTGCAACATGATTGAGCAGAATGCTGCAACCATCTGTTAGCTTGATGTTCACAAATCCATGACTTGTACAAACATCCTGGGCTAATTCTTCTTCGTGAGTAGGTTATATAAGTGCTACTAGAGTTCCAACAAAATAACCTCAATATCATTCTACTTGACTCTAATTTATGAGATATGCTGGCAGACACCTATTCTAAGTATGACTGGTAAAGAAAAAGGGCATCCAATGCACAAGGCTCCCACCGCTAGAGGTCTATGGAGGGTTAGATGTACACAGCCTTACCCTTGCATGCATAGAGTATATTTTCATGTTTTGAATCCACGATACGCACATCACAACAAAGCAACCTTATCATTGCGCCAAGTCCCTCCCTCTTATGATTGGTATAAATGGTTAGCAGATATTGCATATACTTAAAAAATAGCCTAATAAAAGTTACAGACATCGAATTATTTGAAAAAATGATATCAAATAACATAGGTACCGAACAAGGGACGAGACTATATGACTCTTTGATCAATGAGATTTAATTTCAAGAAGCATTACGGAAAAAAAAGAGAGAATCACCTGATGGGGGTTGCGGTCTATTATCGACTGCTCCTTGAACTTCAGTTTACAAGAGTATTCACCATTTCCTTGTATGCGCATAGTACCATAATGATCACAATAAAGTTTTCCCAATATAAGGTTGTAAATGGAAGTTGTCACCTGAAATAGTACTTCTCAGATGTCAAGAAAAAAAACCAAAAATCAGAGTACAATATCTCATGCATAGATCCAATACCTTGCTCCATTGAAAAACTTCACCATCGTCAAACTCAAGTGTTAGAACACCAACAGGATCAAGCTGTATTGATCGACCCCAAAACTTGCTTTTTAAATTACTGTCTCCCCAAAACTTCCATCCATTACCCTCACAGTTACATGCGACAATCATAGGGTGATGACTGACCTGTACAAGTAGTGAAACAAACTACTAACCACCTTGCTGTCTTACAGCCATTCTTCAGTCATGAAAAAGTTCATACAATATGAACACAGTAACAATGCATCAAAATAAAGGAAAAAAAATAAAGTGCAGAAGGGAAGAAAGTAAACAGAAGAAATGATGATGGTAATATAAAAAAAAGAGATAAAAAAAACAAATAGAAGATATGATGAATATGCATCCCAGTAAATAAAGATGAATTTAGTGCATTAAACTACAGCAAAAGAATACAAGCCAAGAAAGGAAAAAGAAAAAAAGAAATGATAATGGTGATACACAAAAGAGCTGAGAAGTGGAACAAGCAAACAAAAGAAATTGTGAATATGCACCCCAGTAATTATAGATAAATAGAAAAGAGGGTGAAAATAAGAGCCTAGCACTGGACAAACTAAGAAACATAACAAATATGGCATGCCTTATGATGACATAGTAGAACCAGTGCATTAAATAGTGTTAAGTTAAGCAACTTGTTGGCATACTACCAATAACTATTAAGTTATAGTATGCAATATCCTTTCTTGCTATTAAATAATATTGGATTTTCTGCCTCATCAGACTGCTAATGCAAAAAAATCAAAACTCGGATTAACCTGTCTGTAGAGGAATAACTTGATGCTTTTAATACTAGTCTGCAACAATCTGGTCAGATCTGATTTCAAGTATCATGTACATCAGATGGGGGGTTTTATGCATGTATACCATCCAAAGAATAATTACTACATATAGGCCTGTAAAATTTGCTATTTGAACACCGACCCTGTAAAACTGCAGGACCATTTGCAAATAGGCCTGATTGCCTTACATAAACCTAACCACCTTCATGTTATGAGCTCATCAAAAGGAGTAAATGATTTAGACAATTTGAATCAACCATATCTAGTAACTCATCTTCTTGTCCACCAACTACTTTTGAGGAATAGTCCCTCTTGACATGTGTTCTTTACCACTAGTGCTGGACTTCCTCCAGCACTAGCTAACACCAAATGATATTCACACATGCAAAAGGCATTTATAAGTAAACATAATGGGTTTTAGATGTATATATGCCAAAAAAAAAAAAGATGCCACCAACTATGTGGGATAGTCCCTACGAAATGTGTTCCTTGACACTAGGGGTGGGTTTGCACCAACCCTAGTCAACACTGAATGATATGAAAGTATGTAAAAGGCATTTATAAATAAAAGCAATGGATTTTAGAGGTGTATATGCAAAACTATTAACAGATGAACTGCATGACGCTAAGCCCATCCAATAACACCATCTTCCTTGCCACCATCTACTTTGAGGGATAGTCCTTATAAGCATGCCTTCCTTAACATAGAAGTGGATTTGCACCAACCCTTGCTAACACTGAAGCATATGCATATATGCAAAAGGCATTTGCAAGGAAATATAATGGATCTTAGAGGTGTATATGCAAAAATATTAACAAATGACATATGTGATGCTAGGTTCATTCAATAACTAAAGGGTATTTGCATGTTAGGAGCAAGACACTTCTAGCCGCAATTCCAGGGGTATTTCAAGTAGGAAGCTATTACCACACTCTTAGTAAGTGTTTTTCTCATCATTCCATGAATGCTACAACTTGACAAATAAAATTTTGTCGGTAGTGGCTTTAGTTGAAAAAATGCCGTCAAAGGTGGTCAGGTGCATGGGCAGTACAATTGCTCAAGCGACTGCCGCTTTTGGGGTCCCAAGCAATGCGACTACCTAGACACCAAGTTTGGCATTTAAGCATGCACTTCCATGTCTTAGGGCCATGTAGTAGTCACAAAGCTGTCTTGGCTTAGCCTAGCTTGGAATCTTTTAAAATATTTTCCTGTATCAAGGTTCGCTGTACCGGTACTGGACTCCGTACCGTTACCACACTAGCATAGTATCGGTATAATACAATACGAGATTTTTTTGGCATACCGAAGGTCGGTATGTCATCCGTACTAGTACCGAACTGGTACGGTACAGTACGGTACATCCGGTATGGTACAACATACCATGTTCTATATATACTTTTTAAAAGATAGGTAGCTCCTCTTGATAGTTGCACTAGATTCTAGAGAGAGAGAGAGAAGAGGAGTGCAGAAATATATGATGGGAATATATACCAGTTAACTTCTATGAACACATTCTTCTTTGTAAATTCATCCTTCAAATGCTCTACATAAGTTTTTAAATTGAGAAGCAAGAAAAGAACACAATCTAAAGGTGTGCATCCATTTATCAGAATGTTTTACCAGTCCATGAGATACAAACCATTTATCACTTGTCCCCTCTTAAATTGAGTCAAACTACCATTTATTAAATACCCTTTCAGTATCCAGATGTTTGATAAGTAACAGGCTACCAAAAGCACCTTATCATCAGATAATCATACAATTTAGACATTTTTTGTATCATTCCTCTAAATGCTAATACCAGAAGTTTCATAATATGTTATTAGCAAAACTATTGAATCTGTACATGGAACTATAGATTGTCACATCCATAGGAGTCTCATGGATGGTCATTTACTATCCGGAAACCCGAAGGATGGTAAAAGAGAGGCCATCCCTAAGGGAGCGTGGATGGAGGTTACGAGAAAGGATGTGAAAATTTGAAATAGACTTTGGATGCAACCATTTCTAGGAATGACCGGTGAAAAATTCATAAAGCAAACTAAAAAAGTATGGATAATAGTTCGTGTTTATGGTTATAAATAAGTAATAATTTTCTTCAATTTACATAACTAGTTTTGGAATTTCAACTGTAACCCCTGAACTAAGATACTGCTTCAATTAATGTGAGCATGGAAAGTAAAACAATAGAAAACTTGCAAAAGGATGCCAGTGAGCAGTGACAGCAATATTTGTGTAAAAAAACTGCTATTTATATATTTAAATCTTAGGAGATATGGTGGCAATGCCACTATCCAAGACAAACTTAGGATCTCTCCACTGAGGATGGAAGGGGTGCCAACATGCTGAGATAAGTCTGATCGTCTCACTCTCAGTTTTTAAAATTTAAATATACTGAAAAGAGCAACATTCCAGATATAACAACAAAGGTAGGATCACCGAATCTTGATTCCAGGAATAGATAAAAAATTGATATCAATAATGGAAATACATTAGTTAACCAAACCTTTTCTGAGAAAAACCGGAGGCCTTTGTCTGGATAATGAGCCTCATATGTTTCCCCCAAAAGTGGATTGAAAGGCTTGCAATGTCTGCCATCAGTTGAAGAATATCCAGAAACAGCAAATGCAGCAACATTAAGAATCCTCATAAGACTATTTCCCTAGAAAGTACATCAAGATTCAAATATTAAATGAATTTGTAAAATAATCCTGCCAACAACATGAGCAGGACACCACTGCATATGACATTAGACTGTGTAGTTCTAAAGCAAAAAGTTGCATGTCATTAACCATGATGGTGATCATTCTAATGATTACTTTTATACAAAATAGGGTACTCCAAAAAGTTTATAAGTACCTTGTAATATAATTAGACTAGTAACATTAGTTCTACAACACAGAATGCACTCAAAAGTCCAAACTACCATTCACAGAAAGCCCTTTTACATATTCTTTGTCAAATCAAAATTATTTAAGTTACAAAAGTTTACATCCGTATACAAGTACCCTGGACTGAATATCTAGAAGGCATTGTATCTGTATTAAAAAACATATCTTACAAGGAAAACTCTTTAAAACATATTGGCGCTGCTGGTCAGAAATTAGAGAACAATAAGAATATTTCTAAATGAAAGCATTCTAGAAGATGTTGGAATGGCAACTTTGAGTCAGCACATGGGCGCAAACTTCCCACAGTCACAGGAGTGTTGTGGTTATTTACAACCACAAAATGGATAAATCTGATTCCACCCTACATATCGAATCATGTATAATCGGGGAAATTGCATCCGTGAAAGGTTAGGAACATAAATATCTTCAAGCATATTCAAATAAATCTTGAATCAAGTTTCTCTTTGAGGTTAACTAAAAAAACATTCTTACACACCAAATCCCAAGTATTTAACTACAGAAGCACACATATTTCAGTAATCCACAGTAAAAAAAAAAAGAATAGGTCCAACCTATTTAAATATATCATCTACCACAAAATTATTTAGCAGCGAAATGCCAAAGATTATGGTCCTGTTCCTTCCTCTTTGACCTTGAAACTTCCATGAAAGTTGTCAAGATTTTTTTTTTACTATTTTTATGTTGGCTTGCCTCTTTAATTAGACTTTTGACTCCAAAATCTTGAAAATATATGCCCTACCAAAACATAATCCTAAACCCCACATCAACTGTTTAATCAGACACCTTACATAAAAATTCATGTTCATCACTCTGTTTAGATAATTTAACCCATGATCATATGAAGTTGCTCAGAATAACTTAACAGATTAAGGAATATTGAGACATGAAAATTTCATGTATTAATATGGGAATACAAGTAATTGTCAAGAGCAACTATACATGAACCAAAAAGCAGAAGTGATTAGTTTGAGAGGAATTTCAAAATGGCAAGTCAAATGGATGCAAGAGCTTCATTGTTATGGAGATCTTCAAAAAATGACGCACGATAACAACCAAAATACTCAATGTATCATGACATTTCTGCAAACCAATCACAACTGTATATTCGAATATAATCAACAAACCATATCCCATCACAAATCACCACATTCTGCACCATTATTTGGTTGCTAATGTTGGAAAAACAAGTACTTGATACAGAAATCCACATGCAAGTATAAGGTGAATGTTCATAAATTATGAAAATGGAGAATAGACAGGAGAACTACACAACAGCAATAGCACTCATGTTTGGCAATCCATAAGCCAATTGCTTAGCCATACCCCTTAACACATAGAGCAAGCATACTTGTACACCATATGCTATAGTAACTTCAATTCCCAATTATTTAGATAATAGAAACCTTTATGCAAAATTGAATCATTATTTTTGTTTTTTTTTATAATCGTGAAAGACTTTCATTGCAAATGTCAGCATTAGAAGATATAATACAAAACAAAAATAGGGATGATAGAAATAACAAAAAAATGAAAGATTTTTCACTATTTCTGATGCCTAAAATTGAACTATCATTCGTACATGAATCACCAAAATAAATAAAAAAATTTCAATGCATGTAAGAACCTACCTTCGTGCCCCACTCATGTGCACGGTCAAGAAGGTATGAGTACTCCAGATCTTCAAAACATTTCTGTAAAGATGATAGTGGTTCGTTAAAATACACAGGAAGACAAACTTTGGTGAGATCCTTTCCAATGTTATCCTTAATCATCGACCAGAGGCTCACTCCTTTCTCTTTTTCAATTGGATCAGGCAACTTTTTACGTCTCCTAACATATGGGTAGTTAGTTCCCATGGTCTTCATCGAAGAGTCAACACCATCAACCTGATCAACTCCATAAAGTTCCTCATCATCGGAATCAATTTCAGATTTATGATATTCAGACTCACTGCTTTTAAAAGAACTTGATGAGAGAAAATCTCGTGTATCAAAAAATGTGTTTTCTTCATCATCAGTCTCCTCTTCAGCAGCATCATGCCTTTCATTCTCATCCTCAGTTTCACTAGCACTTCCTTCTGAACAAAGCATGTCCCACAAATAAGTACAATTGAAAAACCACATGATCAGCTATGGAAAACAAAAACATGCACACATTACGGATTCAAGACATAAGACCAAACTTAATATTGTGAAAGGCCAAAAAAAGGATCATGCACCATTTTTCATAGTACAACAAATTTCCTTGGAAGAATACCATCCAAGGTCTGCAGTACCAAGTTCTCTTTAAAAAAATCCAAAAATGGGGCCCCTGTGTCGGAATTTGGATGTGGGAGTGTGGCAGCATCTAGGAAGTGGGTGAGGGTGTTAGACCTTGAAGACACCACACATATATGCAGACCCATAAAACAACCATAAGTAAACCATATATGGTCCACACTGAACAACTCTACCTTTTTTTGTAATTAACATCAATTTCAACTTATAAATGGATCAGTGACTGAGATCCCACTCAATTTGTTAGGAAGCTTCAATATATGGGATGAAAGCATTGGAAAAGTAATTGTGGATCTTATTTTATTTATTGCCAAATGAAAATTGGATCGTCTTCTGTCCAAATAACACTGTAATTATCGCAGTAAAAGAGCATCCAAGTACTGATCGTGATGCCCAATTCAGAGATAAGGCGATAAAGCCATAGAAACTCCACTACGATGTGAAGCACTGCATGCCACCTGGCTACACTAGGATCAGTGAGAATGTCTAGCTTCTTAATCTTCTCAATGATGTCAAAGGTCTTGGGGAAACCAATCCCATAATCATAAAGTTAAATGGTTCAATAGGAAAATGCATGAACGTAAAGCTTTAGCAAGGACGATGCAAAAAATATTAAATGTATGACCGATACGAAGTATGTAAGCAAGGAAATAACTTGGATACAATACAATATTCAGGATTCAAACAAGTCAAATAAACTAGACAAACCAAATAACTACATGAGGAATTAAGAAAAGATTCTCCATTGATTATTTGGCAATGATTTAGTATTTATTTCATGTATATTTTCTAGGGTATACTGGAATTTTCCACCAGCAATACACATGATTTTTCACTTTCGGACGGGTGCATAACCAAATGAGGCTTTTTGAAGAGGACTTATGTAAAAATTTTTGAAGGAATAAATTCTTAAAATATTATGGTTATTTTACTTTTTGTTTACAGGATGTCATTCCTCATCAAAACATATGGAAATATATGCAAGTTTCAAATCTTTGTAGGAGCATATGCATAAGCTTCAGATTTTTTTAGGCACACACATGAAAGTTTTCAGATATTTGAACAAATATATTTACAACTTTCAGACAGGTGCATAACCAAATGAGGCTTTTTGAAGAGTACTTATGAAAAAAAAAATTGAAGGAATAAATTCTTAAAATATTATGGTTATTTTACTTTTTGTTTATAGGATCTCATTCCTCATCAAAACATATGGACATATATGCAAGTTTCAAATCTTTGTAGGAGCATATGCATAAGCTTCAGATTTTTTTAGGCACACACATGAAAGTTTTCAGATATTTGAACAAATATATTTACAACTTTCAGACGGGTGCATATAACCAAATGAGGCTTTTTGAAGAGTACTTATGTAAAAATTTTGAAGGAATAAATTCTTAAAATATTATGGTTAATTTACTTTTTGTTTATAGGATGTCATTCCTCATCAAAACATATGGAAATATATGCAAGTTTCAAACCTTTGTAGGAGCATATGCATAAGCTTCAGATTTTTTTAGGCACACACATGAAAGTTTTCAGATATTTGAACAAATATATTTACAATTTTACTTTTTGAGGGACAAAAAAAGCAAAGAAGCACTTTCTAAATAGTACATATCCTTTTTTTATTTTTTATTTTATTTTTTGCAGAAATGATGTGGGTAAGCCTCCTTCCGCCCCCCAATTTCTTTCCTATTGATGTGAATCAAAAAAATAACCCTTTAATTATTTCACTTCAGTTGTTTCTTTATGTGTAGAAGAATGAAGGGACAAAAGTGCACAATCAGTTCACTCTATCATTAATTTTATATATGAAAAGAAACGCATTGCAAGATCCATCCACCATACATGCCAAGGCTTTTGCCTACACATAGTTAAGCAGATATTAATGGCCCTTCACATTTTCCCATTGAGTATATTCCATTACGTAAAGCATGAGTCCGATTACAGTCAAGAATCAAAGCTTTTATTCAAACTTATAGATCACAAAAATAAAAAAGAACTATAACTGTTGATCTTTCTCACCCAAAAAAAAATCATATGATAAAATCATCAAGCAGGGTACAATACTATTATTACACAAGAAAATAAGCAGTGGGATATGACAAACTATTCTACCATTCATCATACCGCTAAATTTCTCATGTATTGATATAAAAGCAGATCCATCCTCTTTTGACTGTCTTTGGCTCTCATCAACAAGGGTATTCTCCAAATCAACCTTTTCTGTCTACATAACAAGGCATCAAAGAGTAGTTTTTAAGTAGACAAATTAGACATATAAAAAAAGATTATCTTGTTAAGCAAACCAAAAATTGCCATGTAAATAAACAGAGGCTACATCCTTGTCACTACTAGATGGAGTATACAAGCATAAGAATAGGAGGGAAAAGCTAGTTGCACAGAATGCAGCATAAAAATAGAAGGGCAATGCTAATGTATAGAATGCAGCAGTGGACTGCATAGAAGCAATCAAATGCTAATAGGTAGCAAATAGTATAAATGAGAGATGCAGACAACTTAGCATTAGTCGATGAGTACAAATGTTTTAAGTTGTAACATAGATAACAATGCCATTTTCTTCATTGCATTTAATTGGTTCATGTATATCTTCAAAAATATTCCTCAAACTTAATGAATAAGTAAGCCTTATCAAAAAAAAAGTACATTACATATTTAGTTTTATAGAAGCCACTGTCTTCTAACTACGGGCAATTTCTATAAAAGAGTTACCAGCTAAGCCAATGTTTTTGTTCTCTCTCTTTTTTTTTGCTTTTAAGCTAAACATAAGTTTTAAGTTGGAACCCATGCACAAGGACTAACGAGATATATGGAGAACATAAAAAAGTCCTATTTTTCTAACAATAACAAATTCAACTGAAACCATATCAGTATGAACTACACTAGTATTCTATATAATTCTTAATTAATCAGAGGATCAAAATTAAGTTACCATACTCACCCCTTTATGCAGGTTTGACATTCATTTCTTTTTTTTTTCGGGCGCGGCGCGCGCGGGGCCGGGGGGGGGGGGGGATTTTCCCAATTTCTATCATGGACTATCCATAAAAAAAATAATAATAATAAAAAAATCAACCTTCACCCTCATCAAATTTCAGCAGCAGATTTTGACTTTTCCAATTTCCTAAAAATAGATGGTACTTACGAAAAATAACTTAACATACACACTGATTGGTTTCTCCACCAGTTCCTCACCTGCACTTGTCCAACATCATCCCAATTGGAATAAAGAAAAGGTAGGAAAGATGATAATGGAATAAGGAGAAAAAGGAGAGCCTTGGATGCACACAGGTTGCTTACATTTTATTAGAAGAATTGTGGAGCGAAAAAAAAAGAGTAACACCTCTTTAACATGTGTCTTGAACTTTGTGCCATTTTTCCTAGAGTCTAGACTTGAGGTGCCATATCTTTCTCCAATTTTTAGTTGTTTCCTAACTAAATAACTGAATACAAAATGAGGTCTGTCATGGGGTGATCTTTGGTGAGGATAGGTTGAACTTGTTGAGAAGTCCCATCAAGGTTATATTGAATATATAACTGGGTTATGCTGCAACATCTGATGTCGCCCAGATCTTTGAACATAGTGACAGAATGGATTTGTAAATGTCAAGCAAATAAGTAGAACTTTCAGTTTTGATTATTCCACATGCAAAAGTTTGGAAGTATTCAGACTCAGAGAATTTTGTTAATCCTGAAGTTAGCCTTACAATTTTCATTCATTTCAGAGCATTCCTCATGCAGAAGTTTGAATTTGGAACAGAGAATTTACATGAAAACAATAATTAATATAAAATTTGGTGATACACACATCTAGATGAAGCATTCTTAGCATCAAACAGTATCTAGTGGAAAGGAGGTTGCTTCACACAATCTCTAACAAATGCGACTGATACTAAACTAATACTGGAATGAATGGGAAAGAACTGTATTAGAAGTTCGGTCGGAAATCTAGACTAGCGCACGCATTATCACAAAATGCTCATGAAAACACTATGATAATCAATAAATTGAAAACCCACGATTTAAAGAACTACTTATGAACATCATGTCTGGTTTGATTGGAAATATCAACGGATTATACTGATTGTCCTTTCTACAAAGTGCACTGAATTCGACTAATTCTTGGCAACAATTTCCATAAGGCAAGATCAGGTACAGAGAACGATAAAGAAAAGATTGCAAATTTCTGTAAAGATCCAACATTGGAGAATAGGAAGAAGAATGATGAGAAAGAAAGGTCCTGTTATACCTCTAAATGGCGGAGGGTGTCCAGGAGGAGGGACTGCTTCTGTTTCAGGACCACGAGCTGGTTCTGCAGCGCAGCAAACTCGGTCCTCATGATATGTTCGCTGTCCTGGATGGCGGCCTCGCTGACGCCCTCCTCTTGCAGCCTCTGCCGCAGCTTCTCCGTCGAAACTGACACGTTCTCCAGCGGGGCCATCAGCTCGCTGTTCGACATCCTCGGGAACATCTCCTTCACTGCCTGCAGCGCCTCCATCCATGCCGCCCTGTCCTCCCTCGTATCCGCCCTCAGGTGCAGCCTCTTCGTTCCCGTAAAGATCGAGAATCTCCTGTCGTCCGATTTGCTCTCTCTAATCGATGAAACCTAAACAAACAAAGATCCATATACATCTTTAAAAAAAAAAAAAAAATCAAGAAGAAGAACAAGGAAGGAACCAAGACGGGAAAGGATCCGAAGGGTGGGTAAGGAGAGGAGGGATTGGTTTCTTCCTTGCCTTAAGGTGGACTTCGCCGAAGGGTTTGCGGGGTTGATGGGATTGGCCGTTCTTCCTGCGGGACAGGCGGCGCCTCGACTCCTCCCCGATGACCTTGGACCCCTTCTCGGTCTCACAGTTGACCTCAATCCGATCGGGCCCGTGGATCTTGTAATAGGAGAGGACGCCGTCCTGGAGGACGAACCACCGGGGCCTCCACCCCTTGCCGTAGTTGACCCATTTATAGAGGATCCCGGCGATCCCATTGCCGACGATATCATTTATCTTCACCTCTCGGTGGTCCCCGGCGTAAAGGAGGAGGCCCTCGAGTGGCGACGTGGATCGCTGGTGGCCGGCGGCGAGGTCCGAAGTCGCCGGCCTGTCTCCGCCGCATCCGGCGTGGGCGGGCCAGCGGAATCCGTTGTGCTGATGGTAGGGGGAGGCGTCGCGGCTCCGGGAGGCGGCAGCGGATGCGGAGTCGTAGCAGACGGGGGGAGGGGGCATGGAAGGTCGGAAGGGGTGCGAGGTAGCGGCCGCGGCAGCAGCGGGGGAGACGGGGACCGTCGGGGCGCAGCAGAAGGGATTCATCCAAACACCAAGGGGAGGAAAGTAGGGGAGGTGAGTGGGTTCGTGGATCACGGGGGCGACGGAGGCGGCGATGAGGGCGGGGGTGGATCGCCCCCACGCGTTGCTGCGTTTCCAGGCGACGACGGAGGAGGCGGGCGGTGGTCGCTCGACGTGGCCGCGCAAATCGTCTGCTGCTGTTTTGATCTTTACAGACTGTTGCTTAATAATAACAATAATAATAATCTCTTACCAATAGCGAGGGCGAACTACGGGCATCTAGAGTTTTTTTTGGGGGAGCGGGGGGCTAGATTGTAATATACTAGAGGCAGGAAGCGAGACTCCTCCTGGGCCGAAACCGGATTTTATTAATTGAAGTATAAAGTGAAAATGAGAAGAACAAAGTTGTTAATTGCAAGGCAAGTTTTTGACGAAGGAGAGTTGATCTGGACCTTCCAACTCCGGGGCCATGCGAAGAGGAAAACTCGTGGCGCATCACATGCTATGTGGGGAAGAGAAGGATAAGAGGCCCGACCACCGGAGTCCGGACCACTTCTCTCTCGCTTAGCAGAGAGTTCGCTGCCGGCGCTCCGTATCCGAACGGCAGCTCGGCCGATCAAATACACCGACGCGTGGCGCGAGGGAACACCTCGGATTGACCGGCCCACTCGGTTTTTATTAAAATAGTTCTACTTCTGCAATTTTCTCGTGTCTATCTATAATTTTAGGTAGGAATTACACCATGATATGTGTATCGCACGGCATTAATCACAGCCGTTGGTTTCTGTCGGGTCGTCACTCTCCACCATGAAGGACTTCTATAATTATTCCGGGGCCAGTTTGTTGGGATGACCAAAAGCGTTTTGGAGACGTGATTCGTGATTTCGTCAGCGCGGACTCGATACCGCGTAGCCTTTTTGTTCGTCGCGTTTTATACCCGGAAACATCTAAATTGACTAGAAGGTTAGCTTACCTCGTAGGCAACCATCTCTAAAAAGTCTTTGGATTCCGCTGTTAAACTTTGATCAAGATGGGCCGTCGTCGTTAAACGGCAGGCTCAGAGAAAATCACATGCACGCTCAGGTGGTGGGCCCGAGGTGGTATAGGTTCCTGATTTTGACGCGGCTCTCATCTGGTCCACTTATCAGCGGTCGAACGGAATATGGACGCCTGATTCGGTGTACCTCTGAATCTCTTTGATGGCTAGCCAGCGAGCCTGCTTTAAATAAAGGGAGCGGATCAGCAAAGGGAGATTCGGTCGGGATGCTTTGCTCCAGTTTGACCCGATCGGCCGGCCGTCACGTGGCGAGGCGGGTACGGCCGGGCCGGCCCGCTGTCGCCCGGTACTTTGGAGTTTTGGACGGCGCGCACCCACGGGAGGGGGCCCTTCGGTTTCTGCTGCTGACGGCGGTCTGGGAGTGCACCAGGCCGGCCGGGGCCCACGGGCCGGCCGCGTGCGAAGCCACAGGGGCGCTTCGGACCGGAGGAGAGGCTCTTCGAGCCGGACACTTGAGTACTCGCCCGCCGTCCCTGGTGGGAGCCGTACGAGTTGCGTTGCAAGATGAGCGGACCAGTAGCGGCGCATCCAGAGGGGAGGCCACACCATGTTTTCTTGTGGGTTAAACCGGATACATCGTACCATTTTAGATACATCCACAAAAAATAAAATAAAAAATAATAGAAGAGGAGATAAGATTAAGTTATAAAGTCAAGTACCAAAATATTGTACAATAAACAATGCAACCTCATTAGTAGCCTCATTTGTCTTGCAATATACACAGGTGACTTGGATACCCACATATTTCGTCAACAGATTGTAGATATTCTGCAGCAGTGGATGCTTGTCTTTAGATCTAGTATAACCCTAAATCTACCCAATCACCATCATCGGGTTCCCTACCATATGAATCCTATCCACTCTTAGAGGACGACTTGGTAAGCAAGCAACAAATTATACAGGCACCAATTTTCAGTTTTTTCTCTTTTTTCTTTTTAAGTTTAGTGACAGTTCATCAAAAATTGTCTAAAGTTACTAAATCGAGCACGTGCATTTTTATAAGCCACACGTAAATAATACTTTCTCAGACGGCCCTGACTTCAACTCTAGAAATGAATGTGTCGTAGAGCCAACATACTCCTAATGACATAGACTCATCCATCCCATCGATGTTAACCGATTGTAGATATTCTGCGGCAGTGGATGCTCGTCTTCAAATCTAGCTTGGCCCTAAATCTACTCAATCATCGTCGCCGAACCTCCTATCATATGATTCTATCCGCTCTCAGAGCGAGCCACGCGTAGGTAATACCTTCTCCGAGCCGACAGGCTCCTAATGATATAGGCTCATCCATCCCATCGATGTCGTCAAGGAGTGCTCGCAAGCAGAGGGGACCACCATTAGTGGGCTAATCAACCAGCTGCACTCGTCCTCTGCAAGTAGGGCCAGACCATATTAGGGTGATGCAGGAGCTCCTACCATGATGGAGTTACAACTTACAATGATGGCCTGGATTATGACAACACAAGTCCTGTTCCGAATCACAGCCATTGGCCTATCCCACCAATATTTTGAAAAGTAGCACGGCTGTGAAAGAAAGATTCGGATAACCTTTAGATCGAAAATTTTAGCAAGACACCTGTATCAATTGTCTGTATGTACTGTGTGCGGACAGCAATGGCACTCTCTGAGAAGCATCAGCATGATCTCTTAACAAATACGATTAGTCTAGAGAGCTAAACCTGTTACCATTTTGTCTGTCTTAAGGATTCATCTATCTGCCCATGGATAATACAAGCATTTATGACATGATAAAAAATGGCACACCCAACCGATCAAAAATTGCAAACAAGCAGGCTGCGTCTCAGCATTTTCTTATGCAAGTACTATACACCTCAAGAGACGTTTGCTTCTACATGCGTACTTCTTCGAACCTTCTGTCCTTTGTCGAGCTTCGCTAGAACTTGATGCAGCTCGGACCGTAGCTTAGACACTTCAGGAGCATTCCAGTAAACCTCAAGCCGCTCCATAAGCAATTTTGAGGGGTGATCATGGAATGGAGGAAGCTCCGAAGGGATTGGAGGAACAAGAAATGGGTGTCGAAGAAGCTGTGGTATTCTCCACCTCTCATTGCGATCCCAAGCAAGGCATCTCTGCATAAGATCGATAAGCCATGGATTGGAGACTGGTTCGTATATGATCTCATGGTTTCTATCTGTTACAACTTTGAACTTGGCCCAAAAGGTCTTGTATCCTGCAAATGGTGTCTTGCCATATACCATCTGGTAAAGAATGCAGCCAAGAGACCAGATGTCTGATGGGCGGCCACACTTGATAGTATTCCCATTTGCATCATGCTCATTGCACATGAATGCTTCTGGAGACATGTAGTTTAGGGTTCCCACCTGCATTAGAATAGCCAACATTGCTATTTAACCTCCATTGATGTAATTTAATAAGGAAAACAATTTGGTCAGTAAAAATATGATGACCTGTGCATCACGCTGGATGTTAGTAGTGTCACTCAGTATCGCTTTTGCAATGCCAAAGTCAATAAGCTTCAATAAGCCTCTGACTAATAGAAAGTTGGCAGGCTTCAAATCAGAGTGCACGATACGCTCCTCGTGTATCGTATTTACAGCTTCAAGCATTTGCTGCAGAGGCAAAAGAATTTACTCTCTCTAAGCAAGGGTAAAACTGAAAGAGCTGTAGAATGATGAAATTTGTTCAAAATTGACCAAAATAATGGATATGTAACTCATACTACATGATGCACTATCATGCACCAATCACTAATGTAACCAACACAGTTGACGCAAACTGCAAATCAACCGACACCAATAATAACAACTCTTTATTTGAAAACAGCACAAAGTTAAGCAGAGAAACTAAAGTATGTGGAAATCACTTATCACTCACCGATGCTAATCAGATACTACTTGGCTGGAATCCTGCCTCAATTTTACATAAATGAATTGGTTGCTATATTGGGGATTGCATTCCATGTACTCTTGCATATATTCTGATTTAGTAGCCGTGCATGCCAAAGTAGGCAAACTTAAGAGATGGTCTTAAAAATTTCATGCATATTTTAGATTAATACCTTACAAAATTTGAAGGACTTGTCACGGAAGATGGTGAACAGCATAAGTTCTTAAGGTTGAATATTCCTATATAAACTTCACCTCCTCTTATCCCTATTCTGTTTTCCATATAAAATATCCATAACCAAGCACTGCCACTATCTTATAACTTTATCAGAATTATTTCTTAAATTAGTTTTATAACATAATTCTTAGATTGATTTGGATGATGAAGAAAAAATCTGCTACCTCCCTTTATATGTGAGAAGATACATCTACTACTAAAAGATGACAGACAAAATGAACCAGATGATAAATGTGTGAACTCCAAAAAATCATTTCTAGAATGATTATTCAACATAAATAAATGTTAAAAAGTCAAAATTACCATGCAGTTAAAAATAATGGCTAATCCGAATTTCTACAGTCAGCACTTTGTTTCCTTAAAAAGTGATATAGAGATGTCAGTTGAAAAGTGGATGACATTGAAAAATATGCTCCTAGAAGATGTTGAAAATAAAGCAACCAAAAGAACCAACATGGCTTTACACTATCTGAGAATTCTACAAGTTCAATTTATTTTCTAGAGTTTGC
This sequence comes from Phoenix dactylifera, assembly GCF_009389715.1. Classification (NCBI taxonomy): domain Eukaryota; kingdom Viridiplantae; phylum Streptophyta; class Magnoliopsida; order Arecales; family Arecaceae; genus Phoenix; species Phoenix dactylifera. The sequence continues at coordinate 6,575,175 of NC_052399.1, forward strand.
ATTTGATGAAAATGGGTTAGTTAGCAATTCACTTCTATAGCTCAACAACAAACAGAACCAGAATGTCTTGTTCCCACTTACGACAGCAACAAGTCCGTCTTTGCAGAGCCTCAATTCACCTAAATGCTGGAAATACATAAGACAACTGGTTAAGGCAGACTGATGAATACCTGCCAATAAAACCGTAGCCAGTTCTCATCCAATTTCCAACCCGAGTTATTCATCTCCTTCCACTTCTGTGAAAGCATATGAGCCAAATCAATCTCTCCATACTCAAGCACCATGTATATATATTCATCATCTTTAATCCTTCCATCCTTTATGGTCGTTGAGCCATTCACGACTTCCTGGAGCAAAGTTTTATCTGTCACCTAGGAAATGAAAGCAAGCATCAGTGCAATATAGTGCTAGAAACTACATCTCGTGAGTGCACATAGTCCAAATAGTGTAAAGAATAGTGAAATGGACGGTAATGTTTGTTCTTCCTTTTGCAAATTATTTTTCCAGAAAGTCAGGATGGATTCATAAAGACTAAGAAAATGATAATATAACATAAGAATATACACGATTTTTTCACCTCCTGCATTCTGGCAATACAGGAAGGCATGACTTACTGGGAGAAGATGTGCAAAAAGTCTTAAACATTTCAGACAAGTGCAATAAGAACGAATTGGCAACATATTTTTACCAGTAAGACAAATATTTACTAGGAATTTGTGCTGGTTGTATCTCGTATGTCAAAGTCACACTATTTGCCACTCATGAAGTCTACTTTTAGATACTACTGTCCAGAAATGTGAAACATCCTGTAGTAGAAAAGTCAGTCTTTACAGCATTTTCACCAGAAAATTTTCTTCAGACAACTTAACCAACTGGATCAAAAACTTAGTTATCTTGTTCACGATTTTGACAAGCAGGCTGCTGTCTGCAGGCAGCTGGGGCATGGAAAAGTTCATATGGAAAACATGTAGGTGTATGTATGTGTGCAGACACATATGCAGCTGGGATTTTAGAATATCGAAAAATAAATGTGCCATTAAAATAAACAAAAATAAGCAGAAAATTAGCGATAAAAAGTAAAACAGTTTCCCTCTAATTTAAGGCCCATTTAGTAATGCAGGATATTCTAACCTAAAAAGGTATCAAAACCTTCCTATGCATTATGCTCAAATTTCGCACACCAAAAGGCAACAAATAACTCCACAAATTATCAAATGGAGAGAAGAGATAAAATTGAAGAACTATATAGGTCACTAGCATAGGGTCCAGGCCACATGCATGACCCATTTGTCCTAATCAGCTGTCTAACACTACACTATGCGGCCTAGTGGAATACGGAGACAACATTGGACCAATGCATATGCAGCTAAAAAGATATCCCATTGGTTGAGGCAAAAATATTTTAACGAATTAAAAGTTTTCAATTAATTAACCGAAGTCATCTAAGATACCAACCTCGTATTGCAATTTACACTGCTCCTGGCTGCTATCAAGGTGCACACATTAGCTTTTCTCCATTGATAGACTGGCACCCCAAGTAACAAAAAGAAAGCATGCTTAAAAACAATCTGAGCATATGAAGAAACAAGAATTGGTATATCGCCCTCCTAAATTCAATAAGAGAATATGTAGTGCACAATGCAACATGTTATCTAGGACCAGGTAGTCATTTAGTGATGATAAAAGTTGTTGTCAGCAGCACTTCACAAGAATGCCTACAGGACTTAAGCAATGCAAGTCATCCAGAAGAAAAGTTGTGCTGCTTTATTAACATATTTATATTATCTATACTACAACATGGTAAATGAAAATGAGCGCATGTATATCAGGGCACATACAAATACACACGGAACAAGTACAGTTTAATAACCTAAGATGGATCTTCCATCCCTTTCTCACTCTTGAGAAAAGGAAAAAGACATGTAGATGCACAAACAACCAGTATAATTTAACTGGACATAAGGAGAATGCAATATATTTACTTTCATAAGGCATTGAATACTATTTATTCGCGTTAATATTCCATCCACTGTATAACACAATAAGAGGTTCTTCTGGATATTGTTCAAACAGCAGACACAATCATTTTCAGGTTTTGCAGAAAACAAATCTAATACCTAACTAGGAATGCAATTTGAAGGAAGTGGGTTAGGCTCAGCAGGACTGTTCTTGACTTGATAACTCGCTCTCACTTTCTATTCCCTAATTGTTCTTAATTCACAGTGCCTCACAAAGTCCCTGGACATGTATGTCATTGTTCAGCAAAAAGAAATACTAAAAAAAATCATGTTATTTTGTGAGTTATTTGGCTATTGTTCAACTTAGAAGATAAGAGTATTGTGATCCCGTGACGAGAGTGAATTTCTTTTCACAATTGTCGCCTTTGAATGTTTCCAATTTTGTCCAATACTGATCATCGTTCTCTAAGTTGTAGCTATATTGGGGACATTTTTCTCATCTTGATCCTTGTCAACTATGGAGGAAATGAGAGGATCCTCATCCGAGTCCTTACTTCAATTGTAATAAAGAATGATCTATGCTCATAATCCTTATTCTTTCTAATATTAAGGAGAGCAATCGGTCATTAGCCATAAGTCTAATTTTCATGAGATAAATAGGATTTAAAATTTCGCCCTAAGAATAGATAAAGTTTCAGGGATGGTTTCTACTGCCTCATCTAACATACTTCTTTCTCTCATCTTCTCAATCTACAATTCACATAAACTTACCTATAACTGTCTCAAGAAGCAGAGAGACTTTACTTTCCATCCTACTGACAGACACTATTTCTTTTGGGGTTAGTGTTAGTTGTAACCATCAAAACATGCTCTAGTTCTTCCTAGTCATCTATTTTCATTACAATGCAACTTTTATTGAGGATAAACTTTATAAACTTAAGAAGGTCATTTGTGGCCTATATATAATAGTCACAGCATGGTTTGGAAGATTTACTAGTTGGAAGACTAAATGTAGGCAATATTGAACTTATAAGTATAGCAAGGCCAGCATTATTGTCCTAATATAAGTGACCAGAGAGTGTGGTTATGTAGAACAACTACAAAAAGTCAACACCAAGAAGAATTCTTGCTACGAGAATGGAGAATCATGATCTTTGAGATGCTGCTTCCGTATAAATTATAAGATCAAAGATATTTAATCCCAGATAAAAGTTTGTTTTAAACTTGGGAAAAGAACTCATTAATGTAGGGTGTAATCAAGGAATAGAGCCTTTTTTATAATTTTATAATTTTGGGGAAATCGATAAACTATCATACTGCCAGTCTATGTACTTGAGAGGTACTAGGCAGCTTATGCTTGTAATCACTTCAACTCATTTGGGGGCAGTTTTATACACTAAGTTACCTCAAGTTGTTTCATTGCCCTAGTCATCTGTTCACAAGGTTCAGAAATAGAAAAGGAACCAATCATAGCTCAAAATAGGAAAGAAAGTTTTGTAAACAACATCAGCACTAATCCAAGCATCTAACATTGAGAAAATAATGTTTACATATATCATGTACTCATGCAAAATATTTGAAAGGGTATTGGATGTTAAGTTACATAATTACACTAGCTGAATTTATTTCTAAATAAGAAAATGTTTGATGCAATTTTGAAGTTCTAATGAATACATGTGAAAAGGAAATTGCATTCAACAAAAGGAACAAAAAAAAAATCATACAGAAATCTGATTGGCTTTGCAAGATAGTACCTCATAATCAATAAGTTGAATAATATTGTTCTTCCCTTTCAGCCTGTTCAAATACTCAATCTCTTGACAAAATCCATAGGCAGTTGGATAGTCACGGCCTTTGAGTTTGATCTTTTTCAGAGCATATATCGTACAGTCTGATGAGATGACTTTGTGAACTTCGCTACTTCCTCCACTACCTATTTTACCAAGCTTTTGATAGAGCTTTCCATTAACTTTGAAAAATACATCAGGGTCATACTTCTTTTCGCGAGGAGCCTTCTCTGCTTTGCTAGATTGAGAGGGCCCCAAACCCATATTTGATGATGTGTTGTTTGCTGGTGGAACCTGAGATTGCAAACAGTTGGCATCACCAGACGGCCCCATCTGTTTTATACTTTCACCCAAATTAAGACCCTGCTGATGATTCTGAAGCCCATCAGCTTCCTTCCCGGCACTTCCTTGCCCCTCTGGAAGGGCATGGTCCGTAACACCTGACAAGTTCTCTATAGCAGATGATGACGTTTGTGTTGGAAAGGCAGTCTGCCCAGCCAAAGGAGCATGTGTGCACTGAAAAGTTGGACCAGAATGGACTGACATTGTAGTGACACACGAAGAGCCCATAACTGAAGATCGAGTCATTGGTTCCACATAACACCTATTACTACTATGTTCAATCCTCTTCTCCAACAAGGTACTCCCACCAAACTTCGCACTGCTCAAAGACACTCCCATGATCCCAAGAACCTGCTGCTTTGGGTCCTGACAATTTGTGGCCTGAGTGTCCAAATAGCTTTCCCCATCTGCCAATGCAAGAGAACCCAAATAAGATGAAATGTTGTCTGTTCTAGTATCTGTGGTCATTCGTGTATCAGCACCTGCATAAGAAGAACCTAAGAGAAACAAAAACACACAGAACTATACATAGCAGGAAACAATGAAATTATAACAATAATAGCTCCTTAACACAGACTCTCAACTCATGACAGCAAACAGTAAGCAGTTCCAAAAAAAATCTCGTACTCTGAAAAGTTGCGTGGGCATTGCCAGCCAAAGCAAGCTGGTCCTTCTTCAAATGATCGTCAGCCAGAGCATGTGGGGATGCCAAGTGAAAGGAAGAAACTGAGAAAGATGACTCTTTTTGATTGACCGGGATTTCAGAATTGCCCTTCGGCAAGCCAAACGGGCTCAAATTCTCATCATGCAACGTAGTTATGGTTCCGGTAATTGATGGGGGAGTAACCGATGAATCCCCTTGAGGAGCCGTCGCCATTTCAGCCACGCTGTCCTTCCTCTGATCAGATGCCACATTCGGCATCCTCGCAGCTCCTAAAACTGCTCCAGTTAGCAACGCTGTCTTACTGAAAGGATTTCCACTTATGGAAGACGCAGAAGCAGCGCTCCTCGAGGGCTCTGTTTGGGAAACCAAGACACGGCTCGCGCGGGAGACGTTAGACTGCATTGTACCTGAAAATCCTCTCAAGCAAACCAAAAATTGATCAACAAATTATCCAGAAACTAACCATCCCACTAGGGCTCACTGTTCAGTGTCCAAAACCCTAATTTCTTTAGTAAATCCACAGATCTAGAAAAGACTACAAATTTCACAATGCGCCATAAAAAAAAAAAAAAAAACGATTTTGGACGAATTGGAACGGGAAAACCTAAATTCCATTCCAAGGGAGAGGCACGGCGACTGGATATCGAACAAATCTTCGGGAAAAGAAGAAATTGGAGCATACCGAGAGGTCTGTGGCGCTTGAAGACGGCATGAACGTGTCGGAGGAAATCCGGGTCGGAGAGAGAGGAGGATAAGGAGGAGGAGGAAGAGGTGAGGTTGGCCTCTCCGGCGATCGGATGGATTTGGCTGCTCGACGCCGGGGGAGGCGGAAGGTTAGCCTTCCTTTCCATCGGCGGCGGAACCCAACGGCATATCGTCAGAGCGGGGGTGGAGGGAGACGGTGGCGGCGGAGAAGGAGGAGCGGATTACGGGAAGGTCCACGGCGGCGGAGGCGTAGGGATTTCGTCCATCGTCGGGGGGCCGCAAGGAACACCGGTCTCTCCTCTCCTACGAGTCGGTTCTTATCGAGCTCCTAAAAGAGGGCAAGCGGGAGGGGGGAGTTGGATTCCTTTCGCCGACGCCGTCGAAGGGTAAAGGGTGAAAGAAATTTAAATGGCGCTTCTTGCCGCCCTGCTGCTGGCCCATGCTTCTTGCCGCCCTGCTCTGGCCCATGTGGTTTGGAAGAATTTTGGGCCGGGCTCCGTCAGGTCAGGGGTTTCATGACGACCCGACCTTTTTCTAGGTTTGCCTTTTGGTTGCAGCAAATTGATTTTGATCAAGGGATGCGGTTTTCAATGGTGAATTTTAATGGAGACTCGCAGACTGGTCAGGAGATTGGCTTCCTTTCAGGCTGTACACATGTATCGGGAGGCAAATAGAGTCGCAAACTGCGTCGCCTCTTATGTTGCTCGGCACACCGGAAAGTTTCTTTGGACTAGTGCCTCTGAGATTTCCTCTCCTTTGTATCATTTTATTATTTCTGACTTGGCAGGCCGTACCCATGTAAAAGCTATATAAATACCGGTTTCACCAAAAAAAAAAAATGATGAATTTTTTCCCCCTTCCCACTAGATTGAAATGGGTTTCGATTTTTTCCCCCACCACTTACATGTTGATTAATGGTTGACACCGGCTGGTTTTAGATATTGCCATTGATCACACACTTTAGTTCACCAGTCCAATCCAACAATCTAAGATTGGTTAGATAATTCATCAGGCTGGTTTAGGTTAGATATCGCCATCCACGCCCTATTTACTTCTCCTCAATCTAGGAGTTAGAAGTTGGTTCGATGCACAGGATTAGGTAGTATCAATCAGGACCCCAAGTACCCCTCAAATGAATCACTATGTTCTACATGGTACTGACGAATAAAGCAATGATATGGCAGATGATCCCTAACACTTTCTTATGTCACTTGGATCACATTGGTTATGGAAATGGTATAGATAAAAAAATAAACCTGCTTCTTATGATACACAGAAATGAACATAATGAACAACCATGCTAAGTTGCTAACAGAAAAATTAGTCAATTTTGCAATTTAAAGAAGTAATAAATCGAAAGCCATGCTAACCGAAAAAAATAGTCAAAGATTGCAAAACCAACATGCAACTCTACAAAAATAATATCACTGGCTGAATACAAACTTAGGAGAACGAGCGAAGCAATAAACAAAACCTCAACCACAAATCATGCATCTAACTTTCGCATATCGGCAGTCCGATCGAATTTTAGAAGCATAATTATTGCACAAGCTATATGGAAGTTCATTATCAAAACAATATTGCGAGCAAGCAGCAATGAGCACATGTGGCCACAAACAAACCACCATACCAATTCTATGGAAACCATTAAGTGATTGCTGCACACATAGAATTGAAACACCAATTCCACACAAACTTCATCCCATGTTAGCCAAATAACACACACATCACCTATAAGCATCACCTTAAGCATGTTATATAGCTTACTTCCAATTCACATCAAGCATCAATTTAACTAGTCCTTTGTAACCATTGTGCAAGGCCAAGTCCAGTAATGCATTGGGTGTCTAACTCCAAATTATGGAGAGAACAGGAACTTAAACTAAAGCATGTCATAAATGTACAACAAGCTATTTGACATAATGCCAATTCTGAAAGCATTGAGGGGAAAAAAATAGCAGGGAATCACTTGGCCTTCTTCTTGCCAGCGACGGTGACCCTCTTTCCCTTGAGCGTGCGGCAGTTGTTCTTGGTCCTCTGGCCTCTGCAGGGAAGCCCCATCTCGTGCCGAATGCCGCGGTAGCACCTGATCTCCTTCAACCTCTCGATAGCCAGCCTGTTGAAACGTCTCTTTTTCCCCAAAACCCAGAAAGAAAACAGCGTCAAAAATAAGACTTGGAGGCCAGAATCTAATAAGAATGCCAAGACCCAGAAAAATAGAATCCAGTATCGATTAAAAACACCTGAGCCCAAAAAGAAAAGATCATCAAAAAGAAAACTTGGAGCCAAAATCCAGAAAGAGAACCGTCATCGAAAAGAATACTTGAAGACGAAATCCAGTACAAATGCGAATCAAGGGAGGGGGAGGAGGCTTACGAGGTCTCCTTCGATCATATACTTAGAGACTTCATCACGGAGAGAGATGAGCTCCTCGTCGGTGAGGTCCTTGGTGATCTTGTTCTCCATTCCTATGTCGAAGAGGATCTGGCGGGACTTCGAGCGGCCGATGCCATGGATGTACTGGAGGGAGAACTCCACCCTCTTGTTGTTGGGGATCTCCACGCCCCCTACTCGAACGCAACGGATGGTGAGGGCTCCGCGCTGCAGCAGAAGGAAGGATTGAGAGAGAGCTGGGGTGGAGAAAGGGGGGAAGAGAAGAGAAGAGGGGTGTTACCTTGGGAGGAGAAGAGGGATTGGGGAAGGAGAGAGAGGTAGGGAGAGACGCCGAAGGGTTTCCTCCTCGGCTGACGATGGAGAGGGATGAAGAGAGGGGGAGCGCCGCCATGGAGAGGGCCGCCATGTCTCGGAGCTGCCTTCTGCTCGATTCCGGTGCCCTGCGGCCTTAGCTCGGTTTGGGACTCGGGAGTCAGATAAGGTTTCGGTAACGCCGTTCTCCTATTTGACGGCCTTCCCCTGAAAACGCTGTTGACTGTTTTAACGAAGTTAACGGCAGCTTCTATTTTTTCTTAATTTTTTTTCATGATAATGGTTTTTATTACAAAAGAAATAATAAAAAATAAAAATAAATAAAAATAAAAACTAACAAATCTATGAGTGCTCTATGCAGCTACTCTATCTAATTGGGAATCTCCCGAGTGCAGGAGCGGCCAAATACATTTAGAGGCCTGCCCGTAATGAATGGCAGTGGAACTCTTGGGGGTAAATGAATATCAGGTAAATCAAAAGTCAATATGGTGATAAAAGATGATCTACATAAAAAAAGAGTAATGAACAAACTAGCTCAGAAGCTAACAGAATTCTCCAGAAAAATGTATAACAGCTTAGAAACTCAATCTAGAACAGAAAAATTCCTTAGGAACTATATGATGCAATAAAGTGCCGCATATCTATGTAGTGATTTAGAACTGACCAGTGGCCACTAGACATGAGACTCTTGAGACAATAGTGAGGCATCAGATAGCTTCTTACACTTTGTTCAGTATATACCAGTTGTGCATATAGATTTCATTCCAAGAGAATGAATAGATTAAACAACTCTAACATTTGAGTAAATACATTACTCAGTTTTTTTATATATATGTTGCACTTGATCACAAAAAATCAGGACAAAGAGAGATCAAGACTTACAGCTCTACAAGTTGGGCAGCAACGATAAAATTGGATGTTTCCTATTGGATGTTCCTAGCTTAGAGTTAGTGGCCCTGTGGTTGTGGACCTATGGTCCGGTCGACCGAGAGGTGGGCCAAGTGGCTGCTCGCCACCGTCAAGATCCAGAACGGCAGTCGGCAGAACCAAAAGGACGGTGGCGGGCCACCGGGTTCTTGCCTTTTTGGAGCCAGAGGACGGTGGACCATGGACCGCTGATGAGATCGAGAGCAGCCGAGAAGAGCTGGAGAGAAGGTCCGAATTTCGGAGTAAGAGTGGCCCAAGAACTAAAGATTTGAGAAGCCGTCGACGGTCAAGCCAAGAAGAGAAGGATCGAAGAACTAAAGAACTGAAGAAGCACGGGAGTCTGGAGGGAGAGGAGAACTGAAGAAGTCGAGAAAGTTCAGCAAAAAAAAAAACACTAGTAGAGAAGGAGGGAGGAAATGTCCGTTGTTTGTCAATTGTCGTAGGCTCGTAGCCGCCGCCCGTACGTTACCTTACCTCAGTCACCTATAGCCCGCAGCCTATTTGTCATCGGGAATGCACTGTAGCGGCGTAGCCAGGCGGTAGCTCACCGTTCTACTAGCTTTCAGATGTGAAAGCTGTGCAGCAGTGGGATGGGCTCATGGGCACTGGGCAGAGCGGGGCCTTCCTTGTGCCGAGGGCCTTAGGCGACCACCTCGGTCTTCTAAGGCTCGAGCCGGCTCTGCTATAATGGTTGGCTACATATGAGGCTACCCAGTTTGCGGCTCCGCTAGCCTCTCTGTAAACGTGCTTGGCTTGCAATGCCACGCCGCCACTAACCATGACCTGGATATCTCGAAGCAAGGGGTGGCATCCACCCACACCACCGGTGCCTTTCTGGATCAAGCCAATAACCATAGCCGAATCACTCTCAAGCAGAACTGCAGTTGCTTGCAACACGCGCTCTCGGCTCAGCCCAGCCCACACCGCCCTTATAAATATTGGTTGATTTAAGGTAGAGTACAGTGATCACAGAATCAAAAAGCTTTTGAATTTCCAAAAAAAAAGTAATGTGAATTTTGAAATATTAATCTTGCAAGAAAAAATGGATTTATTTTTGACCAAAAGACTTTACAAAGAAATCTTCAGGTGAGATGATAACATTGGATCCAACGATGTTATTAGAAGGTCAAACTGGACATTGAGATAATGGATATCTGCGGGTGCTCGAAAGACATCAATACTTGGTCTTTGGGTATTTGTCGCATTAAACCTTGCTATAATTTGGATTTCTAGCTTCGCCGAGACTATGATAACTTTGCTATTATGCTTGAATTTGGACTTCTAATGGAATATAGGTGGCCCAACTTAGATTTCTAAAGCATGGCCTTTCCATGAGAAAATTCCTTGTGGACTCCATGTATAAGACACTTGAAATGATCTTGTATAAGAATGGTCTGATTTGCACATCCAGTTCTAGTTCACAATTCATTTCTCTTCTAGTACTATCATAAGCACACATTCTCATCATGCAAACTTTAGCTACTTTGTCGTAAAACTATTTACAATTGAATTTGTTATTCATGTGGTTAAATCTGCTGCTAATCGTAGATTCTGGGATTTGAAAAAAAATGTTAACAATCATATTTTCAATGTACTTTTTGAAATATAAGAAAAAAAATTTCAAATCTCAGAAACCCATCATATGCTTCGGTGGGCCGAAGTGAAACTGGATGCACCTACCAAAAGAATTTGACGTCAGTCCAGCCGGCGGCCACAAGGAATTTGATTGGGTTTGTGCAATCTACCATCATGAACCTTGGGAACCTGTTGCCTGAGACAGCACAGGGTCAACAAAAGCTGCCAACTAGCTTGCCGATGAAGGTAGATCCCACGGATTTATTTGCTTATTGGACTTAACAATGACTAAGGCCCTGTTTGGGGAGCTGTTGGCAGTAGAGCTGTTGGAAGTAGAGCTGTCTGAAGTAGAGCTGTTATAAAAAGCTGTTTGCTGTTTGGTAACTACATTTCTAAAGTGCTGTGGCGCTTTAACATGTGTTTGGTAAACAAACTGAAAAAGTACTTTTGTGTGACAAAATAACCATAAAGGACATTACTAGTATTATAAAACAGAGCATAATAAAATATAATATGTATTAATACATAAAATATGATATAGTATAATATTAATATAATATAATATAATATTATTATAATATAGTACTATAATACTGTGTACTATAGAATAATAATTTAATATAATATTAATTTATTTAATATGACATATCAATATATTATGGTATAATGTAATATAATATTATATTTATAGTATAATCAATAATAAATATATAAATATTATAATTATTAGTGTAAATTCATTTTTCATCCTTCTGATGACCATTTGCAGTTAACCAGCGGCAATCTCGACGGAAGGGAGCAAAGGCGGACGCACGTTGCCGTGGGCGGACGCCGCCGCCCAAAAGGGCACCCCACGATTTCCAATATCATCAAAAATATGAGCATAACTTAATTTTCCATAATATAATATAATATTAAATTATTTAACATAATATATTAACATATTATGATATAATGTAATATAATATTATATTTATAGTATAATACATAATAAAGGTATAAAATATTATAATTATTAGCATAAATTAATTCTCATAATATAATATAATATTAAATTATCTAACATAACATATTAATGTATTATGATACAATATTATATTATATTTATAGTATAATACAATAATAAAAATATACAAAAATTTAATTATTAGCGTAAATTAATTTTTACTCTTCTGATGACCATTTATCTCCCCTAACAAATTTTCTTGCTAGATGATAAAATTGGTTAAACAATTACTAATATTTTTATTTATTTATTTATTTATTTATTTTATTTTCTCTATTTTTTCATTTCCTTTTCTTCTTTTTTTTCTTTTCTTTTATTTTTCTTTTCTTCTTTTTCTTTTCTTTTCTTTTCCTTCTCTTCTTTCTTTTTCCTCCTTCCCGAAGCTTCTCCCCTCCCTTCTTCCTCCCTTGCCTCACTTCTCCCGCATGGTCATGGAAGGGGCGATCAAGCTCCCGGCGGCGCGACGACGGGAGGATGGGCGACGAAGCCGAAGAGAGAAGCTTTGAGGAAGAGGGAGAGCGGTGAGGGAGAGGTGGTTGGGCGAGGGAGAAGAGGCGGAGGGAGTCAGGGGCGGCGACGGGGGAGAGGGAGCAGCAGAGGAGGATGGAGAAGAGGAAGACGATGTCGGAGCGGCGGCGGGGGAGAGACAGCGGCAGAGGAGGAGGGCGTTGGCGACAGCAGTAGGGGAGAGGGAACGACAGAGGAGGAGGGAGAAAAGGTGGAGGGCGTCGAGGGCGGCGGCGAGGGAAAGGGGCGGCGGCGAGGGAGACGGAACGGCGGCGGAGGAGGGAGAAGAGGGGGAGGGCGTCATGGGCAGCGGCGGGGGAGATGGAGAGGAGGGGGATGGGCGGAAGAGGAAGAGGAAGAGGAGGGTGATGGGCCACTTTGGGAAGAAAAAAGGATTTTTAAATGGGGGTACTTTTGGTAAATAACATCTTTCCGACAAAGCTGAAAACAGCTTTTGGGAGGAAGCTACAAATTAGAGCTTCCCCCCAAAAGCTGTTTTCAGCTTCCCGCAAAAGCTGAAACAGCTTTTCCGAAATTTTAACAAACATCTTTTTTTTGTTTAAAAGTACTTTTAGAGGGCCAGAAAGTGCTTTTTGGCCCTCCAAAAGCTTTCCCAAACAGGGCCTAAGAGCCTGTTTTAGAGAAACCCTAACGGATTCGATGAGATCGCTGGGAGAGATTGCATGATCTTGATTAGCTTTAGTTTGCCAACAAAATAACGACAATCAGATAAATTTGCCTTGAAACTCAAACACCGTATGGGGTCAGGCATGGATAACTATCAATTTATTAGAGATACCGCAATTTTCCCAGAATATTTCAGTAAACATTAAGAAACAACAAAGACCCAATGATTTGTTCAGCTGCATTATGGGAAAGGAAAAAGAAAAAAAAACTTCATTTGATTGCATGGTTAAGGACTTCAGTATCAGATTTGATGACAGTGCTCAAGGAATTCATCAGAATCCATTCAGCAAAACTAACAGAGTGAAGCAAGACCATAAAGACAAGCGTATGATGTAACTTCAAGATTACCAAATAAAAACATGACAAAGAAATGTAGAGAAAAAATTAACATCCAAAGGTTTAAGATCATTCCAGCTAATTATATAAGATAAAGATCCCTTTATTTTAAATACATGTTCCATTTATTTATCAGCATACAGGAACAACATACATAACCATCGTGGATCAGTATCCTTTTCAGATTTGACTCTCGTTACGCTCCGCCGCCGCGGCGCGGCGGCGGTGGCGGATTGGGGAAGCCCACTCCGCCGCCGCGACCCCCACCAACGCCCCCAAATCCGAACGCCCGCCGTTCCAACCACCACCTCCGCCTCCTCCACCGCCACCGAAAGCAAACCCAACGCCTCCATTTCCGCCTCCTCGGCAGCCGCCGCCGCCGCCGCCGCCTCCACCGCCGCCGCCGCCGTTAACGGAGTTAGCGCTCCAGCCGAACCCGTAGGCGCCGTTCCCGGGTTGTCCGGCGGAGCCGGCTCCGAAGCCAAAACCGGCGTCGCCCCTGGGCTCGGCGCCAAAGCCCCAGCAGTAGTCCCACCCCCCTCCTACTCGGCCGCCACGGCCGCCTCCGACCTGACCCGATCCCCATCGGAAGTCCCATCCACCGGGGTTTTGTCCCGGACCCCCAGCCCCCTCCGCCGCCTCCGGCTCGACCCGCCATCTTTGCCGACTTCAATTCCGCCAACGGTAGTGGTGGTGTCGGTGGGTTTGACGAAGAGTGGCTTAGAGGAAGAGGATGAGAAAATTAGGCCCTCTCCTACGGTCTTCTTTTATAATTTGTAAGGCAAGCCAGAACGGAGTTGTATCACCGTTGGATCTCGAATAGCCGCTTCGAGATCTGTGCAAGCGGACTAATAAAAGCGTTCGGAGTACGATCCAACGGTTTATATCGTGTCAGAAGATCGATCGACCATTCTTCCGCTTTCGATAGGATATAAAGCGGCTGCCGGCTGGGGTAGTTGGAAGTTGGAACAGGATGGGGCGAGACTGCAGCTGGATCTCCAGACCCGGTCGAAGACGGGAAAAGTTGGGAGCAAGCAATCTTTCCTAATTTTTTTTCAAAATTTTACAAAAATAATCAACACACTGGAATTATTCAATAAATTTAATATGAAATAAATAGCTTTCTATTTTGAAATTAAAGAAAACAAATATTATGTTGATACTTATACCATGTTATCTTGATTTTATAATTGAACTCTTTAAAAATCAATCTTCTGAATCTTGTCAACTTCCATTACTTGATATACACAGTTAGTTATTTTATATAATTTTAGTCCAAAAGTTTCCCATTTGAAACCATAGAAAATTAAAAGCTTTAATAGCGCTCAAGATTTTCCTTACTAATAAGAATATGAGAATGATATTTCTTATCAAGACTTCAACGCATACATAAGAATTTATGTTCGGGCATCGAGAACAAAGCAGTTCTGAGCTGATGGTATTTGGGATCTACTTGTAGTCAGCTGCAAATCAAGAATTAATATCACCAATGGCAACCATAGATAATATGCAGTCACCAGCCTGTGGCACAACCACACAAATACCAGACTGACAGATGATTCAGACAAGGAACAATCTAAGCAGCTCTGTTCATTAAAAATCAAAATAAGACATAGGTAACGTTGATGATGATGACAATAATGATGATCATGGTCGAGGCGATACTGTTAGTTTGCAACAACATCACAAACAAAACTCTTGTATGTTTACTTGCATACAAGACACTACATTTATAGCTAACAAAGTTAATTCGCTACAAGAGAAGAGTGCATGCAAAAAAAAAAAGTTCATTCCTTCATTTATCAGTCAAAAGATTACATTTCAGTCCTAGAATATTGCTTCCTTTTCTGTTGAAAAATAAATTTTGAGAACTTATTAAACAAATTATGATGTGTGAACAGCACCGTGCTATAGCTTTATGCTCCTTGCTTTCGTGAGAGTTCCAATGACTTGAGCAACTTGTTCATAGAAGCCTCATTCATATGTCCGCTTCCTCTTGAGGACCGTTGGTAATATGGAGATTGATCCAATAAAAAACAAAACTACCAATGTCTTAAAGTCATAGAGATCTCTGATTGATTTTAAATCCCCAAGAGCGAGGCCAGCCTGCAGGTTGACAGTAGTTGTGCATGGTTAGACTGGGAAATGTTTAAAAGTGACATTTATGTGATGCATGCTGAGGGGACCTAAGGCCAAGGGTTCAATTACTAAAAATACTAGAACAAGCAGAAAATTCAGTCTGGCCTTCAAAGTAATGACAACAACTATTAAAGAAAATCACTAACGAGACCCTTGTTTATTCGTTAGGCATCTTGGGCCTCTACTGAAACCCAACCTCCACGTAGATTATAATCAAACAAAATATGCAAGATTGCAAATAATTAAAAACAACTGACTCCATAGTCCATACAGCAAGCATAGGAAGATAGTCAGTCCTGGAATGTTTTTTGGTAATATGAACACATCTTCCATGTATGAGTGTAGCATTGTCAGTGTCATTATTGAGAGTGCATAATCTCAATTAATGGGAGCAATAGAGGCTTGCCAAAAATAATAAGAAACTGAACCTAAACCAGTCAAATTTATATGAAATGGGCATTTGGGTAAAGTATTAAGAGCTCATGAGGGGATCAAACTAAACAAAAGGAATGAATCAAGTCAAAGATGCAGTTCCCAGATCATGTCATTTCCAAATGGAATTTCTACTAAAATTAGTAGTGCAAGAAGAAACTCAAGAATTGGGTTCCACCAATTTCAAAAAGATTGCAGTTGTAGTTCCAAAAACAGAGGATCGACATGGCTGCCTTGGCTGTTTATGCCCAGGGTGCCCAATCAGTCAAATTAGGCCCTAGCCAAAGGCCCAAAAAGGTAGCCTATAGTAACAAATCTCTCCAAGGTATTTGAAGCTTCCAACATTTCCAACATTTTGCCCAAAAAAAGAACAACTATATTTTCTACTTACTTTTAGAACTAGTTAAATATAAAAGCAATATGAAAATTGAAGTATGAGTCAACTATAAAGTAAATGAAATGGGGTAGAAAGCCATATATACAACTCTATTTTCACCAATATAAGCCCATACATGTCCAATGAAACAACCATTTTGTTTGGTTTCTCACGAAATTCTTATATTATCTACCAACTTGATTATGCTTTCAGGTAGAATGCTTTAAGGAAAAACATGGACAAATCTTAACATATAGCTGTAAAAACACAAATATTTGCAACTTTGTTTTTAACTCTACGAACTCCAAAAAATAGACTTGCCAATTTTACTTTTTCAACACTTACCTAGTGAAAAGTAGTTTAAAATCCATAATCACATGAATTATACAAAGAGAGCAACCCCTGATTTAATATGTAATTAGCATAATCAAGCAGGAATCTATGATCCAAACGAATGTATAGTCTATAACACCAATCTAAATCTTGGGATACAGATCATTTAGGACCATTTTTATCAAATCGTAAGTTCCAGACCGTAAACCTTAAGATTTTAACAATAATGAATATTACAAATAATTTATACGTTTATCATACTTTTTCATTTTAAACTTATAACTAAATAGAATAAGCATATTGTCTAGAGGGCGGCCAACGTGCAATGCTAAGGTTGCTCCACCATAACTTAGGTGCCATAGGTTCGAAACATGGAAATAATCTCCCCACATATGGGGTCAAGGCTCCGCATATCTGACTCTCCTCAGACCTCGCACATTCCTTTTTAGAATAAGCATATTGTTTAATAATTACTATATGATTACGATAAGGTTTGATCAAAACACACCATAATTTGTATAGTTTCAAAATACCTCAGACCAAGAAATGACTAATATGATGGGCACTCTCCTATCTATCCTTTCCTTTGACCTTCCTTTTCATGACAAGATCAGAATCATAGGTCCATGTAGTCATTGTTTAAGAGGTAGGTCCTAGTTAACTCTATGTAAATCATCGTATAGATGCTATTGTGGTCAATATCAGGAAAGTAATTGCACAAACAACACAAAACTAGTTTGACATTTTCTTCTGATTTTAATAGGCCAGCAAATTACCGAGTGATCCCTATGAGATTTGAATTCTAATACATCAGAGAAAGAAGGAAGGTGTTTGCTTAGCCTATAACTTCAAAAATTTCTCATTACTCCTTCATATATACCTTAATAATTTTTTCAATAATATTTTAGCACATTGTCCTTCCTACATTTCATAGAGTTACTTGCCATTGCAATTGATCAAATGCATTATTTTTTATCAGAGAAGATCGTACGTAGAGACTTAGATAATCTCCACTGTAAATGTTTTCACTATTTTGCCTAAACTAGAAGACAACCTCCATTTTGACATTCTAGCATAAATACATGGTGGTCCTTAGAAATAATTGTTGGTATACTTAAAAAACTGGCAAAAGAATTTTCCAACAGAATCCATTTACCAGCGGAATAAGCACCATCATAATGTCCAAAAATGGCATATTTTCACTTATTGCCCCAATCAAGATGCCTCTAAAACTATTTAATTGTATAACATGACACGGACTGAAATACTGGCTAGTAATGACTAAGCAAGCTATTTGTATATTCAAAGGGTAAACATGCCATGTAGATTCAGGATTTATGACTAATCTTTGTTGTGTGTCAAAATGAGACGAAGAAAAATCATTAGACTAGAGAATACATTAGCAGAGATAATAAGCTACTCACTGAAAACAAATAATTGATGCTAATCATTTCTATTTATTTTTCATGATATCTAAATGCCAATGCTCTATTGTAGTAAATTCATATGCCATTTCTTCTTTTATAAGAAGTATGTAGGGTATTACATTTAAACATGCAACATTAATTAGCCTTAACCAACAAGCTTTACCTTTAAAGCATGAACCATCTGCATTCATAGATTTAAAAAGAAACACAAGAACGTGCACACACACATGCACAAATATAAGCATGTGCATGAACATTCTTACATGTATACATAAGAAAGATGAAAACACATGATATTTGTTGTTAGTTTGAATACATAATTGCTTTTTGTCATCATTGACACCAAAGAAAACCACAATCAGCCAAACAATTTGATCAAGGTTTTAGTTGGTGAAGGAAGCAACAAGACGAGCCTCTTGTTCTGGAAACAGATACATTATTGGAATAACTAAATCCAAACATGAGTCACAAGACCTTGTTTCAGGTCCTCAGGAATTAGCGTGATATGGAAGTATTCATATTCCAGTCTTAAAACAGTTAGGGAAAACACCAAAATAGAAGCATCGCATCCAGGCCTGACTGCAGTAAATAATTTTTAAAAAGAAAAAAAAAGGGAATTGTGATGCAAAGTGTATAAGGAATAGAAGCATTCTGAATTTTAATCCAATATTCTGCCATCAAAACTAACAAATCACTATGTAAGGGAACGAAAAATCAATGCTATCAAGAAGGGCATATAATGTAAGGGAAAAAAATCAAAGCTACCAAGAAGGATATATAACATAGTGACAGCTGAAAGGATGAGAACATAGTACTTAGAAGAAACTCACTCTGACAGTGATGTAAGATGCCGGAATAAGACCAACCATCGTCGCAAGAAAAAAAACATGGAAAGGTTATGTCAACAATTGGTGATGCCATGTTGATAAATGTGTTGGGCAGTGATGGAGTAATCCTCAAAAAAAAGCATGTAATTTAACAGCTTGTCTCTGCGCTTTGCTATCTGCATTGAAATGAGACAATATTCTTAGACATAAACTGATGATTAATAGATCGTGGGAATTGAAAACCAGGTTTAAGCAAAATAAAAGTCCTTTAAGGAGGTTTAAACAGAGATGCCAGCATAGACCACATTAAGGATAAGTAAATGCGTTGCTGAAATAAAAAAGATTATTATTTATACCTCTGCCTGAAAAAACCTCAACTTTTCAGGCCACAACCAGCTAGCTAAAGGTCTTCCAATCAACTTGGAAAGAAAATAGCAAGAGGATGCACCAGAAGTGGCAGTAAAAACAAACCAAAATGACCACCCTTGACGACTCCAAAAAGAGCTCCCAGCCAGCAATGACAATGAATATGGTGCCTGGAATCATAAATGTCTGCATGAAGATGGTATGTTGCACAGTACCCTAGCATGAATTTGGCTTGGTAATCTCTTGCATTACACAGCAATATTATCTCTGAAAAATAGATTCACCAAAATATTAAAAAAGGATCTCATCATTATATATGTGATAGTGGAAAACATTTCAGAAAGAATCACTGTAGTAGATGATTGTAGATAATTGTCTCATGTTCTCATATCAATCTGAACCAAATAATGAAGAATAATTCAAGAGCAGATCATGGTACAGATTACAATCAAGATCAAATTACTTGTCATGCTTGCCTTTGTAAAATAAAAAATGGTGTGACCATTATTTTCAATTAAGTAATGTGGATGTCAGAGCCTCTGTTATACATATGTTTTTGGATTCAACAGATTGAAACACAGAAAGCACACGCATAAAAGAGTTGCCCAGACTGCAAATTGAACTGTTGCTGCACGCCTCAAGGCACTTTGCATGACATCAACATAAAATGCCCTTTAGACGTACACCATCAGCTAAGAAGACAACCACATGTAAGAAACACAGGCAGGTCCTAAAGCTAACATTGGTGCCAACTAGTGGTGTATATGATAATAGGAAAGCTCAGATCTCTAAGCCACAAGATATTTTATGTAAGCTGGCCAACCTCTCGTCACCTTGTACTCTGCTTTCTTTTAAAAATCTTTTGTGAAAATAAAAACTAAAATAATCCATAAAATTGAGGGTTGAAAATAACTTACTTTTGAAAACATAAAAAAAGTGTAAAAAAGCATGGTTTGTCATCATAAACTATCTCAAACTTGACTAATCATGCAAAAGATCCCTACAGATATCCAAATTCAAAAAACACATCTCCATACACCATGAATTACCCAAATATGACCTCTCCTCATCCAAAAAGACCTCAATACAGTGAACACAATACGTGTTAAGAAAAAAAAAAAAAAAAAAAACAAACTAGCCACAAACTCATACAATATGTCTACAATAAACTTCCAATAGTCTAGCAGATAAAGACTAATTATGTTAAATATGTTTATTTAGATGATATAGAACCTAATTTATCACACAATTGTAGCTGGATTCATATGATTGAATGTGAAAGCGCCCGCAGTTACCTAACACATGGAAATTGCAAAATAAATATTATTGGTCATGAAGTGATCTCCCTAAAATGTGCTCCATTGTCTAATGGAACTGGGTTCTATCACTAAAATTCTTTATGGCTGTAAGCTGGTTAGCAATTTTCCTCATAGATGCCTGGACTAGTTGCCCTGTCCTTTAACAAATTTTGCACTACAGTCAAAGTAGATTTCTTATGTTGAAAATTTCCATGATTGTGGAAGGGCAGGCAGAAAACTGCCTCCAATCTCTGATCTGCATAATGGCAGAAATGTTAAACAAGCATCTGTATATGCAAGGTAGCATACCAAGACATCAGGTTTTAACTGTAAATAGCAGGCACAAGGTATGCATCCCGGAAGAGTAGACAAAGAAGTCTTGCAGACACCATACCCCTCGGAGGTCACATGATATCTGTGTACTAAGATTACCATAGTCACCTTTGACAATGATTTTGGAATTTCATGCGGTTGCTAAGGTTAGAGAAGCTCCCTCTCACCCAGCAAGCTCGTTTCAGGGCAAGCCGGATGCTCCAGCTGTATCCTTGTACGAAATGCCATGCACCTAAGCATTTCGTATGCCCCTAAATTTTGTTAATCAAGCTTGGGGGAAAAATCTTTTTTTTTTTCATGATAGCTACTTTTAATGTAAATAAAACAACCAATGAAATGTTATAAATCCGAACAAACATAATGAATCCAATGACATTTCTGCAGGCCAAGGCAACCCATTAACATCATCAGACATAGGTTGGTTGGTAAAGATTGTGATTCACATCCAACGACCCAGCAGCACCCTAATTTCACTTCTATACTATTATATACTCCGACAGGGGAAGTAAATTTCCAAATAAAGCGAACGAAAACAAACCAACCGACCTACATTCAGCTGAAAAGGGGGGAAAGGGGGAAACTCACTTGAGGACCCGAAGCTCCGCGAGGTCGCGCGGCACCCGGAGGATCTTATCGTAGTCGGCCTCCGGCATGGTGAGGTAGATGCAGAAGAGGCCGACGGCGAAGATGGCGAAGATGGAGCCGGCGGCGGCGGCCTCCCACCGGGTGAGGGGCAACCGGGCGTCGCGGGCGCCGGGGGCTTCTTGGTGGTGGGGGAATCCTCGGAGAGGCCGCTCTCCACGTCCCGGACGGCGGAGAGCCGGAGGGGGGGCCATGGGAAACGAGGTCAGCGACGCAGGCGGAGGAGCAGCAGAAGGCGGCAATGATGGGGGACGAATCTCAGCCTCATTCTAGGCGTCTAGCAACATAGGGAACGACGAGATCCCCGGAGGATCCGCCGAGAGGCCCCTAAGAGATCCCGCGACAGAACGGCGCTCGATCGGGGCGGCGAATCGGGGTTTCGCATCGGCGGGCGAAGCCCTAAAAGCGAGCGAGAGGGGGGAATCGGGAAGATCAGGAGAGGAGGGAGGCAGTAGGTGAGGGCGGAGGAGGGGTTGGGCGGCGAGGAAAGGGTCAATATGTGGAGGAGTGGGTGCGTGCAGGTGAGTTATGGAAGACAGCCTGCGCTTGGTTTTTTTTCTTGTCATCAAGATGTGGAAACGGAAGGGGCCGCCTAAAGTTCCAGTTCATGCTCGTCTGTTTCGGTCACCGAAATCGCTGGATCTTGAAAAATCGTGCCACTAATATCCAATAGGACTTACAACGACTTCAGGGGTACATGTTTACCATGAAAGGTGGTAAAAGGTTTACAAAATCAGCTTATTTTAAGCCTAATTATATACTTTATAATAAATAACTTTTTCTGCAAAAGTAAAAATAATATGTTTAATTTAATTTAATTTAATTTTGATAGTGAAACGAAATAATTTCAATTCTACACTGTTTGTGCATAGACATATATGATGTAGGAATCTAGTTTGCTTTACGTGCATCTTATCTATTTTGAATATTTTTATGTAGGTAGGAAAAGATTGTATTGAAGCTTTTAAAAAATAAACAAAATTAATTCATATATCTTACCTATTAAGATAGGGATTGGCGAACTTGGACAAGATTATTTTTTTTAATTATGGGATGATGAAATTTTACCCTAATAACCACTTACGAATATATAACTCATAGAATTAGCAAATATTGATAAAAACAATTGAAATAAGAATAATTTTGAATTAACTCTAATTCTTAGAGCCATTCCTCACTTTCTAGTTTGGTCATCCAACAAAAGCAAGTTCTTGTGTTAACTCTAATTCTTAAAACAATTTCTCACTTTCTAGTTAGGTCATCCAACAAAAATTAATTAAAATGAAATGCATATACATACATATATCAAACTTGTAAATACTAATCTTCAAAACTGAACTTGGACAGGCCCATGCTAGTCTTGAAACCAACTAAAATAAATTAATATGTTCGTAGCTTTTTTTTTTTTTGGAGGGGGGGAGGGGGCTGGGGTACAATGGAGGAGGCTTTTTCTAAAAGGAAAAGTTATCTAATAAAGCATACACCGTAAGCAATTTTTTTTGAGTATATGGTAAGGGATCTTAGATTTCTTATAATAAAATTTTATTGGTCGACCTTATGGACGCTACCCGATCTATCTATGGCTTAATTATATGCACTGTGGGATATGAGTGGAAGCATCATCTTCCACTATATTATATCTTTCAAAATTAGAGTTATAAGATCAAGGATTAAATGCCAAAGAATATAAGTTTCTATATTAGTATTACCATATAAAATGAATCCTTGCATCTATCTTTGGTTTGATAAAAAATTAATCTACATATGTGAGCCCCACAACAAGAATGCTGGTGAACATTGACAACCTAGAGAAAGATAACACTTATTTCCAAACACTTTAGACTACAAGGAATCATACTCTCAAGCTAAGAGCAGAAGAGAAGAATAATTCACCTAAGTCAACATATAAACCCAACAATCAACATATCAAATCTTACATATTCTTAAATTTTTTTAAAAAAATTATGTGAATTATAATTGTACGTGACAAGGGCAAATCCATAACACCATACCACGACAAACTGGCGCATAGCCTATATAGTAGATCTCCCACAAATTTTCCTTCCCCAGGTTGGCAAACCGCCGACAGCCCTCCTTTTTTTTAACTAATGACGGGTCGTCCAACCCAGGGCCACTCCTTCGACAAAGCGGACGCAAGAACTAACGTCCGAATCCCTGTTGCTGAGGGGCCGACAAACCCCTTATCTTTCCCTTTCTCGATCCCTGCATACATCGAATCGAAAACGGGAACCGGCGCAGGCGATTTTTCTCTGTATTATATTCATCGATTATCGTAACCTTATAAATAAGCGTGGACGATGCTTCCGAGGCGGGTTGCCTGTCCCCGTTCCCTCATGGCCTCTCTCGGCTCCCTCCATTCCCTCCTTCCCAAGCCCGTCTCCTTCTCCTCCCCCTCCCCGCCCCCAACCCCTGCCCTAACCATCGCTTCCTTCCCCTACGCGCTATATTCCGCACCAGGGCCGACGGGGAGAGCAGCAGCAAATGGTCGCCGGCCGCCGCCACCGTCG
Source organism: Phoenix dactylifera (assembly GCF_009389715.1). Taxonomy (NCBI): domain Eukaryota; kingdom Viridiplantae; phylum Streptophyta; class Magnoliopsida; order Arecales; family Arecaceae; genus Phoenix; species Phoenix dactylifera. The sequence goes on from NC_052399.1 coordinate 6,599,076, forward strand.
TCCGGAGGTGGAGAAGAAGTCCCTCGCGGTCGCCACCGGCGAGATCTTCCTTGGCCTCGCCTCCTCGTTCCTCCGCGGCAGGAGCTCCGCCGCCCCCGGTCTCGGCCGCCGCCGGGCGACCCGGAGGTGTTCCCGGATCGGGGAGAAGGGCGAACTTCTCGGGGAACAGGGGATCGATTGCGTCGGTGGTGGAGGATCCGGTGGACCAGGAGGTTGGGTCTGGGGAGCAGAGTTGAAGGATTGGGCGCCGAGAAGGAGAGGGAAGAAGGTGACGAGTCTCTGGGTTCAGCCTTCTCGGCCGCCGGTCTCCTCTTTCCTTACCATCTCGGGGTCGCTCAGTTCCTTCTGAGAAGGCTACATTAAGGTAATTCTTCGAGCCTCTGTCGGAGATTCGGGCATTTCTGTGAGTGAATTGCATTCTGGGTATGGGAAATAGACAAGCTATAATCTACTCTGGTAATGATATAGGTCAAGGGGAAACAATTTTCAGCAATATAAATCTGGAAATTAATGGTCTTGCGGAGATGAAACTGTTTTGCATGAAGACTTTGAGTTGGACTGCTCTGCATATTCTGTCGGGTGCTTTTGTTAAAGTTAAATCCTTTTTTTTTCTGCAAAATGGAAATTAGGCTCCTGTGCTGCATAAATTTTGAGTTGCAGTGCCTCAGCATGCTTATTCACTGGCTCTTTTGTTTGACCTGTCTGAGTTTTTTTTTTTTTGCCTTTTGGTTCTCTCATAGTTCTATCTTTGTCAAGTTATTCAAGAAAGGAAAAAAGGAGGTAGTCACCCGAGAATTCCGCATATCATAAGTGGGTGTAAAGACTATCATTACCAGTTTAACTTAAGATGCAAAGTTTCTCTTTAAGAAATTATGTAATGGTTATACTGTTATACATATTGCCTGTAAATTTTAGTGATAATTATTGCAAAAATTCTAATCTATCTGAAGCACTTTCATATGCCTTTTAGTGGATTCTGGTTATAGTCTTATTATGCCTATTAGGAAGTAAGGAATACTTTTATCAGAGTCAGATGCCAGCGCATTTTAATGTCTTGAATGTAATACTGAGCTTATCTTAGAAGTCAAGAAACTTAAAATACCTCTAATGACTAGATTGCTCTAAGTTCTGGAACTTATTTTAGGATTTGTTGCATAACATTCGATAGGTCAAACATCTCATGGATATTGTTGCATTTTTTTCTTCTCATGCAACAATTTCCCTCAGATATGCTTCAGCAAATGAACTTGGCTTATTGACATACCCATATAGACCTGTATGCTGTACAGGTGTGGCTGTGGTATGACATGGAAGATTTGTTTCTGATATGCCAATGATACAATTTATGTTATCTTATGATCGTGTTTCATCTATTAATAGTGATTAATTATGTTGTATCATATATCACTATCTTTTCAATCTCATTATTAACTGAATCATTTCACTGATCTAGGAAACAACACCATTAGCTGGTTCATCAGCTGGAGCAATAGTCTGTGTGGTAATTGCTTCCGGAAATAGCATGCAAGATGCCTTACAAGCAACCAAGATTCTGGCTGAAGATTGCCGGCTTAAAGGAACTGCATTTCGGCTTGGGGTATTTATTAATTAGCAGTGCTTTTCATTGAATTAATCTTGTATACTTGCCAAGCATATTTGCTATTCATTAAAATATACATTGATATTCTCTTTAATCTTGCTTTATGTATTTTCTTAACTTGTAACTTGTAATGTTAGTATGTCAGGGCATAATTGAAGTTCATATGTTTTATCTAATGGTTTCTGTACACATTTTTAATATGTCAAATATTTCTATATCGTTGCTTTATGCTTGCTCTTATTGTTTATTTTCATAAACATGCTTTGCAATGGATCTGTCGTAAACTCAAGGATCAAAGAACTGGTGGGGCCAACCCATCCTAACGGTACTGTATCAATTCCACTAAGAATGGCATGGTGAACAGGAATAGGACACTGGTTCCGGCATGAACCAAGATGTCCTGCCTATCCTACTCGAAACCAGTCAAGATAAACCAGTTGCCTGATATCACTTGGCATCAATTGAATCCATATTTTTTCAAAAAACAAAAAAAGAGCCGTGGTCCCCATGGTGCTCTCTTTCTCTTGTATGTAGTCACAAGTGGACCTCAAACTTAGAGAGGAAGAGAGAGAGAGAGAGAGAGAGAAGAGGGGAAGGGGTGAGGCTCAGTCAGATCCAGCCTACCCTTACTAAAATCCAACTCCTGAAGGGTGTCGTTACCTATGCTAGCACTATAGCCCACCATTGACTCATGTTTAGTTTGGAGGAGCCGGCTCCGAAGGCAAAATTGGCCATCGTCCCGGATGCCCGAATATCTTTAGTTCTTTCATTATTTTGTCAGGTTCTATGGAATGACTTTTATCAGTCTGTGCCTGTTGCTTCTTCAGTTCTTTGGGTGTTTAAGTATTCCTTTGGAATCTTTGCGCTTTTAAAAGCTGCAATGGCTCTCTTGGTAATTATGTTTTGGAATTGGAGGCAAGGCCTATGTTCCTCCTGTTTGTTGTCGTCTAGGTCTAAATTAATTAAATTATGCATGATATGCTCCTGGCTTTCCTATAAGTAATTCTTTTTTCTAATAATTACATTAACAGTTAGTTATTTCTTGGGTTCTATAATCTTGCTTATTTATAAAAGGAATGTGATTCTATTAGATTCCTCTATGTTATGATGTGCAGGCAGTACTTAGAGATGTTCCAGCAAACTTCTGCCAGATGATGTGCACATTAGGTCAAGTGGAAGGTTCGTGGTAAGCTCACTTGTGCATGGCCAGTGCTGGCTGAGTGAGTTTATTCATTTTTAATTGGTGATATTTGCTTTCATTGCTCCTAACTTTTTTAATTCTTGTGCCTACAGAAACATATATTTGTCTCAGTATTCACCTTCTGTCTAAATTCAGCTCTTTTTTAAATCGTTATGTTTCTATTTTACTCTTTTAAGAGTTGTTTTTTTTCCTGCTACATCCGTACCTATAAGTACTATTATTATGCTGATTTGTTGATTTTGCTTGCCTATCCTTTGGAAGATAAGTGATTTTGTTATCTGATTCATGTCGCTCAATTGATCTTCGTGTTATCTGATTCATGCTATCCTTTGGAAGATAAGTGATTTTGTTAATATCCAATTAGATTCTTCATTTTGGACACTGTTGCTTGTTGTAATTTTGGCCAAACCAACTTGAATAGGTTTGGGGCACCTCAAGGGATTTAACTCAAAATTTTGAAATGGTTTAAAAATCACTTTAAATATCACTACTACTATTATCAGCATCATCCAAGACAACTTAGATTTGTTGTGTTTCCTGATCTTTTTGCACAGTTGCCATCACTCAATTATTTTGGAGGCCAAAGGGTTTACTTGTGGATCAATTTGACTCTAAAGAAGACCTCATTAATGCTGTCTTCACCTCTTCCTTTATTCCAGGGTACGTTGGATCTGGATTTTGCTTTTATGCTTTTCAACACTCACCTTGTGATTTGGAGTGGAAGAACAAATAAGCTAATTTTTGAACTTGTCCAGCTATCTGGCTCCGAGACCTGCAACTACATTCCGTAACCGCTTGTGCATTGATGGCGGTTTGACATTGTTTATGCCACCAACTTCTGCTTCGGAAACGGTATGTGCTCAGATAATCTTACATAGTTTTTCTTGACCGCTGCCTTTATCAAAGCTTATTTGGTTCCACTCCTGCAGCCAATTCTGATATGTCATTTCAGTAATGACGTACTGTTCTGGTTTTAATATTTCTTAGCATGATTTTAGAAAATGTCATGTCAATTTCAAAAAGCAAGTGGGAGTTCTTATGGAATCTAACTTGTTTACAAATAGTAGCATGGGCATGAATGTAGAAATACACATTTGCTCATGCATGCTTATGTGTATCCTGACAACATGTTTTCATCCAAGCGTGCTCTTAAGTCTGCCAAATGGTGTATAATGGCAGATCCAATAAAGTTTATTTAAGCAACTGAGAAAGGTAGCCATCATATTGCAATCATCACACATGGTCAGTTGCCACATGAATCAGTTACCCAAATCCATCCCTAGCTATGACTATTTTATAACACAAACTGGAACTCTTGTTCTCCTATGATTGTAGGCAGCATCTAGTTTGCACAACATACTCCATGAATTATATTATATGAGAGAGATGTCTTATGCTACATAGTTCATAAAAAATAACAATATGCATGTACGGAAAATGCTGTGTCATAAATTACACTTATGACGAGTGTGGAACGTGCTTCCTATCTTCTTGAAGCTAATTTCATCTGATTTCGTAGATCTATCTATTTAAGACTTTACAACTTATCTTTTGGTTGAATTAATTGTGATGCTTACTACTATAGTAATGTGTAATTGTGTAGATAGGTGAGTTCATGTGTGTGCAACAGTGCTTTATCATAATAACGTCATTCTTTTCAATTTTGACTGTGATGCATGTGAATGCAAACCATGATTAAGCTCGTTAGAAGTGAAAAAAGGTAGTTGCTATTATGAGGACACTGCTTTGACATGGTGTCATGTATGACTATAATTTAAATCAAATATGTATGAGAAGTGTAAAGGCAATAACTTATCCCATTAGATTAGGAATGTATGAAGGACACTAGGCTTCATAAAGAAGTGTGAGATTTGTGATTGACACTAGGCTTCATAAGAGGTGTGAGATTTGTGATTGGGTCACAACCTGATGTTACTCTCCTTTGCTTTGTGCCAACAACTCTAGTTTAGGCAGTTGGCAGGTAGGGGGGCTGTTGTCTAAGGGGGAAGAAGCGTAAAAGATGGTAAGGAATTAAAAAGGAATAATAAGATAAAATTAAAAGGAGCATATCTTATACTATTTAAAAAATTTTTTGATAAACAAGAATAAAACTATTTATCATTCTCCTGCTAGTGTACTCTCTTTCAAAGGTCTACTAGTATTTGAGCTCCAGGCAAAATTCATTTTGATCAAGTCATTAACTTGTTTTTTCAGCTTATTTCTATATCTATTTTTCCCAGTCTATCATGAATCAAATCTCTTTATAATGCTTACACAACTTCTGTAGTTCATCCAAACAATCATAACTCGCGCTCTAAATCCATCCGCCTGCTCTTGATCTCTTTCTTTTTTGCCTCATCTGCTCTGAATAGACACGAATAAACTATTCCAATTTGTATTCAATGAATTATCTTCGAGTTAAAAATGTTCAACTTTCCTCAGTTTCATCAGTGTAACTTTATCCTTCTTTTATCAGACATCTACATCAGCACCGTTATCTCTCTCTTCACTTAATGTTGGAGCATGCAATTTCTTCATAGCCAGCATCCTAAACTATGTACCATAGCAAGTCTCTTGTCTTATATAACGTACCTTGAGTCTCCCCTATATGCATTTTGACACAGTACTCCAATAGCATTCTTCTCTTTCTTCTGTCTTCATCTGTTCTATATCTATTCCTCTTTGATGTATCTTCCCGGTCTTTTTATTCTTGTTTAGTAGAGTTTAGCATGTGCAATGCACAACAGGTGACAGAAGGCACTGTTCTAAAAAACAAATGTAGCGAGAGTGTGTTGGTCTTGAGAGTTGGAATCTGGAAGACAAGCGATGTCAGGAGCCTCTCCAGTGGTAAATTGAAAAAATAGGAAAAAGTTTAAAGGGAAAAAAGCTGGAGAGTGGAGTCAAACAAGATGTGGGGCGTGGATAAAGGGTTCTTGAGAGTTGGAGATGCGTGTACGCCTGAGTTTATTATAACAGAGTAGATAATAGATTGGAAATAACAGAAATGGTTGCTCTTGGGTTGTTTATCCAACAATTTTGACAGGTTGCTCCTCTTCATTTGATCTCTCGATAACACACTTATACATTTTCTTTCTTGATCACTTTTTAAATATGCAATTTACATTTTTCTCTTGGTTTTTCATCAAGCATTATTCTACATGCATGGTTTTGGCCTCTAAAAATATGTGCTTGACTTGAATCTAAGGGTACCTACTCAGTGGTTAAAGTTACCTGACCTGTACCCATCCTATGGATCAGAATTGGTTGGGTCTTAGTTGCGACATGGAAATATGTATTAGTCAGGTTGGACCTAATATCCACTATAAAGAGCAATAGGCTTGTACCGAATAACTAGCATTTAGACTTGACTGACCCATGGCCGGCCAATGGAACATGGCAATTCAAATTAGGCTGATCAAAAGTGAATCAAGTTGGTGAGGTCTAAATTGGCTGACCCTATCTGATTTTCAGACTTTTGTAGCTGCATAACTCCAAAGTAATTGCGAAGCCTCGATTGCTTTGATTTGTTTATCAAAAAATAAACAATATGCTATTTCCTCTCTTCTTTTTTTTTTGATTTCCTCTTCTTTTTTTTGATTTCTTCTTGCATGAAGCATATATAAGCTTAGGTTGGATCCTCGATCCATGAGTCACTATGAATACATAACTTGCATCATAATTTTTTGTTGCACTCTAATGCCTTAGCTTGTCAAATTAATAAGCAACCTGGTAGACACCTTCAGAGTCCACCAGATAACCTCACCTTGTACCGACCACAAGTTTTCTGGAGGTCATTTAGATACAAGCAGTGCTTCTTAAAAAACAGATTAATATAATATTATATTAAAGGAATTCTCTATATATGTCTCTTTATTATAGGTGATTTTAGTCAAAATGAAAAAACTTGGTGGGACTGCTTGTGACTGTTAATTGCAGGTTCGTGTCTGTGCTTTCCCTGCCAACCGATTGGGATTGAATGGGATCGGAATCAGCCCACATTGCAATCCAGAGAACAGAGCTACTCCTCGACAGGTGCTTTTAGTTTTTAAAAGCCGGCCTGCCAACAAATCCTGTTTTTGCAAATTCTTCCTATCAGTAACTGTTCCCTTCTGCCAATTGCAGCTCTTCAACTGGTCGCTGGAACCTGCAGAAGACTATATCCTTGACAAACTGTATGAGCTCGGATATTTGGATGCAGCAGTCTGGGCTGAGCAGAATCCTGTGGAGTCAATTGTGAAAGTAGGCAGCACTAATATTAGTCCAATCGTGAAAGATGCAGGCAGCACTAACAGCAGTCCAATTGTGAAAGATGCAGGCAGCACTAATGGTAGTCACATTGTGAAAGATGCAGGCAGCACTAACAGTATGTGACTGAAATCAATCATATGAATAATTATGAGGCCAAGAAACTCATCTATGATAACATGGGGAAATCCAGCTCAAAGAGCATCAGGATATCAGGCAGTCAGGTCATAGATATTACAAACCGTCATTTGCTCATGCTCCAAGCAAGCAGCAGGACAGATTTTGTGCCAAAATGTGAAAAAGAAAAAACACAAAAAAAGTTATTCAGGTGTAAAGTATATGCAACTAATATGGAGCAATAGCCCTTCTATGAGGGAAGTATTCGGGAATAATTTGTAATTGATTTGGATGGAGAAGCCGAGGAGCTAAGGCTTGCATTGGACAGCCAAAATAAAAGAGCTTACAGAAGATGTCAGAATTTTCTTTTGAAGTTTTTTTCCAATTCATACCAATCATAACTTGTAAATTTATAGCCACAAAATAAATGTTCATTATTTGCAAATTAAACTGTGGCATGGAAATCTTTTGCACTCCAACAATTGAAATGTGCCTTCGATTTCCTTTTAGAGCAATAATGATCCTCTCTCTCTCTCTCTCTGTGTTATGTTTTTTTAGTCTCATCTAATATCTTATCCAACAGCAGGTCAGCGGCTTTGTAATTGGTGTCATTTAGTGATGACTTTATTTCAGAATTCAAATCAGTGCGAAATCAATAATTGCAAAACCATTGATGAGTAATCTAGATTTAAGATTCATATTGTTGTTTCTGATTTACAATATTGACTATACCTAAACGCTGGCTGTTGAGGTGCCTTAGGTATGCATCCAATTGATACAAGATGATGGCGCCAATCTTAGCTAAAAATTAAGGGTGCCTTAGGTATGCATCCAATTGATACAAGATGATGGCGCCAATCTTAGCTAAAAATTAAGGTTGGTGTTATGGACGGCGGTTATTTTGGTGTATCATGCTTGACACATCTTAAACATATGGACCAAAACTCAATGTGCTCAGGTTCCTTAATACCTCAACTAAATCAAAACAGTGTTTGCCGTTAAAACGGCTTATGTTGCATGAAGATAGTGCATGGTTAAGGTCCTGTTTGGAAAAGCTGTTAGTAGTAGAGCTTTTGGAAGCAGAGTTGTCTGAAGCAGAGCGCTTATAAAAAGCTGTTTGCTGTTTAGTAACTACATTTCTAAAGTGCTGTGGCACTTTAACATGTGTTTGGTAAACAAATTTAGAAAATACTTTTGTGTGACAAAATGGCCATAAAGGAAATTACCAGTATTATATAACGGAGCATAATAAAATATAATATGTATTAATACATAAATGTATGATATAGTATAATATTAATGTAATGTAATATAATATTATTATAATATAGTACTAAAGATTATGTATTATAGAATAAATTTAATATAATATTAAATTATTTAACATAAAATATCAATGTATTATGATATAATGTAATATAATATTATATTTATAATATAATAATAAATATTAAAATATTATAATTATTAGTGTAAATTAATTTTTCATCCTTCTAATGACCATTTATCTCTCTAACAAAATTTTTAGCTAGGTAATAAAATTGGTTAAATAATTACTAATTTATTTATTTATTTATTTATTTAGATCAGATTATTTGCCACTTACTCATTATTTTTCTTTTTATTTATTTTTATTTATTATTTTATTATTTTATTTATATGAAATATAGAGGGGTCGCCAGCCATGGGTGGTGGCCGGCATGGTGGCTGCCACGAGCTTCCAAAACAAAAAAAAAGAAGAGGAAGAAGGAACAGAGGCAGTAGCGTTGAAAGGAAGAAGAAGATAGAAAGGGAGAGGGAGAGGCTGGGTGAGAGAGGAAGAGGCGGATGAGAATTTTGGGGGAAAAAAGTGTGATTTAAATGGAGGTATTTTAGTCTAAAAAATAGCTTTCCGATAAAGCTGAAAACAGCATTTTCGAAAAGCTCCAAATTGGAGCTTCTCCCAAAAGCTATTTTCAGTTTTCCGCAAAAGCTGAAATAGCTTTTCAAAAATTTTACCAAACACCATTTTTTATCTAAAATACTTTTGGAAGATCAGAAAGTGCTTTTTGACCCTCCAAAATTTCCCCTAAATAGGGCCTAAACAATTTAAATGGTAACTTTTGTACTTCTAGGATTGATGCTCCAATCTAGTGGAATACCAACTCAGCAATTTTTTTTTTTTGGCTAACTTTTATTTTTAATTACTCGACTCTTCTTCTACCCCATCCTTTCGCTCTTCCACCTCCATAGTGTGTGTTTTCAAGGCCTGCCGAGCCAGCTTGTCTCTTTTTTGCTGCAGCCACCTCGATTTTAGAGCCCTGCCTTGCCCAGCCCCTTGCTGTCCCTGGCTGCTATTGTATCTATTGAATCTTCTTGTGCATAAATTTTCCATGAATTAGCTGCTGTATTCTGTATCCAGAAAAGAAAAAGATGAGGAAACCCCTCCGGTGTCCTCCACCACTGCAAAACCAGGTCTTGCTCTCTGAACGGCGACATGGAACACCATTAGCAATGGTCCCAGACTCACCAAGTAATGTGCTGGTTGTAGTATGAGAACCTATACCTGAAGCGACTTCAGCTCAGATCTGGGGCAACTTGACAGATGTAGCCTAACCCACTTCACGCCCTACTCAAGGTTTTCATTCAGATATAAAAGGTTGCATTTTGGGGATGAGACTTAAAATTTGTTGCGTGCTGGGAGTCCTGTCTGAAAAGGCCCCAGAAGCAGCCACCTGCCTTCATCATCTGAATTTATTTCATCCTTGGCTTATTTATCAGCTTTCAGTTGGATCAGCATCTGCTGCAGTTTAAATCATAGAAGGCTCAGAAGAGGATTTTAGCATCCAAACCAGCCAGGCAAATCATGACTCACTAAGTACATGTTTTTTATCACCGACCGCATCATGTACATACAGTGCAGTTACAGAAACGGACCAGATAGCATGCTTCTACATAATGATACACATCCTGCACTAACTAGTATAGAAAACCAATGAAAGAAGGCAAAAAGGCAAAAAAGGTACAAAGAATAGTAATAAGGAGACTGCTACCCAAGCACTGCAAGACTCAGCAGGTGATCTTTGGTCCCCAGCTTGAGCAATCTCATTTAACATAATTAGTGTTTAAGTTCAATGAGTAATCATTCCCGCTTGTCCTCCTCAGCCTCATCTTCAAGACTAAGGGCATCAGTGTGACCCGCACTCCTTTCTTTCTTATCAAGCTTCACCCAATCCTAGGTCACCATCTGATGTCCTTTGGTTAGAGACTGAGCTTCTTCATCATCATCTTCTCCCAGTTTCACCAGAATAGGCATATCTGTTGTAAAAGGAAGAGAGTTAAAAGCAAAACTAAGGCTTCTTTGAAGGGTGCGATGCCAATAATTTTTACTTTGAGAGCTTTGAGATGGTGCCCACAGATAGCACACAACACACAGCAATGCAAAGGAAAGAATGTCCCAAAGGCAGTGATGATCCATGCACTCTGCCACCGTTCACTATAAGGGTCTGTTGCCTTGAAGTAAACCTACAGAATGGAGAATTTTATTTAGATTCTAAGCATTTTCTTTACTGCAGCAAGAAGCTTTGCAATTTCACATGTATGCAAAATGTCAATTTTGTTTGTGCGGCAGCACATGTGAAATCATGGTTTACAGAACTTTTCCACCACATGCATCTATATCCCATGTTATCATGTGATAATTTTAACAAGCAAAATCTAAATCTAAGACATCCCTATGGTATACATGGCCAGGTTGAAGTTGACCAATGTCTCTCACTGCTTGGGAGGCCACATAACATCATCACGGGTAGGGGGAAAGATCGATAAACACTCACATGCCTTTTTCATATTTGCATTCCTTTTAGCTCTCTCTCACTCACTCACTCACTCACACACAATCTTAAAGAGTAACGGGAAATTAAACTACAAATGATCAGGAGCACAACCATCAAGAACAATTATTGGGGGGAAAACAACATTCCTACAGTAAATGGGTTCACATCCATCCATCAAGATTATTTATTTTGAAGATCAAATTTGTGCTAGGTTAATTTAGTAAAAACAACATGTTGACAGAGACTAATTATGTAGTAAATCTTGTGTTCCTATACAGAAATCCTCAGCTTCTTAAAAAATGTTAACTCCCTATTCCAAAGATAACATGAAGTCCATTTTTGTTTTTCATGATAAGTAATTAGTTTACATGAAAATGTGATATCATCGTCAGCATTCCTAGTCATTTTTCCATTAACTTAATGCTTTATTGGTTCTTCAAAAAAACCTAATGTTTAATTGGGCAATTACCAGAATTCCATGCTATGCAAATCCATATTACAACCATATACAAGCATCATCCACGCAAACATATGGAACATGTTATTCAACTTTAAAACAACATTAAGATTTAAAAGGATATTTTCTTTTGCAAATGAAGTATTTCAGGTTGCTTCAAAAAGATGAATGTATCATGTATGTGTTTGGAATACTATAGTTGTCTGATACTTAATGCAACAATCATGAGTACTCTTATATATGCATCATTATTTTTAATATAACATATGAAAAGGCACATCAAATTCAATATTAACTAAAATAAGTATGTAATGGTAATGGATTGGTTGCCTTGGGAAACAACTCTTACAAAGATTTGATTTTAAAATTGTTTCATCCAATAAGTATAAGATATATTGATATTAATCAGTACATAAAGGATATATTGGTTGATACATATATAGATTTATAATTATTGAGAGTAGTTAGATATATTATAATTTTAGATCGATACTTAACACCTAAAGTTATGCAGGTTCACATTGTTCCTTTACAATTTCGTATGCTTTGCATGGTATGCCATGACATAAAGACAATTAAACTATGTTTTGGACCCTCTAGTTGCCCAAAATACTGAACCACGCAATGTCACTAGACTTACTGATGACATAAATTTTTTCATGTCCCAACTCTCAAAGGTATGTATCATTCATTCACTCCAAAGCACTGATCCACTTCATCAACTCTTTACTAGTTTTATAAGAGTTCTTCCATATTCTTTAAATCTTGCTTTCTATAGATCTAACTGAAAATGACTCTCACATATTTCCAGGTTGTTAATTGATATTTACGCTTCATTCTGCACCGTATATTGCTTAAATCTGCATTAGATTTGGCTTGGTGACATGAAACGAATAGATTTTATGTCGCAGGAAATGATTTTTATGCTGTTTATTTTTGGACTTCTGGTAAACAAGTTAGAATATATGAATTGTATATGTCATATTTGAATTAGTCTGGGTTAAATGTTTCATAATAACTCATGTTTCAATTGGTCAATTCAAAATGGATCTTGGGATGGTTTAGATAAAATCAAATTATACAATATACTTTGAGCTGCAATTGAATTGTTCAAGTCAAATTTTTATATAAAAGGGCTATTAAAAACGAGGATACCTTTTGTTCATAGGAATCAAAAGGAAATTCAGGAGATAAAATAAAAAACATGGTTTTGTTGAATTAGAGAAAGCCAGTGAAAAAGTGCGACACAGAATAACTATGCAGGATAGACGTAGAAAGCTTATGAAAACATTACGATAAGATCATTCAGGACTTGAATGTGGTAAGGTGGTAAGCGTGGAATGTAGTTCAGGCTAAACCAGTAAATCCACGCGCATTTGGCCTATAAAATGAGATGTATTCAAGCCTTAGCTCTTTACAGTATTATGTGATTTGCAGATGATACAATGATGTATGATGGAGACAAGGATGGCTATGATGCTAGCTTAGGGAGTAAAGCTTAAGGCTTCAACTATAAGAGACAAAAGTATATGGTTAACATGGAATACGCAGAATTCAGAGGTCGCCATCTTGATCTAGAGTAGTCAAAGCCACCCTTAGGCCTAAATGTTTGGATAACAAATATTTTGAAGCTCTGGACCAAGTCAGGATAAAAGCAGATGCATGATACCTCAATATAAAATAAAAGAGGAATCAATTAAAACATGGTCGTAATGGAAAAGTTAAGACCATCATAAGAAAAGTTAACTCACTTTTTTAGTTAAATAGTTATCGATGTGTTTACTTAGCATACTATACAACAGTAATCAACCTTTTTATTAACAACTATGAATATGTTGAAATGCATCTAACTATTTCTAATATTTTTAAAAAGCAGCAGAAGTGGAAGAAAATTGAATCATGGATTACACAAAGTAGCTATTCATCTTCAACAATTTCATGTGTCTTGGATGAGAAGGTTTATTAAAGACAGGCATTTGACTGATGTACTAAATACTCATGTTGGCATCACCTAATGATTGACAGGCCATGAACTTGAATTGTTGCAGATCATTAAACCATGTGGAATGAAGGTTTGATGCTAGATAATGGCAAAAAAGGCCTAAAATTGAATCAATAGCCAAGAGACATGTACTAACATAATTGCAGATTTATGATATGTATTGTACTAATGAGGATTCACTTCCAAAACATCAAGAGATAACAAAGAAGATGTGGCACTCCGCTCTCGCATTGCAAGAGTAGTTATATCAGATGGGCTTAACACAGCGTAGGATTTAAATGTTTGTTTTGTCATTTCTGGCACATTTATAAAATCATGATCTGATTAAAAACCACTGCATCAATCACTTATGGTCATATGATCAAGTGTAATATGTGGATATTACCGATCTTCGCATTTGGTATCAGAGGATTTAGGAAGTTGTGGCATTGAAAAATCCATTGAATTCTATTAAATTATATATATATTATTATAACAAACCAGAAATATAACATATGCTTCACAATTGGATACAAAGCAGATAATAACAAGAAGAAATGTTAACCACAGTTGAAAAATTCGTGAATGGGCGGGCTGTACAGAATAAGCACAAAGCTTTGAAGAAAAACAGCTATTCATATGTTGAAACTCATATTCTGCAAAGCAATGTAACAACATTCTGATGAGCATAGCATCTTATAAGTAAGAACTAAGAAGGAAATACTGAAGTTGATACTTCAGAGACTCTGCAATAGAATGCTGAACTAAAACATTCAAGTGTAACAAGCATAGAATGCTAAGATCAGATATTCTTCTTCAAATATCAAATTTATGGATTTTAACACAAAGTTCTCCAACTTTCTGTACAATACCTCATCCACAATTACAGGGTTCAGCTATGGAGCGCAACTGTAAGAGGATTCAAGGAAAATGAATTATTTATGACTGCTCATCATCATCAATCCTCTAAGGAGTGGAACAAGATGCCAGGCCAAGAAAATTTTAAGCAGAAGGGTGGCCTTGCATAAATCTAAAATGTCAATTGGTGCAAAGGGAGGCCTGCCTAATTATAATAGAAATTCTGGCACATGTATCTGGAAGCAGACCATGAAAAATTCTCCAAAAGTTGGAATGAGTAGTCTAGAGAAGAGGGAAATGACAAAGTTTGGATGGTGTAAGGAATTTTGTTCCTCTCAGGGTGATCTCAAGGAATACAGGATTTTACAAGCGTGGTTTTATTAGGTTTTGTTAATCAATATGTCCATTAATATGCAACCAAATTTAACGTAATACAGGCATCGCACAAAACCCAACTGTTTACCTTCTAAGTCCCCCTTCATAAAACCAATAATCCAACCATGATCACATCCAACCAACAAATGTAACCCCTCTGCTCTTTCAGCATCCATCTCTCTGCTGTCTCTCCTTCATCCACCCTCATCACTAGCACTCTTGTTCCTCAGCCATTCTTCTGCTTCTTCCTCCATCACACCCACCATCACTTCAGATCTGGCAATTTCCTCTCCAATTTTGGTTATTATTTTTTGGTTCCCCTAATACAATACAACAATATTTCCCAAAACCCGGGTGGAAGAAAACAGCAGTCTAAATAACTAAACGACATAAGTTTTAGCGAGGCCACTCTAAGACCTAATTTTTAAAAACAAGGTTTTGCAAAAAGAAACTCGTGGCAAATCAAGGAATGCTTAACCGGCCTGTACGGCCGGTTCAGCCATACGAACTGTTTGGTCTCTGACAGTCCGGTTCGGCGTTAAAAAATGGTACCAGCCATACCGGCCCATGCCGGCCGGCACTGGCCCATACTGGCTAAGCCCAAAAAATTGGCTTTTGGAGGCCAAACAGTGGTAGGTTCAGTACCGGTTCGAACCAGTCGAACAGTACCGGTTGGCTATCCTTGGAGCAATAACCTTGGGCACATTACAAGGTAAGAACAAACTAGAACATCATCTCAAAATGTGATCAGACTATTGATAATTCAAGAATGGAAATTTTTCCTTGGATAGCATTGGAGTACAGCAGGGTTTGAGTACAGGGGCCTATATGGCATGTGAAGAATGTCATACTTTAATTTCAGTACAACGACACATGCAACTCAATAAGAGAGAGAAGATTTGAAGTGCTCTCAATTGTTCATTCCATGAGAAGTTACATCCAAAACTTAATTCAATCCACGTTTTAGATAGCTATACTGGTGTTAGTGTTGATGTTAATGGCAATTCTCCAAACACAAATAATACAAAAAAATGCAGCTACAGTACTTGGATGTAAAACCACTACATGTACCGCATATCTGGTTACAAAGCAGTATCAAATTAATATCGATATGTTCTACAATAAGAATACAATAGATAAATTGCAAACCAATTACAATCAACGATGCCACTGAAAACAATCTCATAATAATTGTTAGGGTACAAAATGATCACAAACGTATGGCCATAAGTCATGGCCCTCTTTCTCTCCCTAACATGCTGCTTCCAATTCTTAATATGCTTTTTTTTTTGTTTCTTGAATATGTTCAGTAATCTAGTAGGTTAGAGGTAATTGATTCTGGTTAGCTAGATTTTATGATTTGTTGCTATATGCTAGGATTCTTCTAGAACAATCCAAATACTGTACAAGCATTGATACCCATACAGTCAAACACATATATGAGGGATAAGACATAGTAACACAATGTTTCAGTCTATAAAAGACACAAGACCGATGATCAATACTGCATCAATATAGCATTTAGGAGAAACTAACAGAAGTACAGTATTCTATGAATGCTGCAATAATTCTGCTTCCAATAAGCCAGTAGCTACTAATCATCATGATGTTTTCATAAGACCTAGTAACACTACATAATCATTTTATAATTCCCGTATGCATATAGTACATGAAAATAAATACCACAACTACATTTTGAGTAATTTCATTTGCTTATTTTTAGTAAAATTCTATTTTATGTATAGTAGCTGAAGAGAATGTGGCATTTACATCTTCAAACTATTTCTTGATCTTAAAAATGTTATCAGTAAAATGCAATGGAAAAATGCTACATTCCCAGCTCATAACTGAGTAAAAGGAAATTGTGTTGCAATAGGAAATTGCTTTATTTTTAGTAAACTATCTATTTTATGTATAGTAGCTGAAGAGAAATGTAAGAATTTACATCTGCAAACTATTTCCTTGAACTTCAAAATGTTATCAGTAAAATGCAATGGAAAAATGCTAAACCCAGCTCATAACTGAGTAAAAAGGAATTGTGTTGCAATAGAAATAGTAAAAAGGCATAAAATCTCAAGTAAAGCAAATTTCATGATGAAAGAAAAGAAAAAACATATTATTTTGCTTTTTGCAGAATGTGGTATGAATGTTTTCCTTTCTTTTTTTTCTTGTTCACATGCTAATTGAGTTCCTAGGTGAAAGGGTAAAGCAACATACTGAGTTGATAGGACAGATGAAGAAGAAGTTGTTATGATGCGAAAAGACTTGCAGATATGATATATGATATACAATAATACTCTT
Source organism: Phoenix dactylifera (assembly GCF_009389715.1). Taxonomy (NCBI): domain Eukaryota; kingdom Viridiplantae; phylum Streptophyta; class Magnoliopsida; order Arecales; family Arecaceae; genus Phoenix; species Phoenix dactylifera. The sequence continues at coordinate 6,616,026 of NC_052399.1, forward strand.
GCTGAAGTTAATAAGAAGTTGCTTTTCTACCTCATATCCATCCAAGCAACTGAAGCAATCAGCAATTGCCATGCATTAGTAAACTTCTGTATATGTCCAACTTCACGGACTTTTTTGCCTAAAAGGTTTCACCTTAACCATGTTAGAAGTAGTGCCTTGGAAAGGAACTGACAAAAGAATAAGAAGTAACCAGAGTTTTCAAAAGCATAATGATGAAATAATCTGGTACTACAACTAATGAAACATATTCAGGTTTAGTTTTATACACCTGTAGCTTTTCTAGCGTCGAGAAAGAGAGTAAAAATCCAGAGTATTATGAAAGCATCCAAAAATGCATCAGAAGGACAAGGAAAGCCTTGCTTTGCCTGAAATATCATTGATGGTTCCAACATTTTCTGCATATCCAGTAACTCTGATGCCAAAAAATACGTTATTGAGAAGAGCACCTTTGAGGTAAGACCCAAGAGTTGGCGGACAACCGTATCCATTGAAACAGAAAGTAGAAGTAGACGCGAAACTGTTTTTCTAACAGCTCCAACAGTCACCACCAGTCGTTATTCCAACAGGTTCACACCAGTGTTATTAATCAAATATCAAAGTACATAGAGTCATTTCAAACAAGCCAGAGCAATAACTAGGTGATACAGTTCTGTAATGCAGTATATCTTCCAAAACCTTACATACTGGCAACCAAATGATACTTAGCAGAAATATGCATTTGACATGAGTATGTAGAATTATTGAGGGAGCGATCCTCTGGCAAATAACCAGGGTTTTTCCAGATTGTTTTTCCACTCACCGAGAGCTCTCAACTTTGGATAAGAGATAAAGAACAAGTTATACATTCAGTCTTTGTTATATTTATATCCTCCGTTTCAATACTGTTGATAAATAATTTGCACTAAAGTGTAATTTATAACAACAGGCCAGTTAATCTACAGATGATAGTCTCTTGATAACTTCGCCTTGTTTGCCCCTCAAGCTTAGCAAGATCAGGGGCATATGGATCTTTGTCCACCATAAGCAGATCACCAATATTTCCCGATAGATGCTTCAAATATAATAGCTTGGATCAACCAGTACTATGCTCCATGCTTGATGCTGCTCAGCTGAAAACTTTGTCCTCAGAATGTGATGTTCTCAAACCTGAGGATTACCAATTAGATAGCAAAGAGTGGATTCTAACAGCAAAGATTTGTCTCTCAATAAAAGAAAAAGTTATAAGCATATGCTTGTTGAGTACACGAGGGGGGTGTTTGAAGCAAGCATAGAGTGTTAGCTAATGCATGCATACATATACATAGATAAAGAGGCCAAAAGGAGTCACCAAAACTTAGTAAGTGACACCGGAGGCAAATATTGCATCTAGTGCACACACGACAAAATTTGAACAGTAACAACTACACATCATATTCATATCAGACAGCCAAAGTTTGGAAACGCCACAGCAAATATAGACCAGCCAATTGAACGCAAAGAAGCACATAAGACAGCCCAACAACTACCTTGTTTAATACTTTTAATGAAATCCAACATCAAAAATAATGAATAGCATATATAAGATAAATCTATGAATTTAAAAAATCAAATTGCTCAAAAGAAAAGTGATAAAGGAAACATTGCTCATACAAAATGCACATTGAAATGATTTGCTTCACTGAGTTTGATTAGATCTATGTCAACCCCATGTACACTTGTATCATCTGCATTACATACCTTATTTCATTTTTGGTACTGAAGAGTTCTAGACAATACACATCAATATGATTGATATTCATTTACCGTATCATAATTGCAACCATGGGCACTGGCAAATATTATGGCAAATCACTATGGCACAAACATTTTAATGATAGGCAAGGCGAACCGGTCCGGTAGGGCATACGGTCGGCCGCCGACTGTTCGGACCAGTTCGAACCGGTACACTGGTTCAGCCTCCAAAAGCTCAAAAAAAAAATTGGCCTAGCGGTACGGGCTGGTACATTTTTAACGCAAACTGGACCGGTCAGAACTGACCGGTTTGGTAGGGTTTGAACCGGCTAGTACAGGCTGAACCGGCTTGCACTAGGATGGCAAAGGGCTATTAACCCAGTAATCCAATACAGATCAATCGTAATCTTGGATTGAGTCTAGAAAATGAGCCAGTAACCTATTCAGTTGGTTTTCAGTCCTAAGTTTAAGACCAAAGCATTATTAGTTCAGATTGGCTATATCAATCCATACCCCTCTTAATACATAAATACATAATATATTGTGATCAATCCAACAAGCATTTGGGATGGGTAAAACTAGTAATAGAGCATGTCTATTGATGACCAGTTAAGAAATTCAATTATAATATAATCTAGTTAAATTGTGTAACCCATAAACCAGTCATAATTAACATATTGTGAGACTTGGCATATTTTATGTCATGTCCAATCACAACCATCAAACATCTAATCTGGACTCATGTAAAAGTATGGCGATGATAATGTCGGTTTAAAAGGAATTTGATGTGCAAATAGTAATTTAAATATAGTGTAAAAGTATATGAGAATAGCTTAATAATACTCGACACTGCCGATATCTGATCCTAGTCCTGATTATTTTTGGTATGCTTTGATATAGGTATGAGGTGTAGATAGGATTGGATTTGGATTAAGATCTAACTTATGTGCTTGAGTTTGGTAAGGATATGGTCAATCTGACCCCAACCCAACTGCTGTCACCCCTAGAGACACCAATGAAAGCATGGCACCAAACCTTAAGAATGTCTTGTACATGATTATAAGAGAAACATCTAGGTAATGGAAGACATTGATGTTGCAACTTGAAACAAGATCTATTAAATTAAAGAAATTTCAATGAGCTTCAAAAAGCAAAGCACGGATCTCCTATTATTGAGGGAAATTTGGGATCAGCTTTATAGATCCTCATTCACCAACATTCCTATTCATGGCTATCTCTAATGTTATTTCAAGCTTTCCATATTTTTTTCCACAACTTCTATCTATGCTACCTTAGGTCCTCCCTTCTCTTCATGAATCTGTCAAAAACATATTTCTCCCTCTCCAAAATCCCTTCATATCAAGGTTTTTACCAATGCCATTTCATTTGGTTCTCCATCACTTCATTCTTGTTTGTTGCAAACTCAATTGTCAATCTATCTTTTCTAGTTTTGCAACATGCTCAAATGTATGGCACATTTTGACATCGGCCAGAAAAAGGCCCATCAAATTCTTATAACCATCCAGCACTGTTTGTTAATATTGATGAGGAATGATGATGTAATTAACCAAAAACTTGTTTGGGTGCACGCCCATTTCTATATTCTGTTCTTAGAAAACAAACAAAAAAGAACGAGGATGAGCAACAAAAACAGGTCTTCTTGAGTTTTTCTCTTTTTGAGTTGTTCAAAGCAAATTATTAAAAAAAAAAGCTAACAAAACTCTTATGAAATTGTATAGTCCTAAGTATTCAAATTCTAGTAATATGAAATGAAAAAACTAGTTTTCATGCAAATGACTATTCCCCTTCAAGAACTCACTCTATCATAATCATTTCTAGTTTTTTATGCACACCTTAAATGGTATCCACCTTGAGATTATCATATCTGCTCCACTCTTCTTACATTCAAGTTCCTGCTTCATAGCCCAACATCCTAACTAATGCAGCATAGCTGATCTTCTATATTCTAGGGAACCAGTTGAGTTAAACATTGACCTCATCAAAACATTCTGCCAGAATTTTATCCACGGTTCTATATTCTGGCAGGACAAGGGGCATCCGGATCATCCCATCCCGTTCCTGTGAGAGATCGAGAATGGGGACAGGGTTGCAACTCCCAAAACCATCCATGCGGGCAAATAAAAAGAAAGAGAAAAGCAAAAAAAGGAGGGAAAGGAAAAGATAGGGGGAAAAGGAAAGAAAGGAAAGAAGAAGAAATATGAAAGAAAAAAAGGAAGGATGGGAGAAGAAAAATAAGGAAATGAAAGAAAGGAAGAAAGGGAGAATAAATGATAGAAAGAAGAAAAGAAAGAAAGAAAAAGAAAAAAAAAAGAAGGAGAAAGATGGAGGGTACTTATCGGAATGCTCAACCGAGACATCCATCTGGATAGGCTGGGACAGCGGAGCATCCAATTCCGTGGAGTAACAGGGATATCCCTATCTTACGGGATTTAAAACCCTAATATAGCTGTCCTCGCTTCACAAATTAGTTAACAACGGAATTTCAAATCGCCAAACAAAGATTCAAACCTCAACTCACATTCTCAAGAAAACAATTACATCGCCATCCTAGAGAACGTGTAAGTTCCGATCTGAAGCAGGACGTCCTAAATACCACTTGCTTTTCCATTACAAGGAGCACTTCCATTCCCCCACGACAGCCGTCAACCGCTGCTTTTCAGTGTAAACTCTCACTCCCATTGCCCAAAATTCAGTCCAAAAACGGTTTTCCAAGAAATTCTTTAGCTCCATGACTTATAATAAGATGGATTAGAAACAGATCGCAGTTCCAATTGATTTCAGTACCTTACACAACTAAAATCAACTGAATGGCCCCAATTATTATAAAAACCAAATCAAGGAGTGGAGGAACTTCTCCATTACCTGATATACGAGCGGCCATCATCGATCCCGGGCGAGCTTTTGGCGGCGGCGGCGATCCCCTCGCTGCCGCCGGAGAGGAGGAAGGCGTTGCCGACTTCCTTGAAGGGCTCGTGATCGTAGGTGTGGATCGAGCCCTCGACCCTCCGGAGGTCGGTGAGAGCGGCAGCGAATAAGAGGAGGAGAAAGGAGAGAGAGGTGGAGATCTCCATGGAAGGGAGGGAGAGACGAGAGAGGAGAGAGATCAGAGGAGGGGCGAAGGGGGCTCAGAACCGCCTCGGCGTCGTGCAGTGGGGACGGCCCCAGAAATAGACAAGGGCCGAGGCGGGGTCCTCTGGGTGGAGGGTGGGTGCGAGGTGTGACGCGAGAACGAGCGACCGTCATCAAGCGGAGCCCACGAACGCCGACGGGAGGGGGGTGGATAAATTTATGTGCGGACGCCCGCATGAAAACTATCAAAGCCCACCGTGCAAGTTTGGTGGATGGCTTCGGAGGTGGATGCCCCATGCATGCTCGCTTGGTTCTACCTATGCGTGCACCCGCACGCTATTTCTCATTTTGATGAACCATTGTGGATGAAAGCAAGGTGGCCGGACTGTGCAGTTTGACCTTAGCATACCCAAATGCATGTGAAAGATGCTATGTTGCTTGTGATCTTTCTTTGTAATTAATTATTTTTATAGTTTATATTGTTTAAAAAGATATTAAAAATCTTAAAAGATATTTTGAAAAATGTATATATATTTATTTAAAAAAATAGCTTACGGAAAAATTTTGAGTATGATGGCGAAGTTTTGTATGCATCTATATGGTTAGATATGCCCAAACTATAATATATTACTATATTAAGAGCAACTCTTGTAATAAGAGACGGGGATTCGATAGAAAAAGATGTTAGTCCTTGCTCTGAACCATATATATGGATCTCTAGTTCTACAAGTGGTAGCTCGGTTTGCTCAAACTTGGACTCCGACCTAGATGAGGGCGGGGTGTTGTGCTTATAGAGTAAAGGACAGAAAATATATATAGAAAAAGATAGATTTTGCTTCTTTCAATAGCAGAATGTATCTATTTTCTCGTATTTAAAATATATAATAGAGCATTCAAATCAAAGATCTATAATATTGATTGTGATCTATATATTACTAAAATTCTTAAAATCAAAAATCATATATTTTGGCGATTTCCAACATATGCATCAAGTAGATGTACAAATATGTGGTTAAAATAGTAGGAGACCATATTTTCCATGATCCAAATATTAAAGTCTATCGATTTTGAATCTTTTTATATGTTTTAACATATATATGTACATGTATGTATGTATGTATGTATATATCTTCACTTATTTTATCTTCACTTGATAGATAGATAATGAAAATCATTTATTTTTATCCTTCACTTGATGCATAGATTAGAAAACCATCAAAATACATGATTTTGAATTTTGAGGCATTTTTAGTGATATATATTATGATCAATAGTGTAGATCTTTGTTTGGACATTTCATTATTGATTTTGAAATTGAGAGGAGTATATACTATCTTATCTCGAGAGAAGTATAATTCATACTGGGCGTAAAAAAGGAGTTTACAGCTACTACCTAATTCAACATTTGGAGTTTAAAAATAGAAATCCAAACTATTGGATGTGATCTAGATGGCTCAAATTATCTATTTGTAAAATATTATATACAGTGGAAACCTCTAGCTCATGCATCAAGTTATGTCAAGTAGATAATTATAATAAAATGACATTATATATTGATTTCAGGATAACGATACATAAGTAGGGGTCTCCAAACTATATTATTTTTGTAAATAGGCATTTGGGCCTTTTAGATCACATCCAATGATTTAGATTTCCATTTTTAAACACTAGCATTAAATGTAGTAGTGGGTGTAAAGCTTTTTTCTTTACACCTTATATGTATTATGGCCTCATGTATTTATGTATACATGTATATATGCATATAAATATGTACATATATATATGATATACACCATCTCTCTATTAGACTACATCGTTTTAATGTATAGGTCAAGTAATATTAGCTCGGTGCTCATTAAGCATTGTACATAGGAAATCAGATACCAATAAGCATAGTATATCATTGAAGTGGTCAATTCACATTATTTATCATGCTATACATATTATAAAACACAGAATGGCAACTATTTACTATGGTTTTGGTAAATTCCTTCATACATAAAAACAAATAACTTGTTTTGGAAAATTTTCACTTAGCAATTAGTGCATGTTGTAATTATATCCAACAATTATTCCACTTAAAAAAATTTACATGCTTCTAACATTTTCCCCATGCATTCAAAATAAAATCAAATATGTCTAATTCTTGTTTGATGAGTCATTTTAGTCAAACCAATTTGTGGAAGCGGATCATACTATGAATTATGCATAAGCACCTACCTAAATTTGGATTATTAAAATAATCTTAAATTAAATGCCCCACAAACTCCTTGGTTTTTGCTTCAACGAAGCCTATATTAATTTGCTAGATAATAACTCTCTCAGAGAGAGACAATATCTAACTTTTCTTATCATAGCTAAGAACTTCTCCTAATCTCATAATTTGATCTTTCAGATAGGTTTTAATTTTAGGTAGGTGATCAGATGTTAGATAATAATCCTTGACCATAAGCCATACTCACAACTGATGGTACCTGTGTGCAATTTCCAGGTTATATATTAACATTTTTGGATTTTTTGTTCAAATTGATTGGTGGATGATCCAAGGGAAGGCATGATGAGACATGAGCCTCTGGATTACCGCCCTAATTTCTAATTGCAATCAGGAATATTGCAGAACACTGGAGATGTTAAAGAGCATCTTGCAAAAACCCCATCATTTATTCTTGGATATATCGCAATAATAATATATTGTGATCTAAACATTTTCCCTTACTCCATCCCTAAGAGGATAATCTTTTTCCAATAACCCGATCCTAAACCATACAAATATATCGTAATTGTATGTAGTTTTTGGATCATCTATTAACGTTTATGAATTCCTTGTTCAACTCGATTGGTTGTGAATTGAAGGAGGGTAGGATAATGCTAAAAAAAAAAAAAGAGGGTAGTAAAGTTGAAAGTAAATCGGATAATATCTGTCTGAATTTATTTTCGCATTCAAAACTATCAATAGGAATTTAAGCATCCAACTAATATCCGTATTCGTATCAATATCCATCAACAAAGAATGAATATGGATATGGATAGACATCTATCCGATCCGTATCCGAATATCCAATATTTGTAATCCTATTTAATTTTATATAGCGCTCATGAACCTTTAATGTGCTATTAACTTGATTTATTATCCATTTAGTAATATCTTTGATTTCGTAGTTATAAAGTTTAATTATCCAATTTATATCCGTATTTATTTCATACATTCAGTATCTAATTTGTATCTATATCCATTTAAAACAAATATGGATGCGAGCTCTTGCATCTGACCAATGTCGTAATCTGTATATATATTCGTCAAATAAAATAAATAAAAAACCTCTTGCTTATTGCAGCAATTAGAAATCACACTCCTGGAATAATGCAAAACACATACTGCAATCTAGATCTTTTCCCTCTCTTCTCCCATAGGACAAATAATTCACTCATCTATCATGATGAGGATGGCATATGAATCAGAATTATTTTACCACAAACCCTCTTGGATTCAATCCAATTTGACCCTACCTCCCCGTCTGACCAGGCACTGGCTTAAATCAGTCCACAACGGACGCACCGAAACCCGACTCGTTCGAACCGACGCCTACCCCAGGCTTCCTTCTTCTTCTTCTTTTTTTGGTACATAGGCTTTTCTTCTTCAGCGGTTTCGGCGGTGTAAAAAGCGGCAGTGGCCTCAACACCGGATACACAGAGCGCCCACAGGCGAGGCCACAGCTATTCCTGCCCTTTCTCCTCTCCCCTCCTCGTCCTACTCCTCCTCCCTTCCGTCTCCGGCGAGGCGATGGGCAGCGCGGGCGGCGGCGAGAAGCCGCCCACTACCCGCATCCTCAGCATCCCCAAGGAGGGAGAGCGGATCCTCGCGCCCACGCGGCGGCCCGACGGCACCCTCCGGAAGCCCATCCGCATCCGTGCCGGCTACGTCCCCCAGGACGAAGTCGCCATCTACCAGTCCAAGGGCGCCCTCGTGAGCTATCTGCTCTCTCTCTCGCCTAATTTTTTCGTCTCTCTTTGATTCTTGGGCTAAAGTTGTATTCTTTTTCGCTGCCCGTAATGCAGTTGAGGAAAGGGGTTCAGCCTGATGTGCCACCAGGCTACGATCTGGCGCTGGATGCCAAGCCGAAGACCAAGTCGGCAAAGAGGAACGAGAGGAAGAAGGAGAAGCGGCAACAGGTCTTTTCTTTTTCGCTGTTTTCCTGTAATAGTGGCTTATGATTCGAGATTGATAACTTGATGTCTGCACAATAGTATAAAAGCATGGGTTGAGTTTTTGAGCCTGATTGATGTAGCCCTAGATATTGATGTTGTAAAAAGACTACAATGAATTATCCAGTATACATTGGCACGTCGATTAATCAAAATAGGACTGTCAAAGTGGAATAGATAAGTGCAATTTTTTTTATTTTTTTATTTTGGCATAGTTAGAGGTGTAGATTTTTTGGTGATACTGAAGATTATTACTGGTAAATTTACCTCTAGGCTCGTGTGTATGCATTGAGTATATATAAAGGTACCTGGAGGATCTCTTTCTTTTGTTGGATGTGGTCTCGGTGCCTTCTCAACTGCCTTGTCAATGGCTCGCCAAATCAAAATTTGTTAATTTGTTAGCTTGTGACCGCCTAATTCATCATCATCATCATCATCTTATTATTACAGACATAGATATTAACAAGATCTTCATCATCCCTCAGTCATAGAATAACCTTCCCTCCAGTTTCTCGTACCGAACATTTACCTGAAGTTATCCCTTTAAAAAATTCACCCAGGTCGAATAGTTGTGACTGCTCCATTCGAGGCTCAAGCGCAGAAAAAAAAAAAAATAAATATATATATATATATATATATATATATTATATATATATATATATATACACAACACACACATATATACACATACACAAACACACACACACATACATATAACAAGATCTTCATCATCCCTCAGTCGTAGAATAACCTTCCCTCCAGTTTCTCGTACCGAACATTACCTGAAGTTATCTCTTGAAAAAATTCGCCCTGGTTTGAATCTTGTGACTGCTCCATTCAAGGCTCGAGCACAGAATATATATATATATATATATATATATATATAACAGATCTTCATCATCCCTTAGTCGTAGAATAACCTTCCCTCCAGTTTCTCGTACCGAACATTTACATGAAGTTATCCCTTGAAAAAATTCACCCAGGTCCGAATACCTGTGACTGCTCCATTCGAGGAATGAGTGCAGAAGCTCCTCCAAGTGGATAAGGGTGTGATTACCGGGGCATTTCCCAGTTCAGATGAATAACATTATGATTTTAACCGTCTTGAATGTGTTTTTGGATTGGATCAATGTATTGCCTTGCCTTTTTGTGCACACACTCAAACCTGTTCAAGCTTTTGTTCTCTCCATTTTATTTCATGCTTGCTTGGTTCTGTACATTATTATGCCTACAAGCTTGATGTTACAAACTTGGACTTTTCGAGATGGTCTCAGAAGTTGGTAAATGGATGCCCTCTACAGGTTGCGGGCCATTAAGTTCTTTCCAACTTTCCCTCCAACTACAGCTTTCAACCATGTAGGGAAAGAAGTTTTTTGTGTTAATATGTTTTTGGATTTAATAGAAGGTTTCCTTTCCAATTGTAATCAATATAACATTATAATTATCTTTGCTGTGGTTTATCACATATTCTCCTCTAGATGAACCGATCTCTTCCATATTGTGATGCAGTTAATCGTTATAGAAACAATGGCTTGCTCTTGGACTATCAAAGAAGCTCGAGTATTAAAAAAGGGACATAATCATCTCTTATTGAACTTCGCCTTCATATGTTAATATTTTGATGTCTTGGAGGCTATGGAGAGAGATATGAGCAAGGCTTTAAAATTAAATTTTGGTTTCACTTTTGGTCTATGTGATGAAATTTTGGTTTCAGCAACTTCAGCGGTTTCACTAGTTTCAGAGTTTTGACTAAAATTCTTTAAAAATTCAAAAAATGAAACAATAAATCAAGGGAAGTTATTAAAGCATTTTATTATGTTTTAAATCATCAGTTATAATTTATGTAGTTTGGCAGTTTCAAATTGAAAATAATTGTGTTGAATGTTAATGCATCAATATATCATACGAATGTACTAATCTATTGAGAAAAAGGATCAAATACACACATTCAAACATAAATTAATAAGTGCACAAGAGTATGCATCAATTACATATATCACTCTCTAAAACTATAAAAGATACCAAACACGGATATGCATTTTTAATTCTATGTATTCTAGTTTGTTTCCTAAATGAAAAAATTGCAACTTTCCCAACCATAATATCAACATAAATTAAAACAACATATTAAATCATTAAAGCTTAGATAAATGAGTAGTTAATTATATTGATAGATTTTGGAAAACATTAAATGTAATTGCTTGCTAAAACAATGGTCTGTTTTGGTTGAAACCAACAATTTTAGTTAGTTTTGGATAGGTCTTAGTTGGAATGGATCCATTAGATTGAAACAAATTGGTTTCGGCAAAACTTCAAACTGCATATATGAGGGCACTATTCCAAGAAAAGAGAATATTAGAGGACGGAGAATTGTTTCCCTCTCTTTATATATTCATCATCTTCTTTTCCACCCATCAAGTTAATTGACTAATCCACTGTCTTTAATTACCTACTCTCTTTTCTTTTGTTAGAGATGGAATCTCATCTTGGAAAAGTTGATTATTACTTTTATTCCTTTGGTAAGTATCAAGTGATTGCACTTTAGAACATTCATGTGTTACCTTTTAATTTCTTAATTTAGTCATCTTGACTTGTAAATAATAATCATCCAATAATAATTTTATTCTATCTTATAATTTTCCTTAAAGGTAGCATTTGGATGTTGGATAGCTAACCAAGGGATGGATATTTTTAGCTCGAAGTAACCATCCATTAATCACTTGTCCTTGGATTAGTAATATTCCCTGATTGGTTAAAGTTAAGGGCTTGTAGGATAAGCTCTAGAAGAAAGTGAAAAAATAAGAGGGAGAAGAGAGAGTTATGAGTTAAACTTATTTTGGTGTGCTGATTGGGCAAACTTAAATCCTGTTTTGGGATAATGTTTCATTGATTAAGTGAGTAGACCTTCACCAACACCCACTTAATGAGCAACCAAATAAGGCCTCAGTAACTTTTTCCATCACCAGGTTTCAGAGTTCATTTGAACTTGAGCTGATTCATTGTAGCTTCATTTCAACTTATATCAATAACTAATTTTCTTCTTAGCTCTTATCTGTTTTTGAAATATGATTAGCCAGATTCTTTTGCTTCTCTTTGTTTTTCTTCTACATTATTCACCTTCACATGAGAATACTATCCTGGTGTATGGTCAACTTTGAGCTGTATAACAAAACTCAAGTCTTGATGGGACATCCCGCGGGACATCAAGATAGGGTACCATCTCGAGTGTTGAGATAGGACCATCCCGCCATTATCCCAGTGTCTTGATCGTGCCTTGGGACTTCCTATCCAAGTGCTGGGACGGTGCAGGATGGTAGCTTATCCCATTCTATGGAAAAATTGGGACAACCCATGCCATGGGATTTAAAATCTGTATTTACTTTTTATTGGAAATTGGATTGATATTGCCTCATTTCTAGCCATTTTAAGGAGAGCTTCTTTTGGACTTGAAGTAATTACATAACATTTCTTGTTTATATTTTCTAGGAGGTGTATTTTTTTTAAAAAAATACTAAATAGGTTGTTAGGGATAGAACTACCAAATTTCGCCATGTTCAAATGAGAATCTTGATATGCTACTTCAATGGCGGTTGTTGGCTTTTGATTGATTTTGATAAACTTTAAAGTTGCATGTATGGGTTGGTAGAACTTGGCTAAAAGTTGTCCTGGGCTGTGTGTACACTTGGCTTCGACCTTGTTCGAGTACCCACGTACTTTACTCAAGTCAATTTTTTCAAAAGAAAAAAAATAGGAGCCAAGCTAGGTGGGGGGATCATGGTCCCCCCCCCCCAAAAAAAAAAGTTTGAGATTTTACTTCAACATATCCGTATAATGCCTAGCACTAACCCTCCTAAAATTTTGGCATGGCCCTTGGATCTTGCCAATTTTTAGGTAATTGCTTGCCTTCATTTGTAATTCCTCTCGATAACTTGCTTTTCTTGGTTTTCGCCCTTCTTAGCAAAAGTTTTGGGTGTTATCTTTCTCCAATAAATAAGAAATCTTGGATTTGGATGCCATGGAAACTACTACTGATATGCTTTACTTAATAGTTTTGCTTCTACCATAATAGTCTTACTCGCTTGTATCAGAGAACCAACCTTGAAGTTCCATATTGCTATAGTTTCAATGAACATTATGTATTGTTTTATGTTAATGTTGTTTCCATCATTCTTACATACTTTCCAAATTCCAATTCATATATCAATCTAGTCCTCTCCACATCACACCAATCCAACAGTGGGTGTGTAAAGGGATGAAATATAGATTGGATGGTCCCATTGTTTATTTACTTTTCTAATAACCAATGTTGATTGGTGAGACCTGTCTAAGTAACAATGGACGATTTACTTTATAGAAATAGGTGGATACAAAATGTTGAAACCAAGATTCGCATATTGGTATCAGGCCCCGTATTAGGATCGTATTGGTACAATGTCAGTCTACTCAGTATAGGGTTCGCGATATGCCCTCTGTACCGAGTCTTGGTTCGGTACACTTGGTACGAGATGGTACACACAGTACAATGAATATTGGTAGGAACTCTGCTTCCTTGATCACTTGTACATGTTTGTTGCTTTTTGCCCCTCAAATCACAATGCAAAATTTGTTCCGGTCATACCAAGGTTTCAAATACTGATATCGAACCTCTTACAATTTTTTTCCATCAGAACGGTATATCAGTATGGTACCAATGCCAATAATATGTATCCAAATCGACATCATCAAAAAGAATAAAAAATCATCTACACCAACCAACATGGTTAGTATAGTACCATCAATATGTATCGGTACAGTAGTATGGCTAGTACATATTAATATGGTTGGTTTTAGTGTCTTGGCACTCGTATTGGTGTCGGTTTCATGCCAGAATAGTATGGTACCAATGTTACTATCTTGTTCTAACAATTTCTAAATCCATGGTTGGTACCACATGCTTGTACGAGTTTGTGGTGTACTTCTCATGAAAAATGAAAAAGATCGTCCACACAACATATACTCTTAAAATCTTTCAATCTTTTACCCCTTTAAATTTTTATGGTCTGTTTTTCTTTCCATCTTTTGTTTGTTTTCAAAGAACAAGGTCCTCTTAGATCAACAGAATAAAATATGACGAAAAAGTTTTTGTATTGTTGCTTTTTTCCCTCCAAATATTATTGAAACTGATTTCTTGTTAGGCGTAATTATTTTTTGGTGCCATGTATAATTAAAAGACCAAGAACTCAATTCAAAAGAATAAACTCTTAACTTATTTTGTATATATAACCTAAAATATAATAAAAGAATTAAAAATTCTGAAGATTTCAAAAATCTCAAACCAAGGTCAGAAGAACTGGTACCGGGTATTATACCGTTCTTGGTGGGATGAGATGGTACGAGCTGTGCCGGGCCTGTACCAACAGAGGCACGATACCATTGGAGAGAAAAAAGAGAAAGAGAGAAGGGGAGAGAGGGAGGGCGGAGGGCCGGCGGAGGCCCGACGGATGTCGACGGAGGTCGTGGGGGGTCAATTAAACAGGAAAACCAGCCGCGGCCTCTGCCGGCCTCCCGCCGGCATCCCGACCTTTCCCTTTCCCTCCCTCCCCTGCTCGCTCTCTCTTTCCTCCTTCTTCGGCTCCGGCAACGGGTCTCGTTTCCATTGTCGGAACCGTATCGAGGAGCCACCGGTATGACACGTAATGGCTAGAACCGCCCGATTCGAGACGGTTCTGCTGAGCTTGCCTAGAATGATATGCATTAGTCTTTTTCGCAAAAAAATGTCACCAAGTACTATTTGTTTTGTTGTCATGGATCATTCTTGGGTGTCCTTTGATTTGGAAGAGCACAGGCTAGCCTATTATGTGATTTGGGTAGGCCAGAATCATGGTTGGCGTAAGCATAATCTCTTTGATCTTCTAGTGTTGAATTATCTACTACATAAACACATTTATATCAATGTATGCATAATATGGTAACTATATATTATATTTATTTGGATTGGGTTGTGATGCTCATGAAAGGCTGGCCCTGGGTACTTATATTGATGTTTGGCCATGAGTTTCAAGCTACAACGAGCCAACCCATGGTTATTCAAATCCAGTTCCCTTGAAACATAGGTTATGTTTTATGGGCTTTGTATTAGTTTATTTTAAAACTATTATATATTTTTACTTTAAATTGGACTATCAAACAATACCCTTATGTGATAATGAAATACCTAGGCTTTTGATGATGAGGCTTTGATACCACTATTAAAGATGTAGGTCATAAGTGAAACTGTAGTATGATTCATATGATATAATTTAGAAAACTTAATGTTTAAATGGTTTAGATCTAATGCTGAAATCAAGTTATATGACATTGTTCCATGCGAAAAAAGGCTGGAACAAGATGAAATGGAGGCACCTGTCAAAAAAAAAAGGAGATTGAATTGGAGGAAATGCAAAAGTTGATTAATGAGAAGGTGGAGAGTTTAGAGATGCGTAAGCTAATGTTTCTATATTAAGCTTCCTAGGGCATGGAAAATTTTCTTTAAACATTGTTAGATAGCAAGTTATAATGAATAAATGTTATAAATAGTTGCTTATCTCTTAGAAGAGCATATTTGTTAAATCTAGTCAATGATATGAAACTTTTAATGTATTTTAAGATCTCTAGCCAATGTTGCTATTCCAAGAAGTCCCATAAATTTGATTTAGTCTACAATTAGATGTGAATGTGTTACCCAATTAAGGAGAGAGGAAAATTGAGGAAAGTAAAGTGGAGCATCTAAATGGAAAAGGAGACTTACCATTTGTAAGTTGAGCTTTGTGTTGATCTTGGCTAGACATGGCCACAATTTTCTGCTTTCTTTAGTCAACATTATTCCAGCACTTTTTCCATATAAGATAGTTTGCCATATAGCCTTCACTTTGCTTAATTAAATATAAATTTTTTGATCATACAAATTGGCTTTAAAAATTCTTTGTTATTTAAATCAGGTTTCTAAGTTCACCAGCAAGCTTCCATCCCTACTAGTGTCAAAAGCCTGGTCTGTTATCATTACATTAGGTTATTTGTATTTTGGCTTCATTTGGTTTGTTTAGTCCAATTGGAATTAGAAATGTAAAGTGAGTGTAGTTCCTCAAATTTAACTTGTGCAGTATTGTCCAGGGGATCCTAAACAGCGTATCATCATTGGCATTTGAATAAATAACTTAAATTAGGTGACCCTTATGTCAAGCTTTGCCCCAAAAAAGTCAGCAACTCATTTCAAATCACTAAAAGGAAAGTTCCCATATTAAGCAAATGGAACAGGAGTATGCATGCTAGCCTTTCAGGAAACTGCTCTCTATAAATTTAATGAGAAAAAAGACCTTTTATTAAAAATTGAATAATAAAGTCAATTCTAAACCACAAAATAAAAACTTGCCGTTAAGTCTAGATTGGAAACAATATTTATGCCAAAAGCTAGATGACTGCCAAAAAAAAAAAAGAAATGAAAAAAATTGTAATAGAAACAACAATTTATCATCTTATGAACAAAGAACTGAAGGAAATTCAAGGTTAAAAGCATAATGAAAATGAATGCAGTTGGTTGAATGGAAAGACAAGTGCTTGTGGAATAGAAAAGAATGCTATTCAGGGCATTGAACTTGAATTGACTTACTTGAGTACCATAAATGTTTTGAAGAAGTTGGAGAAATTTATACTGCAAATTTCGAGGGGAAAATGGATAGATTCTTTCAAGAGTTGTGTACATGTGTGCCTTTGAAATCATATGTCTAGGCTTGATGTATGGTTTCAGTCGCTTGCAGGGGAAATTGAACAAATGCTACTCATTCATAATGGTCGTTGAACCTTCTAGCATCTATTCATCAATCATTTGTCACATATATCACAATTTTCTATTTACTATCAAATAGATCATCTGAACTTGGGTTTATGAATTTTGCTTCACTTGTCATTCCAATCAATCCATGTCATGTATAAGCTTGAGTTTCTCAAATTTTTTTTTCTTTAACCAAATTCCTTTTTGTTTCCTGGTTGTGCCTCTATACATCAATTAAATTTCCAACTACGTGCGGCTCTTTATTGACCTGCATTAATAAACTTGTGAATAGCCTATTCAAGCATCACCTACCCTCTTGTTCCTTCAATGGAACTGCCATCCATCTGTCCTAGGATAGGCAAGTCTGACCCAGATTATAGCCCCTCTGATAAGATGAATTTGTCATGTTGGTTGAAAAGAGGGATGAAACCACTAATCCCTCTGCTATTGAGGAACCAATCTGGGCCTTTATCATGATTACATTGCACATCTCACTCCAAATGCTTGGATCTTAAATGCACCTCTTTTGTTAATTGTCTCTTTATTTAAGAGAGATAAACATGAAAACCACTAGTCAAAAGTGAGTATTGCGAAGATCTATATCAAATACAGCACACATGCCCAATGCTAGAGTTGGTTTCTCTCATTTCTGCCATCTTATATATTCTCTTCTCCAGTATGCACTCTATGCTGGTTATTTTACTTTGAAAACTGATGCCCAGTATAGCATGCCAGTGCTGGCACTTGTAACATTGCCATTACAAATACTGCTGAAAATGTCTTACCATGATGCCCAGCATAACTATGTCATTACCTATAATATGATTTGTTTATCCTGGCTGTGGTAAAAGACATCATTTCTTGGGCAGCTAAAATGTGTTGGTATGCATGATATCTCTTGATTTGTTGGTTGATGTTTTAAGTTGATCGATGTTAGAAATTTGCTGGTTGTTTATGATGATCATTTGGGGTCATTATCGTCTAGAATGTGACCGTCTGATGGCAGGCTGCACTTGCTTCGTCAACTGAGAAGGGCAAGAACTTGGATGCAGAGCAAGCCAAGATGGTAAAATCTGAAGAGGTTCTTTCTGCTGAACTTGTGCCCGAGTGTTTGGAATCTGTGGAGTCAATGACTGAACAGATGGGTAGGATCTCTCTTTCCACGGCATCTGTGGTGGTTAGTCCTTCTGCAAATTTGATGGAAGCTCCGAAACCAGAAGCTTCTGGTTCTGATATAGATAAACGGATTCGAGCACTGAAAAAAAAGGTGAGATTCTCATGCTTGGTGCTTGCCATTCATTTTGATGACCTTTGTTTCGATAGCATTTTGTAGGAGACTTGGCAATGTCTAGCTTTTATGGAAGATGTCTTGAAGTTATATTTTCCTTCTGAAGTCAGATTAAAATTTATGGAACAAGATTAAATCTTTAATTCCGTATGTTTTTTTTGTGGTTTTTGTTTCAGAGTTTCTGAAGATTTAAAAAAAATCGTATAATTTTTGGATTTTTACATATTATTTGCAGATTTTTTTTCCCACTTGCTATATCACTTTTTAATCTTCAGAACTGTCACCATTTTTGTTCAGAACCAATACAAGATACAACAGACACGTAGACACATGCAAGCACAGACTTGAATTCATATTTGAGTGGCTGATGCCATGTGTAGCAGCCATCCATCATATTTTTCCGGTTCAGTTTAAATGAAAAAT
The DNA here is from genome assembly GCF_009389715.1 of Phoenix dactylifera. Taxonomy (NCBI): domain Eukaryota; kingdom Viridiplantae; phylum Streptophyta; class Magnoliopsida; order Arecales; family Arecaceae; genus Phoenix; species Phoenix dactylifera. Next base: position 6,634,526 of record NC_052399.1, read on the forward strand.
TGTATTGTTCCATACTTCCATTTATGTGAGATGCTAAAACTTTATGTTAGAATTGTATGAAAAGACATGCAGTTTTCTTCATTATTTTTTAGCAATCAGGAGGATCCTCCTGTCTACTTCATGCCCTGGGAATTTGAAGTGAGCCTGACTTGCACTTTGTTTCTCTTAACATGTGGTTTTAAGCAAAATACCATCCAGCTGAGGAATTGAAGCGAAGGGAGAATGAGGAATACCATGAGCGATTGGTGGGTGGGAGAAGAGAACAAAAATAGAGAGGGAGAGCGAGAGATAAATTGATAGATAGATAGAGAGAAGTGTCTTATAATCCAAGGGGTTAGCGGTGGATTTTATTTATATGTGGTTTTAAGCACTTTGTTGAGGTTTTTCTTTTGAAAATGAAGGTGAACATATGGACCTTCCAGCTGTTTGTTAATGTGTTTGGAATGATGAAATAGGTCTAGTTGTCTGACTGAAAAAAAAAGAGCAAAATACCATGCCTAAATCTGAGCTTGAATATTTTAAAGTTATGTCTTGTATCATGTGTTGCAGATTCGGCTCGCAGAAGCACAGTTACAGGAAACCAACAAAATTTGAGGCCTGAGCAGTTAGAGAAGATGGCAAAGATGGAAGAATGGCACGAAGAACTGAAACTTCTGGAGGACAGAAAGGCAAATCTGGTTTCATGAGTTGCACTAGCTCAATGAACTAGTTATCAAAATCCTAATTTCAACTGGTTGTGAGTGCCCCTTTTGTGAAATCCAGCTCTGTGGGCTATATTCTCATTTTACTTGTGGGTGTTCTTAGCCAATACCAGTATCAGATAAATTGATTACTTGTGGGTGTTCCTAGCCAGCACAAGCATCATATAAATTGATTTTAGGACTTGTGTCTGTGCGGGTGGTGTACTTTAGTATGGTTAATGTATGGGTGAAAAATTGTGCACTTTAATTGTTTATCTTAATTAGGTACTTATGCCTACACAGTTCATGCTTGCAGTTGTACATGTCCTCAGACTGGTGACAGATACTTACCATTTCAGCTGTTCTGTTTTCTCAGGTATCAGTTGCCCTTGTTGCCAGTTATATTAGTGATTTGCATTGCTGTATTTTCTGCCTTCTGGAAACAACTGGTAAAGATTATTTTGCCCTTATATTAGTGGAATAGAGTGTGCAATAGCTGCATGACTGCATGATATAGAGGTGTTTACTCTGTTTATTCTCATATTAAGGTACTTGGACCGGCTAATTTTGAGTACTGCAATGAAAATTACCCTAGCAAATAATTTCTCATAGCCACATAATAAAATTGTTGAATCTGAATGATGTTAGATATTGCACTGTCACAGTAATATCTTGATCTGAAACTCAAACTGGAGCAAAGATGTTGTGGGGGCTATATTTGTCAGTTTCTGTTGCAGGATCTAACTCTGAAAGGTTATGGCAGGAGTTTTATATTTCTAGTTATTTTTATTCTACTGGATTACTGATACTCCGAGATGGTTGGTGAAGCACCATTGGACTCCTCAACTCTCCATCATGTTAATTTTTGTGGCATGTCATAACAATGCATCACACATGCCATATGTGGCACTCCATATTAGATGTTGTGGAAACAAATTGGAACAAAAAACACAAAGAAATATTGCTAAATGCATGATGCTATTGTTTGGTTTTCATTGGTAATTGCCAGCTAGGTGCAAGAATGGAGGCTCGCAAGATAAACAGATCGTTTGTTCAATAATCAGTATTTCTGATAAAATACCATAACTAAACCTATTTCATCAATCGATTAAAATAGGAAGAATGAGAATGGTTTTCTTAATCAAACAACGGAAACATATATAATATTATGTACCAAAAAAAAAAAGAAACATGCACAAGATCAACAGCCTAATGTAAAATCATTCAAACAGGCTGCTCTTAATGTCCTCTTATGTTAATAAAATTTAAGTTTCCAATAAAATACCATAACTAACCATATTTCATCAATCGATTAACATAATAAGAAAGAATGCTATTCTTAATTAAACAACAGAAACATAACCTAAGATCATGTACCCAAAAAAATAAGAAACGCAGATAAGATCAGCAGCCTGATGCAAATCATTCAAACAGGTAAACGTAAGTGCTTTTAATGTCCTCTTACGTTAATAAAATTGAAGTAACATAGAAAAGATAAACTGTTCAAGACATGAAAGGGCTTGCTTGCGGAAAGCTTTCAAAGTGCCAACATGCAAAATTTCAGACTCCACAACCACATTGGCAAACCCATGATATCCGGCTCAGCATACGCCTCCACGGCCTCTGAATCCACATAGAAATGCCCCAAAGCCAACCACATATTAGCTAGAAGAAGAGAGAGAGAGAGAAAAAAAAAATCCAAAGTAGTTGCAGTACGAAGCTGGTGTCGTTTCACCTACATATCACAGCATGAACGAGAACTTTCATCCTCTGGTATGATTCGCTCGCAATCCCATTGCCTTCTTCTAACCGAACCCAAAACTCTCCGAATCCACAACCGAAACTTCCGTCGCAGGCCATTCCTCATCTAGACATGCATGCCAACTCAAGATTAAAGCTAACTAGTCCTTGATGCTGTACCACTCCTTCTTCACACAAAGAACTATCATTTGGTAAAACAAGGATTGGGTGCAACGAGTTCATAGTCGGCTAGCTTACACTGAGATCAGTGAAACTGAAGGCTGCCTTCCATTTCTTCCAATTGGGTCTTGGTATCTTCTTCTCGTTTTGGCTCTGCCGTGCATGGAACTGCCTCAGCTCTTGCGAGTAAGCGAGAAGCAGTCCCCTGCGGTCATAGCCGAGCGACGGTGGACGAGGTCTCCAGTGCTCCGTCGAAGGACGACATTGGGCCTTGGCAATGGTTCTTCGTAGACGGTGATGATGACTTCTTTTCTAGCCTGATACTCTGCCTGCTGCTGCCTACTATCTTTGCTTTCCATTTATCTTCTGATATTTTTTTCTGGTCTGGTAGGGAGCTGAATTCTTCGATGGGATGAGTTGAGAAGCCTCGAATTGAAACTGGAGATTCCTCATAAAGGTGGCCGGTTCGACAGTTGCATGACGCTGAAATGTCGATAAGGTCCCACAATACAAGGGGGCTTGAGAGTTACTCAAGTACGACATTTGTTTATTTGACCGCTTCTTTCTCCCAGTTTTGGCTTAGAGAAGGCCGGTGTGGTTTGCGTGCTATTTCTAATGCTATCCGAGAGACCATCCGCAAGTTGCCGGAAGCTTAAAGGGTGCAATAAAGCTGGTCCTAAAATTTGGCCAAGCATTATGCTTGCGCTCAAACTTCAGTAGTCGTTGCACGGCAACATATTAAATGCCTCCAATCGGAATCATGTTCAAGGGATACCAACGCGTCAGGCTTGATTGAAATCTGAATGAAACTTTAAGATTTACTGAAGCTAGTCGGTGAAATTGTGCACCCTCGTATGATCGTATTAGGCAAAGCTTATTTACGTTACTTCTTGAGAAACTCCCTCTTAATTGCTCTATTTTACACAAGCTTGGGGTTTGCAATGCTTTCCTCAATAGCTGATGCCATTACAGAATTTCTGAGTCACTTTTACTCGAGCAAGCTTCAATTGCTAGCAACAACCTATAGTTTAGCAAGGAAGATGTTTATGAACTAACAAACAGAACTAGCAATGTTTTAAATAGCACCTGAACTGTCCTGTTTTTGTGTGAGAAAATAGGACCGATCCAGAGGTGAAACTTCGGTACCATCCATATAAAAAAAAGAAAAAAGAAGAAAGGAAAAAAAAAGCAAGTAAGGAAGGAAAAGGAAAAAAAAATAAAAGGAACATGATAAAAAAAACATGGAAAAGAAGAAAAAAACAAAAAAAAGGGGGAAAAAAAGAGAGGAGAAAATGTAAGGGAGAAGGAAAAGAAAGTACAACAAAAAAATAGAAAAAAAGAAAAGAAAAGAAAAGAAAAGAAGAAAGAGAGAAGAAGGATAGCTACTAGGAAAGCTGCTAGAATTGCACGTAGAATAATAGAATATTTTGTTTCCTAAAAAAAATAGGATATCTCCGTCTCACGAAATTTAAAATCTTTAGAAAAAAATCTTTTATTTAAACAAGCATATTCTCGTGAAAAACAAGCAATTTTCATTTAGGAAACCCAATAAAATACAATATTTTATATTCAGGTCTTATACCACCCAAAAAGTATTTTTATTCAGTTATCAGGCAAAAAATAATTCTATTATCCAGTAATGATTTGAGAAATATTGATCTACACTCAGTTGTTACAATAATCCAATAACAGTGAAGACTCCAGGCAATTCCATGCCCAAGTTCAATCATTACCCTCCCAATTCCAATACGCGATGAACAACTTCTGCTTTGAATGATCTGGCAAGAAGAAACCTATATGATCATGCATATGAAACAAATAAGGTGAGGAAAGAACCACCATATTCAAGATATTTAAGGGAAAGAACCAGACAGTAACTCCAATTGAACAAAACCAGAACGGAGATAGGAGCTGTATGTGATTCAGCCATGGATTCTTACTGGAATACGCAGCATGACAAGCAACCACAATTATCAGGGCTTATCAATGCTTTCTGGCTGCCACTACCAACCAGGTAAATAATTGACAAAATACTAAACTGATAACACCTTTAGTAAATGAACATTAATTTTTTTTAAAAAAATAATTCGAATATATCTGGTAACCCAAACATCATAAATGTGAACTTCCTCCCATTTAACTAGCCAATGATGAAACCTCAGTGCCATCCCAATTCACATCAGTTCACACTTCTCCCCCGTCTCCTACGACGTCGCTGCTGCAGCTGCAGCCGCCTCTGTTGTCTATCAGATCTGATTGCACGCACTGCACTTTATCATATGCCTCCGACGATGCGAACAACAGTTAAATCAGCAGCAGCACCACCTCCAGCAGCCATACAGGAACAACCATCACCCTCTTCCCTCACCTCAGCTATGCCATTGCTAATGTTTCGCCTCCCAAGACGAGCAGCCTCCCGAAAGATCAAATAAAAATACTCCTATTTCCTTCAAAGATTCCATCCCCATCATCATCACTCTCAAGTCACTATATCCATGTCTATCACATAATCCCCAAACACCACTGCCCTTGGCATCGATGACCTTACCGTACTGAGCACATCTGCTCGCTCGCTCTGGTACTCCAATGCTCTCCACTTCTGTTCATGTGCAGGGTCCACTGCACGAGGCTTTGCAAATGGATGCTCAGCCTTCACAGCTTCCAGAGCTCTTTGTATGACCCAAGGAATGAGCAATTGTCCTGCATGCAACTTCTCTTTTTTCCATTGAGATGTTCTCGTGCCGGTTCCACCACAGTCCATCCTTCACCTGCCCACGACATAGTGGCATGTTAGCTCCATTACCTCAGATTTCGTCCATGCAGGCCAACCATGGCTCAGGTTTTCTGCCACAGACTCATTATGAGAGATGCCTCTTTAGCATATGCCTTCTGGAATTGATCAAGGCAGTTAGAGAAGTGTAGCTGGTCCCACACATGTAGGGACGGCAGCCCTTGTCATGAGACGAGCAGAGGAGCAGGACGGCATGGTGTGGGAACTCCAAGCACACAGGAGGTTGCGCCTTCCCAATCCTTTTTCTCCAAGGCCAATGATGCTTTCCTTGGATTTTCTGCTTTTCTAGGAATTTTCCGGTGGTATGAAGGTAAAGGATATGTGTTGACCTGATTCTATGAGATGAATGCCAATGGTGGCTTCTGGTACTTCTTTCCATCTTTGGCAAAATCTGGAAATTAAAAACACTCTGGAATTTCAAAACCGACAAAAATTAAAATATATGATAAATGAAACTAGGAAAGGAAATAGGCTGCCTTCCACAAGCTAAGGAGATAACAAAATATTGATAAAGAAACTCAAGTTGTCAAGCAATTGGAGTACATTAGGCTGAATATACAACTACTCTAGCTACAATTATTCAGTTTGATTGGATGCAAGTGAAGATGCAAATACTAATGGGAGAGGTGCAGGCAAGCAATGCAGGAACTGGGAGAAACTGCCCAGGGGTGACCAGGAAGAGGGGCATTTGCTGTGGGGTGGGGGTGGGGTGGGGGTGTGGGGGGGTGTGTGGATGAATGAGGATTAAAAGAACCATTATTGGAGCAAAAAAAGTGCGTTCTGAGACAAGGGATACAGAGAAGGAAGGGGAGGGTGCATGTTGAGTCCATGTTTACCCTTGTGTAATTAAAATGGCAGCACAGCATCATATGCTACAACTTTCCCTATGCCTTTTTTTTTTGCTCAAAAAGAAATTCCCTATGCTTCTATTATAGTTACAACCTACAAGGCCCAATAGTCAACCACCATTTGCATCCCTATAGTCAACCAAATATGCCCCTATGAAATACTTGACAAACAAAGAATTTTGAGAGATGTAAGGGCTTGTGACCAAGGATATATACCAAATTACATTTCAAAGCTTTAGTTGTGTGGATCTTATCTGGAAGATAGAACCTACAAAGGCAGGAGATCGGAAATAGATTTCGGATATGAAGGCAACACAAAATCCAAACTATTTTCAGAGTTCAGTGCAGAAATTCTGCAGGGAAAATAAATCTATGCTACAAAGGCAAATATTCTATAATCCCTGGTGAAAGCTCAAGTACAAATAGGGAATAGTAGGATTAAAGATATAAACTAGAGATTGGAAGAAAGAAGCAACTATCTGTTATTCATCGTAGAACTGATTTGACACCATTTCTCCTTCATTTCTGGTTAAATTCTTAATGAGACAGACACAACTTTTTAATTGACCAGAGCACTTCTATACTTCTTGCGAAAGAAATAAGAAAATAAAGAAAAAGATTTTTCCATACTTAAAAATAGCAAACCTATATCTATGGAACCCCACATAAAATCCATCAGAATCTCTTCAATTAACAGCCTATTAAGTTTACGAACTAAGATGCCTGTTCAAGATAGGATTAAGCACAAAATTCATAGAAAATTGAAATTTCCACCCTCTCCAAGACGACTTGAATACAGGACTTCTAAGAATCAATAGAACAGCAAATTAACTAAAAAAAGTAAAACCAGAATTCGAATAATTAAATCTAAACCTAATTTGAATATAAACTACGCCAAGTAGAACATGAATCTATAAACTATGTAACTTTTGTCAGATTAGCAACTGTATTTTCAAGCTTATCTTTTGTAGACATTTTTATAAGCTTCACTATTAGTGTATATAAATTGATCTCATAAAAAAGTATGACAACACAAAACTTTCTTAAAACATCTCAGACACACATGCATCCATTTAAATATACACATATTAATACCACATACTGTCCTTCTTGTACTCCCTTACCAAACATTTAAGAAACACAGAAAATCCAAAATGGCATCCTAAAACAAATGATACAAGAATCTCATCCACCTTAAGCTTAAAACCACATCTAAACACAAAAGCACAAACTTAGTGCACATGCAATCATGCACATGCATTAATACACAACATATGTACCTTATACTGATGTCTCACATGCCTCCTTTGCAAAACATATAAGAGAGAGAGTTTAAGAACATCAGTGTTCAAAACAAACGATATGAGAACCCATCCTCCACCAAGAGTAAAACCATCACTACAGATGAAACTGCAAACTCGATCCAATTACACCTACTGACAGCCAATCAATAACTATAAAATCAAATCATTCTACACCTTGGTTATATTGGCAAATCAACTCAAACTACTAGCATACCTAGTCAAGCCTATCTTATTCCCATTTTCTTTGTGATTATCTTTAAGAAGTCCTTAATTTTATATGCCTTGAGAACAATCACCAACAGATTAACTTTCTTTCTTCGTTAGTAGCATGAGATTATAGTTACATTAAGTAAGAATTACTGCAATCATGAGGGGGTATAACAGTTATGTTTAATGGATATAGGAACGTGATAGTGTCCAAGGTATATGCAGATATGCATCTTAAGAATCATAAAAAACATGAGGTATAGAGAACATTTGATTCCAAATTATCAAAAACCACTATATAGGTTGGAATATGTGCTTTTCCATTGAGGATGAGCACCCTCAAGGTTTTCACTTAAGAAGTAGAATTGCACACAAGTTGTTAGTCATAATAAGCTATCTCATAAGTAATTGGTGGGTTTTCACAATACATCTAAGATTCAAGAGGTCCATTTCTGATTCTATAATGATGTTGTGATATCATTATTATCCATAAAATCTATACACACACACACGCACACAGAGATAGATAGAGAGAGCTAAAATGTGGGTACCCACGAATATTAGGTTGGTCTTGACTGGACAATTGGGGGCTCGACATTGATGATCCAAGCCATTGGATATGGTTTACTATCTTTAAACTGTTTAATATCGAAAAATCATGTGATTTTAGAAATCCCCAACCTATGCATTTAATGGTTAAAAATGAACAATTTAAATTATACGAAACAATGCATGCTTTTTGAACATTGGATGCATAGAGTAGGAAATCTCTAAATCACAAGATTTTTGATAACAAGCAGATTAGGGATGGTAGATCACATCTAGCGCTTGGATCATCGATGTCATCCAATCAGGACCAACCTTTCTCACTCTCTCTCTCTCTCTCTCTCTCTCTCTATATATATATATATATATATATATATATATATATAATGTAATAGAAACACCGATTTGTTTTGCAATATTCAGAATACTTCATTGAAGGTGAAAATAGAAGGTTATGAAAGCAAATCTAAATAAAATCCATAACTGCTGATTTCTATGCAATTAAAGGGATTTTAAATAAATAAACAAATAAGATTAAGATCATGGCATCATCTTCCTAAACTACTAGAAGAAACAATGCTATAACCATTTGAACATTCAAAGTTTAAATTATGAAACTTGTGCCATTAGCCTTATTTATGTCTAGAAGACAAAACACAAACTTTCTTTCAAAAACTGCTTAACATTAATAATCACTAAAATTTCTCTAATATCTTTGGAAACCATAAAATAATAATAATTGGAAGAAGAAACTCATTAAAGCAATATTAAAGGGTCAAAGTAGAAGGGGGCCACACCATTGTTGTTGAAATCTTACAATTCACGATCCGGATCTTGCCATCCAGATCAAAGTAGCCTAAACAATCCAGATCCCATCCTTGGATCAAAATCAATGTAGGATCACAAATGTGGATCCATATAATGGACTATGCATTCCTTTGGATCATAAATCTAGCTTGATTATGCTAACTACATGTTAAATCATGGTAGGTCCAATTTCCTATAATTTATGCAACTTGTGGATTTTAAATCAATTATCACCAATAAGTGTTTAATAGTGAAATTAGCAGGTCTATTATAGGAGGTTATAGGGTTAAAAACAAGATGCAAATATTTGTATTCTTAATACATATGTTAAAGACTTGTCCATGCTTCCCTAGGAACATTCTATCTGAATGGATAATTAAATGATAGATAATATATAAATTTCTTGAACAATCAAGAAAAACATTTGTTTCACGAGACATGCTATATATGGGTCAATATTGGTGAAACTAGAGTGCATGCATGACCCTTTATTCTCCATTCATTACTTTATAGTGGACTTATATTTCAATTTTCACATTTCTTTTATATCTAAAAATTCTAAAATATCAGAAGAAATCTTAAGGTCTAAAATCAAATCCAATCTGGCCCCCTCTACAATTTGCGACATGATCCCCGATCTTAACAACATTGGGCCCATGCCCCACAAAAAATAAAGTCTTCTGCTGACAGAAACAAATTCCATTTTGTTCATTCTCAATCTAGGTCTTTTAACCACTCATCCACTCATCCTTGCTTTTCTCCTCTCAACCAATAAAATGTCCTTATTAATTATTTTCTTTGCACAGGTAAGCATAGTAAAACAACACAAAAAAAGCATGAAAACATCAGTAGAAGGAGGATATGTTCTCTAAAATGCTTGCTCAACGCGAGGGTTAAGATAACTTTTCCTTTTTAGTTCATAACCTTAATCTAAAAGGCTAAACATTGCCATACACCATCTTTTAACTTTGATATATAATAGTTTAATTCCATCCTAAAGCCTGGAAATGAGATTCTAAAGCCCAGGTCTGAAATCAAACCATTTGTTTGAATACATGGACACTGGCACATAGGTACAATGAAAACATTGTTGGATAGCCAGACTTTTTGACTGGCATGCTCTCGCAAAAAGTAATCAAAAACTTGATCAACATCCCTAGAGGTAGCAACAGATACGTATATGAACAATCATGCCACATTTAGAAAAATAAGTTCTAGGGGAAAAAATTGAAGGAATAATTTCTACAAGTACACTGGAGAAAACCACAGAGAAAAGGTCTTGAAAAGATTTGTACAGTTTTTACCCCTGAAAAATGAAAAAAGATTTGTACAGTTGTTCTCTCAAACAAAACTGTCATATCCTACCAACTCAAGATTCACCAGCTATCCACTTGAATATTTACAACTTTATATTTCCTCCATGATCTAATGCATCAAACATGCACCATTACGTGCAAGGATCTCTATATCATGTACCATGCTGTATGCCTGGCAGTTTAAGTTGACAATAACGACTTCAATAGCAAAAGCAAGTATCCATTGCACTCCACACCACAAGTCAATGATATTGGATCAAACCAAAGCACATATGTAAACCTTGATCTGAAAGTCCGCAAGTTGACCCTATTCCAATCATTGCCTCGGAATGATTAGATATATATTATAAGCAAATGGTCAATATCTAAAACCTCAGAGCATCTTGTGAACCTTATAAAGCATCCATATTTTTCTTCTTTTTCTCAACGAGAATTGATCCCTAGAATACATTGTCTAGTACCCGAATAACCCACATCAGGTGATTGACAAAAGTTCCCTTCGATCACTCTTCCAAATACTTCACTTCATAACTCCATTGTCAGAAAAGAGAATGGACGAATAGCATATAGCACAATGAGGCCATCGATAAAAAATCCCAAATTTACCATTTGCAGACAAATTTACCAAAATCGGATATTAAAGTTTTTCTAGGAACATCAAGCATAATCCATTTCCAAGAAAAAATAATCCTTCGCCTTCAAACAGAACAAGATAGCATTAAAAGGGACCAAACCTAAATGAATACGAGATCGAAAAGGAAAAAAAAAAAATCCACGTACTCCTATCAAAGTTGATACCATCGTCAATCTTGAATTCCAAAAAAAGTAAGAAGACGGCGCATCATTAACGAGACTAACGTGCATTCGACTCGAACTTGGGGGAATCCAGGAGAGCAACCAAGCCCGATAAATTGCTAGAAATCGGAGGAGAGACAGGGGGAGAGTTCGAGTACCTTCGAGGGCGAGCGCGAGATAGGGGAAAATGGCGAGGAGGTGGGTGCCGGTGGAGACCGAAGGGGCGCGGCGGAGGGCGGGGAGATTGCAAGACGTGGGGCTTTGGGTGCGATGAGGTGGTGGCCGCATTTAATCCCGTCTGGCGTTTGAGAATTCGAGAGAGAGAAGTGGAGGGGGTAGGTACGGACGCTTCATTCTAACGCCATTCTCACGACATACGGCGTTTCTGTTTGAAGAGTTTAGAGCAACGCGAATAAGAGGACTCCAAACGACAACCCTCCAACTAGGCCAGGAAACTTGACGTGCTATCGTGGGATCCCTTATAATACGTGGCAGGCTTTGAGGTTTCTTCCATGGAAATATTTCAATGCATACAAGATGATAAGTAGCCACTATTTGGTTGTGCGACACTAGATTTAAATTGGACTTCTAAACATAATACAAACAAATCTAGTTGGAAGGTGGTGCACCATTGGCCTCTACTATGACTACAATGGTGATGTTACACATTAGAATGGGGCTACTATAGCAAGTCACAAGAGATGCAGCAGCTGCGCGCATATATATATATATATATATATATATATATATATATGGATGGTTGAGATCTCTTAATAATTAATTTTTCTTTTATTTCAAAAATATTTTTATTTTTATATTTTTGAAAATTGCACTTTTTTTAATCTCTCTTTTAAAATAACAAAAAAAGGGAAAAAACATTAGGTTATATACGACTAGTAAACGATAGTTGTTGTTGCTGGAAATTAGATCCGGGGATGACCACTGGCTGAGAAGGTGGAGTTCCGGAGCGGATGGTATGTCGGCGGGCTGCGTCCTCCGGAGATATGCAAAAAGCCGGTAAACCGGGGCTTCCGCGCCAGCCCTCCGATGCTTAAGTCAGAGGAGGGCCTTAGTGGAGAAAGAGGAGATATTGCATGCGAGGGTCTCAGTCTCTCAGAGTCAGGATCAAGAAGAATTTCTCCTTTAAAGAGGAAGAAGTTTCCCTTTTATAGAAGGGGATACAGAGTTACCTGTGATGTGACTGGGCGAATTAAATGAGGTACCGTCATGGTTGAGTATGATCGTGTGAATTAATTGCGTTGCCGTGGAGGACTGGATGGAGCTAATGAGTTGTTATGAGTGATCGGACGTAGTTGAGTGAGTCGATAGGTTGCCGTGGATGCCTGGAGATTTTGAATAAGCTGGAGGTCCGTGAAGATCGTGCGCATTAATGGTTACAGTCGTGGGTAGAGCATGGTCCTGGTTGATATATCGTGGGTAAGGCTGTGCGAGCGAAGTATGATGCGGGTGAGGCTGCTGCAGGGCGTGGGCCGCAGCATGTGGACGACAAATTCAGCTTTCTGAGGTCGGCTCGGGCCTTCATGAACTCGCTCGACCTGCTGAAGTCAGGGATGCTGAGGGTCGGGACCTTGATGCCCCGGCGTCACGTACTGGCGATGCGTCCACTTGGCTTCGGGGCAATCTATTTTTTCCCCAACAATTGTAATGTATGCCGAGAAAAGATTGGATGAGTATGGTTTTGTAGGTTATATCAACCGTATTTTATCAGGAAATGTTTATTTATGTAGCCAGAGCAAAGATTCGTGTATTCAAGTAAGCACAAAGGACTATTGCCATATATAATTGAAAAGGAGGACAGCTCTAAAGGCTACCTTCAAGGTGAAAGAAGCATTTGTAAATTGATGTTGACAACTATTTGTCCATAATTTTAATATTTTACTCCTTGCATGGTTCCTGTCCAGGCTAACTAGATTCATAATGAGGGAAGGTGAAACAGAAAGAAGAGGAAGCAAAGGTGTCTAATATCATACCTTCAACCTTTTTCTGTTAGTTGTACAATTGTGATGTATATCATGCACTTTATCCATGGGCTCTACTCATTAGTTTTTTGTTTTTGTTTTCCTTAATAATTAAGCTAACATGGAGTATATTTACTGAAATAAGAAACATGTGTAAACATGGACAATTGGCCCAAGGTTTGATCCAAGATCTCACAAGCTTCTGGACAAGTAGCCCAACCCATTTGCATTAGCAGTTAAAATACACTACAGAAAAAAGGATTTTTACCGACGCTTTTTTGCGAACACTTTTTACAAGCGTCAGCAATTTCGTTCCAGCGGAAAAATAGCTGATGCTTTTAAAAAGCATCAGCAATATACGACGCTTATTAGCGTCGTCGTAGACTTGGCCTAACACGATACTTATACGCATCGTTGAAAACCAAATTCCCAACAAAACCAGCAGCCCCTCCTCCTCCTCCCTCCTCTCCAGCGCTGACCCTTGTCCCATCCTCCTCCATCCTCTCCAGCGCCGACCCTTGTCCCATCCTCCTCTCTGCTCTCCAGCGCCGACCTTTGTTCCGTCCCTCCTTCCTTCTCTCCGGTGCAAGCGACCTCCTTTTCTCCTCTCTCCTCTCTCCTCTCTCCTCTGCGGTGCAACCTCCTCTCCTCCTCTGCGGCGCCAACCGGCTGACCCTTATCTCCCTCCGTCCGAGAAAGAGCTACTTTATAGTAGAATGGAGAAGTAGGTAGTTTAATTTTATGATACTTTACATCCATATATTACTGTCAAATAAGAGAAGGTTTTTGAGCTGTTAAAAATATTATTTTTTTTCAGTCTCCAAACTTCAAACTTACCTCAATTCCCAAACCTACTCAAATTTCAAGACCCTTTATTATTTTTATTCTTTTTCCCAGCACGTGCATCGTGCGTGCTAGGCCACCCAAAGGGTTTGCATTATGTTGTAATAGTAAATGTTAATATTTTTTACAATTTAATGCCATCGGTCTATTAGGATAGTTATTCAATTTATCATAACTCATAAGTATTCATTGTCACCTTGACGTTTGCAAAACGAGCAACATGTGCGCGATATGGAGCATGCAGTTGGGTCAGCCACACGTTAATACGCAATGGTTAGCCCATGCTACATTGGACAATGAAATAATCCCAAATTCGTTGAACCACATTGCACTTAATGTCTTGCTAGTTCTTTTCTCCTAAAGCCTATTTGAAAATTCACGACGTATGTATCCAAATACTCATCAATCATAATTATCATAACATAGAAGTTAGCGTTCTAAAACTTCCACAAATCGAATGCGTCAACTTCTAATACCAATATGCATGGATTTCTCGCCTGTTCCGGTCCTCGAACCTATACGTACGCATGAGACACACATACTTAAAATATAGAATTCATATTGTTGATCATATGATTATGATGTCTCCTAAATTCTACTTTAAGACAATATGCTAGATGATGAAATTTTTTGTCGTAGTTCGTGCTAACTCGAACAAGTATTGGATTAATCTGATTAAGCTATGCAAAATTTTTGTTGCGATGTACACTTTCTTGGACTGTCACAGATTAGAAAGCTTGTGATGATGTTGAAGAGTTAGCCCGATGAGGTCTACATTTTTAATTCTACGAGTTATAGACATGTAGAATTTGAACAGTGAGTTATTTTCCACGAGTATTGTTTTGTCGATGTGCTCGCGCTTATGTGTGAAGAATCGTGCTGACATGGCCGCATGATTGATCTTGAATGAGACCAGTCTGATGAACTCCATTAGGATGCATGCAACTTGTACGGATATATTGTTGGATAGATCGTCATATTATTAAAAATAGAAAAAAATAAGAGGAAAGACCTATGATGTGTACGGTTTATTTTATATAATAATAATAATAATAATAATAATAATAATAAAAGAAGAAGAGGAAGGAACTAACAAATGTTATTTACGGTTATTTTTTAAAGTTGAAGTCTTGAGATTTTGAAAAGATATTAATGCCGTATGACAATTGTTGTCGTTAGATTGAAAAAATCTAATGAATATAGATTGAAAAGAGTCGTGTACCTACAAAAAGATGATTTATCTGGACTCTATGAATATAGCTGCGGTCAAAAATACTAACTTGTTTCTTCTTCTAAAAAAATTTATTATTTTTTTAACTTCTAAATAATTTTATAAAAAAAATTTAGATTTTTTTTTTGGTACGACGGCTGCTTATATCAATCTAGCATAAGTACAATCAGCAGAATTAAGAGAAATAAGATAAAAAAGCAGTGTAGGAATAGCCCTTTGACAAACGAACGGACTTCTTGTGAATGCTGGGCAAGAAAGATATCTTAGAATTTTTTCCAGAATTTTTATTTATGAAACTTCTTAAAAATAGTGATTTGCAGAGAATCTATTAGCAAACTTAATGTTCAAGTAGGAGCAAATATTATTTTAAAGATGGAGATCGACGTGCCAATATCAATCTAGCAGGAGTACAATCAGCAAAATTAAAAGAAATAAGATAAAGAAGCAGTGTAGGAATAGTCCTTTGACAAACCAACGGACTTCTTGTGAATGCTGGGCAAGGAAGACATCTTAGAAATTTTTTCAGAATTTTTATTTATGAAACTTCTTAAAAATAGTGATTTGCAGAGAATCTATTAGCAAACTTAATGTTTAAGTAGGAGCAAATATTTTTTTAAAAATGGAGATCGGCGTGTCTCCAAATCTTGAATTGTTCTGCTGTTTTCTCCGGTCAAACCATCCTTTCCTCACCACTTTTTTTTTTTTCATTTTTCATGCAAAATCGGAGTGGACCGGTAGGCTTCTGGTTTGGACTTATACCAAAAACATGATTACCAACTAGAAAACAAAGCGATGTAGGCATCAAAACGCTGTGATCATTTGACATCCGATCATCCAATGCCATGAACAATTAATGAATCAGCTGAATGACTTCAATGGGAGGAGAGAAGTCCACCACCATCAACAATCGCATGCCTCTGATCGTGATGGGCGTTGATGCTTCAAGACAAATCATATGCAGTCGCTTGAATGCCATCCGCTGCCGTACCGTGTCCTAATTCGATTTCTTTTTATTTTTGGTAAGTAATTCGATTTCTTTACAGTGATCCATCCTTGACTGATGGATTACGTGCCATCCATCCCAGATTTCTCTGGTTACACGTTACCACTTGCAACCTTTTCCATGATCAGGATGGTTATTATTTTGCACCAGCCTAGTTGATTTAATAAGATATCAATGTGCAAGTACGTCGAAATATATCTAAAAATTTTGTAGATGTATGAAGTAATATAGTTTATACTTACGTACACGATTAGTTTTTGTAGCTGGCGAGAGATTCGGATTGGAACAAGCAAATGAACAATAGAGTCTCCACTGAAAGAGACCGTATGGTTTTTGACCCTTAATTTTCCAAGCTTATCTGGAAGAGAGAGCATATAAATACGTGCTAATTAAAACTCCCAAGTTTGAAGGAATTACATTTTCTCCTTTCCTTGCAAATCTCTGTAACGAAGAAAACCAAACTGATGAACATATAGGACCTGTCTGCTACTCAACCAACAATTTTAGAGTCCATGATTTCGGAAAGACCATATTACACACGCAGAATTCTAAATGTATGACCATAATATTATTTTGACAATATAACAGCCATCATATTGGAATGACTATGAGGACTGCTGGGGCTGATGTTGTGGGATGAAATTATGAAAATATACGATCATGCAAACAAGAATACCATGCATATGTTTTTTTTCAAAATCTACAGGCAAAGCTTGAGGCGAGTTGTCTGGCAACACCTTAATCGAACATAAAGCCTCATCTGAAGACTAGCTGGAAGAGTATTATTTAGGTTTCTTGGTTCTATCTAAGATCTATAGATCTATTAAGTGCATAGTTGATGTGACACTGAACCTGCACGAATCTTCAGAAAACTCTTCCTATTTAAATCTTTGTATTTTCTTCAAGTTAAAAATCAAATCCATTCAAATATAATCATAGATCAATCTACATGCCTGTGTTGTATATCTCCTAGTCTATATAGACCATAGGCTGAATTTGCCCTAGTATTATTTATAACAATTCAGGTTCTTATCGAAAAAAACTAGCCAGAAAATATTATTTGGAATTCTTAACACTTTATAAGTATCCAAAATCTATCTCGTACATATATAACTTGCATGAGACCAAATAAATGCTTGTATGAGTTCTCACAAGCCTATATCCATCTCCATGGTGCATGGGTTCCAGTTTCGTTAATGACAGTGAACCACGATAAAGTGTGACCCTTTTTAGAAAGCCGCAGCTTTCAAAAATTTATCATATGATTTGGTTTCCCGTTGCGACAGATCCATTTCCTACTAGCCTCAGCACTCGAACAAATCAAAAGCAGATTCCATCAAAATCCAAATCGAACCAAGGCCACTTTAGTATTGGAACTGTTGCTGGAAATTGGACCCGGGGGCCACCGTGAAGCCGGGGAAGGAGGAGCTCCGCTGCTGCAGGGGGCGGACGGTGGTGCGCCGGCTGGCTGCGTCCTCCGCCGGGGGGCGTGGGAGCGTCCGAAGAGGGGTGGTGCGTCCAGTCCTGTCCTGTCCTGCAAAAAAGCCGGTGGCCGGGCTCTCCGGCGCCGGCCCTCCGATGCCTAAGTCAGAGGGGGCAAGTATGTGGAGAGAGCAGGGGAGAGAGTATGTGGAGAAGACAAAAAGAATCTCGTGTTCAATTGTGTCTGTGCTGTTTTCTTCCTTTTTCCCCCGGTCTAGGAGGGTTCTCTCCAGCTCCGGGTTTTTTCCTCTGGTTTTTTTGGTCCTCTCCCCCTTTTCCCTCCAGGTTTCCTTTTATAGGAGGATTTTTGTTACCTGGGAGGTGACAGGAGGTTTGTCCTGTTTTGTAATAATTGGGCACCATGTGGCCCATTAATGGCGTAATGGAGAACGGGACCGGATCAGACCGGAATCAGGGAGTTGTCACGGTCGATCGGACCTGTTGGAGTGGTTGAACCGCCGGCTGCGGCGGGCCTGGGGTCCGTAGATGGTAAGTGCATTTATTACCGAATGAACCGGCGGTCAGGGAGAGCCATACGTTCTGATGGTTCAGTGATCCGGAGATCGTCTTGGGCCGTGTTCATTAAATGCCTGAGTGCATCGGAGACTTGAGGGAGTCTCATGCATTAATGGCAGGTCGTGCCGAACGCCTGAGGAGATCTTATGCCTTGATGGCTTGGAGATAGTGGCAGGTCGCAAGCCGTAGGAGTTGTCAAGTCCTTTGGACTTTAGGCGGAGGTTGATCATTTGGTCAAGGCATCGGCTCGGCGAGGGTGCCGAGCCGAGCTGATCGCCCAATGGGGCGCCCTGTGGCGGGGCTGCTTTGAGTACTCCTGGTCGGCGCCCTTTAGGCGAGCACCTTCTAGCAGAGCGCCTCGGCGCTGTCTTTGGTCGGCACTTTCTAACCGAGCAGCTTATTTTGGTTGGGCACCTCTTGGCGCGCACTCTGGTCGGCGCCTTCTAGTCGAGCGCCTTCCTGGTCGGCATCCTTTGGCCGAGCAGCTTTCTGGTCGGCGCTCTCTAGCCGAGCGCCTCCGTGGCGGTATGACTTGGGGTTTTTCCCCCAACACTACCCTCCGACTTCCGAGTTCCAGTTGGCTACCAGCTGGAGCGTGGGAAGTAGCTTTAGTTGGGGCACTACGGATTCCGAAAATTTTAATTTGTTGCGCGTTTTGAATTATCGAGCGCTTTGAGGTGCCTTTAATAGGCGGCGTCTCTCTTTTCCCGAAGAGTCTCATTATTGGGGCACTTTTTGCGAAGCGTCCTCGCGTCGTGGGCTCATGATGGGGCCGCACGATCTTCGATTGCGGACGCCTTTCCGCACGATCCGATGGGGCGCTTCGATGTTCGAAGCGCTAGCCCTAATTAAATGCGTCGTTCTGTCTTTTAGACCGACACGTGTTATCATCTAACCGGGACGCAGCGTTTTCTTCGCTGATCCGGGCCGTTGGGGAGGTCTATATAAACTCTCCCCCGACCCCCTGTCCTCTTTCTATTGCTTTCTGCTTCCAGCTTCCTATTCTTCCAGTCTTCCTCAGACCGAAGTCCCTTTTCTCCGGCATCTTTCCCAGGTCCCCCTTCTTTTTGATTTCCCTCTCTTGTAATGGGTTCGTCGCCTAGCAAAGTAGTATCCACCATGAGTGTCCTGGAGGTCGAGATGACCGAAGAGTGGTTTTTCCCTCTTCACGGGTTCCGTTTGGAACCCGCCAGGCGAAGGGATCGGGTAACCGATCCTCCGGTAGGCTGGATCGGAGTGCACTCGGAGTCACTCTGGGCCGGCCTCCGATTTCCTCTTCACGGCTTTGTGAATGAGTTGCTGGCGGTATGCCAGTTGGTTCCGGCGCAACTCACTCCAAATGCTTGGAGGGCAGTGATGGGTTTCCTGTCACTGTGTTTACTACAGGGGATTCCTACCTCTGTCAACGTCTTCCGGCGACTTTTTATTTCAAGTCGAACCCGGGAGACGGGAAGTGGCTCTACATCGCCCTCCGGGTGGGTCGGCCACTTTTTTATGGTGCCCCCTCATCCATTCATGGTTGGAAGGAGAAATTCTTCTTCCTGGGTTCTGAACGGTCCTGGGGGTTTGACCCCAGGTGGAGGCCGGCCCAACTTAAATCCATCAACAGGCTCCCCCAGCTTTCTCCGCGTGAGCAGGAGATCTTCGATATCATCCGCAGCCTTGGGGACGGGATTTGGCTGAACGGCCTCATTAGCGAGGACGCCCTGGTGAACGTGGGCTTGAGCTCGGCACGTCCTCAGGGTAAGGATAGTTATAGCAACTTCTTATTTCCTTATTGTTCTAATGTTCTAATTTTGCTTATCTTTGCAGACATCGCAAAAATGGTGACCAAGAGCGAAGTCCTTTTCGCCCGCTTCCAGAAGAGGGCGGCCGAACTCTCAGGAGAACCGACCGAGCCGAGGAAGAAAGCAAAGACCTCGGCTAAGATCTCGACGAAGACCTCGACGACCACAACAGTTGAGGCGCACGCCTCTCGCCCCGTGCGCCCTGAGGCTGGTCGGGGAGAGGGCGTGGGCTCTGGTGGAGCCACGACGGCACTTCCATGTCCGATGCCGATTTCGCAAGTCCCTGGTCGGCGGGAAGCTCCAGATTATGACCAGGGAGGGAGGACCTCAACAGATCTGGCACTCGCACGCCCCACCTCTACCACGCAGCGGTCCGGTCAGCCGTCTACTCGACCCCAATTCCCCAGCTCTGAGCCGGGGAATAGCCAAGAAGCAACGGGGTTGGCCGCACCCAGGCCAGCTGAGGCTGGTCTGGCGGGTTCTTCGGGTCCTCAGGAGCGGGTGCCTTACGCTCCTGGATGGGCTGTTTTCGAGGGCGACTCGGCCCTCGATAATGCACAAGTGGCGCGCGAAGTTCTTCGGATCGCGCTGCTCCCGGCCGACCAGGCCAAAATTCGGTCCATGAACTACGGCGAGTTCATGGACTCCGCTATTTGCTCTTCCATCCGAGTAAGTCAACTTTTATCTCTGTGCAAATTTGTGTTTCGGCTTAAAACTGTTTCTCACATGTCCCTCTTGCAGCGCCTCCACGAGACCGAGACGATGATTCACATCATTCAGGACTATCGGGACCGGGCCCGAAGGCATCAAAGGGGGCGCGAGGAGGCCGAAACAAAGTTCCTCGCGTCTGAGGCCGAGCAGAAAGTGCTTCAAGCGAAGCTAGGGGCGGCCGAAGACGAGGTTCGGACTCTGGTCGCCGAACTTGAAGAGGAGAAGGGCGCGCACTCTTTGACTATGTCTGAAGTGCGCGCCGCGGAGGCCCGCCGGTCGGAGGCCAAATCGTCGCTCGCTATACGCGAGCAGGAGGTGGGGGAGGCTCGAATAAAGGTCCGAGATCTCGAGATCCGTCTACTTGACGTGCAATCTCTGCTCGCGGATCGTGAGAGAGAAATAAAGATTTTGGAGCGGAAGGCCGCCTACCACGAGGCTCGAGAGAAGGAGGCCCGGGAGCAGGCCCAGGACGCCGTCAAGCTCTTCCGCGAATCGGAAGAGTTTCGCGACTTGATGGAAGAGGAAGGCGTCAATGGTCTCATCCAGGGCTTCAAGGACTTCCGCAATCAGTTGCGGCGACTTCTCCCAGATTTCGACCTTAGCCTGCTTCAACCAGGCGCTGGGGTCGAAAATCCAGAAGCGGAGGCGGAGGTAGAGGTTCCAACCTCTGGCGGGACCGACCAGGAGGGTCAAGCTGAAGAAGGCGAGATCGCTCTCGAGGTCACCGAGGCAGCTCCCAAAGCCACCGTGGGGGCCTCGGCCGCAGAAGAGCCAACTATTCCTGAAGTCGCCGGGCCTGAGCCCTTGGTGTAGTTTTCCCCTTTTTCCTATCTTCTTTTTCTTTTTTGTAAGCCGGAGCGGCCTCTATACTTTGTTAAGGCCGGGTCCGAGCTCTTGTACTAGGCCTCCGGGCTTTTTGAAATGAATATTCATTTGTGTGGAAATTCGTCTATTGTAGTTTAAACAAGTCTCTGCTCGGATCTGTTTTAGGTTTCGAGGATAAGGGCTCTAGGGCCTGAGCTTTTCCCGCCACAGGGTTTTGAGTTAGAGTTTGGCTTGCCGAGCTCTATTGCTCGGTTCTTCGACTAATGGTGTAGCAACGCTTGTGCTTATACCAAGGGTTTGGGCTCGGAACGTTTTTCCGAGCCTAGTCCAGAATTCGACTAAGCCCTAGGGCGGTCGTTAGGACTTGGGACTTCTTAATGCGACGAATTTCGAATCCGAGCCTCGGGTTGCCGGGGCGAACCGGATTCTTTTCTTACAAATGGACTGCATACCCGTCAGCCCGTGACGGGAATTCACCGGACTTGCAACAATGTGTCGGTGTCATGAGCATCCAATAATGGGTAATGTGAAAACATTAAATAAATGGATACCTTGTACCGTATGCGTCCTTGCGCCGAGGCGACTGAAGATGCTTCTCTGCTCGGACTCCGTTCTTCGAGGACGTCGGCAGAGAAATCCAATAATACGTAATGTAAAAACATTAAATAAATGGGTACCTTGTACCGTATGCGTCCTTGCGCCGAGGCGACTGAAGACGCTTCTCTGCTCGGACTCCGTTCTTCGAGGACGTCGGCAGAGAAATCCAATAATACGTAATGTAAAAATATTAAATAAATGGGTACCTTGTACCGTATGCGTCCTTGCGCCGAGGCGACTGAAGACGCTTCTCTGCTCGGACTCCGTTCTTCGAGGACGTCGGCAGAGAAATCCAATAATAGGTAATGTAAAAACATTAAATAAATGGGTACCTTGTACCGTATGCGTCCTTGCGCCGAGGCGACTGAAGACGCTTCTCTGCTCGGACTCCGTTCTTCGAGGACGTCGGCAGAGAAATCCAATAATACGTAATGTAAAAACATTAAATAAATGGGTACCTTGTACCGTATGCGTCCTTGCGCCGAGGCGACTGAAGACGCTTCTCTGCTCGGACTCCGTTCTTCGAGGACGTCGGCAGAGAAATTCAATAATACGTAATGTAAAAACATTAAATAAATGGGTACCTTGTACCGTATGCGTCCTTGCGCCGAGGCGACTGAAGACGCTTCTCTGCTCGGACTCCGTTCTTCGAGGACGTCGGCAGAGAAATCCAATAATAGGTAATGTAAAAATATTAAATAAATGGGTACCTTGTACCGTATGCGTCCTTGCGTCGAGGCGACTGAAGACGCTTCTCTGCTCGGACTCCGTTCTTCGAGGACGTCGGCAGAGAAATCCATCGATGAAGGGACGAGCCGAGCTCATTGGTTGAAGCTGGTAAAGAATGAGCCGTGCTCGTTTGGCCAATAAAGACAACATCCCAACATATCGGGGCATCCCGATGAACCGGGGCGTCTCGACGTCTCGAGGCATCCCGGCCGAGGTCGGGGTAGGAGCACGAGCCGAGCTCAACAGTCGATGGAGCACGAGCCGAGCTCGTCCGGTCAGAGAGGACCGCTACTCAATAGTCGATGGAGCACGAGCCGAGCTCGTCCGGTCAGAGGACCGCTACTCAATAATCGATGGAGCACGAGCCGAGCTCGTCCGGTCAGAGAGGACCGCTACTCAATAGTCGATGGAGCACGAGCCGAGCTCGTCCGGTCAGAGAGGACCGCTACTCAATAATCGATGGAGCACGAGCCGAGCTCGTCCGGTCAGAGAGGACCGCTACTCAATAGTCGATGGAGCACGAGCCGAGCTCGTCCAGTCAGAGAGGACCGCTACTCAATAGTCGATGGAGCACGAGCCGAGCTCGTCCGGTCAGAGGACCGCTACTCAATAATCGATGGAGCACGAGCCGAGCTCGTCCGGTCAGAGAGGACCGCTACTCAATAGTCGATGGAGCACGAGCCGAGCTCGTCCGGTCAGAGAGGACCGCTACTCAATAATTAATGGAGCACGAGCCGAGCTCGTCCGGTCAGAGAGGACTGCTACTCAATAATCGATGGAGCACGAGCCGAGCTCGTCCGGTCAGAGAGGACCGCTACTCAATAGTCGAAGAAGCACGAGCCGAGCTCGTCCGGTCAGAGAGGACCGCTACTCAATAATCGATGGAGCACGAGCCGAGCTCGTCCGGTCAGAGAGGACCGCTACTCAATAGTCGATGGAGCACGAGCCGAGCTCGTCCGGTCAGAGAGGACCGCTACTCAATAATTGATGGAGCACGAGCCGAGCTCGTCCGGTCAGAGAGGACCGCTACTCAATAATCGATGGAGCACGAGCCGAGCTCGTCCGGTCAGAGAGGACCGCTACTCAATAGTCGAAGGAGCACGAGCCGAGCTCGTCCGGTCAGAGAGGACCGCTACTCAATAATCGATGGAGCACGAGCCGAGCTCGTCCGGTCAGAGAGGACCGCTACTCAATAGTCGATGGAGCACGAGCCGAGCTCGTCCGGTCAGAGAGGACCGCTACTCAATAATCGATGGAGCACGAGCCGAGCTCGTCCGGTCAGAGAGGACCGCTACTCAATAGTCGATGGAGCACGAGCCGAGCTCGTCCGGTCAGAGAGGACCGCTACTCAATAGTCGATGGAGCACGAGCCGAGCTCGTCCGGTCAGAGAGGACCGCTACTCGTCCGGTCAGAGAGGACCGCTACTCATGTCTCGACGCCTCGAGCTTCCCGGTAACCGGGGCGTCCCGACGCCTCGGGGCATCCTGACCGTGGCCAGGGTAGGAGAACGAGCCAAGCTCGCTGATGGAGAGCGCACCATAAACTCATGGACATCTTCAGGGAGTCCACGCAGGTACTCCATCCCGAGGTATCAGGGCATCCCAACCGTGGTTAGGGAAGAAGAATAAACCTGATGCCATGGGATAATCAAGAAAATTGGTGAGCTCGGAATAAGTCCGCAAACCATCAGTTTATCGTGAAATGAAATTCATAGAGTGAAATTCATAGAATGGAATTTAATGGTTGAATAATGAGGGACCCCTTAGGGTTCTACTGGTGGTACACGCGGAGATTTTCAGAGCTCCAGCTCCGCGGAATGGGAGTCCCATTTAGAGACTCCAATTGATAAGTTCCGGGTCGGCGAATGCGCGTGACTCGGTATGGTCCCTCCCAATTCGGGGCCAGCTTCCCTCGCTCAGTTGGTCGGGAGGTTTCAGCTCTTCTTAGGACAAGGTCCCCTGGTCTGAAAGATTTGACTTTGACCCTGGCGTTGTAGTACTGAGCTGTCTTTTGTTGGTACCTCGCCATACGCACTCGGACGACCTCCCTTGTTTCCTCGATCAGGTCGAGGTTGCCTCTGAGCTGCGAAGAGTTGGAGCTAGCATCGTGGTGCTCGACTCTTGGAGAGGGGAGCCCAATCTCTAGTGGAATGACGGCCTCCGTCCCATATGTCAGGTTGAAGGGAGTCTCGCCGGTGGGGACGCGGAATGTAGTCCGGTAAGCCCACAGGACATTGTATAGGTCTTCGACCCATTGTCCTTTGGATTTGTCGAGCCTGTTTTTGAGACCCTGCAAAATAGTACGATTTGTTACCTCGGTTTCTCCGTTCGTCTGAGGATGCGCGACCGAGGTGAAGCGGTGGTCAATGCCAAGCTCGGAGCAGAACTCTCTGAAATGGATGTTGTCGAACTGGCGACCGTTGTCAGAGATAAGGATGCGGGGGAGCCCAAATCTGCAAATGATGGATTTCCAAACGAAATCCCGCATCTTCTGCTCGGTGATCCGGGCGAGGGGCTCAGCTTCCACCCACTTAGTGAAGTAGTCGATGGAGACGACCAGGAACTTCCTTTGCCCGGTGGCCAGAGGAAATGGCCCAAGGATGTCAATTCCCCACTGGGCAAAAGGCCAAGGGGAGCTGATAGAAGTCAAAGGAGCCGAGGGCCGGCGCTGAACATTGGCGTCCCTTTGGCACCGGTCGCATCTTTGGACGAAATCCATAGCATCCTTCTGGAGTGTCGGCCAATAATATCCTTGGCGCAGAATTTTATGGGCCAAGGCTCGTCCTCCCAGATGGTTTCCACAAATTCCTTCGTAGACTTCGCGCAGGGCATAATTAGCTTCCGTTGGGCGAAGGCATCTGAGAAGGGGAGAGGTGAAGGATTTCCGATAGAGCTTTTCCTCGTATAGTATGTATCGGGTGGCGAGGCGCTTGATTCGGCGAGCCTCTCGTACATCAGCAGGGAGGGTTTCGTCTTGCAGATAGCTGATGAGTTCATCCATCCAGCTTGGCTCGAGCTCGGTGCAGAGGGTCTGCTCGGGCTCGTCTGTGCTGGGCTTTTGGAGATATTCCAGGACTGCCTCTTTGGGAAGCTCGCTCATGCGAGAGGACGCCAGCTTTGATAGCTGGTCGGCCCTGAGATTTTCCGACCTGGCAATATGTTGAATGTGGAAAGAGTCCAAGGTCGAGGCGAGATCCCGTACCTTCTGGAGATACTTCTGCATGGTCGAATCTCTAGCTTCGAAGTCGCTCACAATTTGGTTGACGACGAGCTGAGAATCACTGAAGGCCTTCAAGTCCTTCACTCCTAGCTCTTTGGCTAGCTTAAGCCCGGCGACGAGCGCTTCATACTCCGCCATATTATTGGAAGCAGAAAACTCGAGGCGCAGGGCCTGCTCGGCGACCACCCCCTCCGGGCTGGTGAGAATAAATCCTGCTCCACTACCCCCCGAGTTTGAAGAGCCATCGACATGTAGAGTCCATGTCAAACTTGGGGTCTGTTCCAACGGTGGCTCAGGTTCAGGCTCGACCTCATCTGGTATGGTGCACTCGGCTATAAAG
This sequence comes from Phoenix dactylifera, assembly GCF_009389715.1. NCBI lineage: Eukaryota > Viridiplantae > Streptophyta > Magnoliopsida > Arecales > Arecaceae > Phoenix > Phoenix dactylifera. The sequence goes on from NC_052399.1 coordinate 6,661,003, forward strand.
TCTGCGAGTGCTTGTGCTTTGATCGCCGGTCTGGGCCGGTACTCAATGTCGAATTCCCCAAGCTCAATGGCCCATTTAGTGATCCGACCCGCACGATCTGATCTCTGCAGGATCTGCTTGATCGGCTGGTCAGTCAGCACAGCCACTGTGTGAGCTTGGAAGTAGGGTCGGAGCCTCCGAGCTGAGATGACCAAAGCGTAGGCGGTCTTCTCAAGCTTGGAGTATCGGGTCTCAGCATCCCTTAAGACCTGGCTGGTGTAGTACACCGGTTTCTGAAGTTTCCCCTCCTCTCGGACCAGGACCGAGCTTACTGCTACAGGGGAGACAGCTAAATACAAGTAGAGGAGCTCACCCTGTTGAGGCTTCGTGAGTAGGGGAGGGGAAGCCAGCAAGTGCTTGAGCTCTTCAAAAGATTGCTGGCACTCGTCCGACCACAAAAAGTTCTTCGGCTTCTTGAGGGCTGCAAAGAATGGAAGGCAGCGCTCGGCTGAACGGGAGATAAACCTCCCGAGGGCTGCCACTCGGCCCGTAAGCCGCTGTACCTCCTTGACCGTCCTGGGAGGCGTCATCCTTTGGAGGGCTCGGATCTTCTCTGGATTGGCCTCGATTCCTCGTTGTGTAATGATGAAGCCGAGGAATTTGCCGGAGGTGACCCCGAATGCACATTTAGCTGGGTTGAGCTTCATCTGGTACTTTCGGAGTGTGGAGAATGCTTCATTGAGGTCGGCTATGTGGTCTTGCGCCGCCTTGCTTTTCACCAGCATATCATCCACGTAGACCTCCATGTTTCGGCCTATTTGGTCTTTGAAGATCCGGCTGACCAGCCTTTGATAAGTCGCCCCGGCATTTTTTAGACCGAATGGCATCACTTTGTAGCAGTAGGTTCCCCCGTCGGTGATGAAGGCTGTTTTTTCCTCGTCTTCTGGCGCCATGCGGATCTGGTTATATCCGGAAAAGGCGTCCATGAATGCCAGCAGCTCGTGACCCGAGGTGGAGTCCACGAGCTGGTCAATGCTGGGAAGTGGAAAGCTGTCCTTCGGGCAGGCTTTATTCAGGTCGGTGTAGTCCACGCACATACGCTACTTTCCGCTAGCTTTTTTGACGAGGACCACATTGGCGAGCTATTCCGGATAGGATATCTCCCGGATGAAACCGGCTTCAAGGAGCTTGCCGACCTCCTCGGCTGCTGCTCGTTGTCGTTCAGGGGCGGCGCGTCGCTTCTTTTGCCGCACGGGCTTGCAGGTCGGCTTCACCTGAAGCCGGTGGACCATGACCTCCGGGTCTATCCCCAGCATATCTACAGGCGACCAGGCGAAGACATCCATATTGTCCCGTAGGAAGTCGACGAGGCGACTCCTCTCGTTTTCGCCAAGGCCAGAGCCGATCTGCACGGTTAGCTCGGGAAAGTTCTCTCGTAAGGGAACTTGAATTAACAACTCACCAGGCTCTACCCGCTCTTTCTGGAGGTTGACCCGTGCCTCCATAACTTCAGTTGAGGGCTGGTCAGTCGTTGGGGCGGGCACCTCGGCTGGTCGTCTTGCCTCGTGGGTCGCTAGGTAGCATCGCCTTGCCACCATTTGGTCCCCTCGGACTTCACCGACTCCCTGGCTGGTGGGGAATCGCATCAGCAGGTGGTGAGTTGAGACCGCTGCTCGGAGGGCGTTGAGTCCTGGCCTTCCAAGGATGGCGTTGTAAACCGAGGGCAGGCGTATCACAAGGAAGCTCATACCCAAGGTACTTTCACGAGGGGCGAGCCCGGCTGTGACCAGAAGGTCGATCTCGCCCTCTACTGGGACTGAATCCCCAGTGAATCCAACTAGCGGAGCATTCATCCTCCGTAGCTGTTCTTTTGTCATCCCCATTTTACAATAAGCATCAAAATACAAAACATTCGCCGAGCTTCCATTATCAACCAGGATGCGTTTTACATCAAATTTATTTATGATCATGGAGATGACCATGGCATCATCATGGGGAGTTTCGACTCCCTCTAGATCGTCATCTGAGAAGGAGATGGCTTCAGAGGTGCGCGGGCGCTTCGAGGAGGCTCCTTCCCCTGAGGCTTCCCCAGCCGAGGTCCCTCCTCGGATAGTGTTGATGACGCCGGCGATGGGCCTGTTGGCATTAGAACCTTCAGGCTGTGCTGCTCCTTCGGCTGGCTTTTTTCCTTCACGCCGGCCTTGTACAAACCGATCGAGCACCCCTCGGCGAATAAGTGCTTCGATCTCATTTCAGAGCTGATAACAATCCTCGGTATCATGGCCGTGATCCCGGTGAAAACGGCAATACTTCCGGAGATCACGCCGGATTCTGGTGTCTGGCTTTGGTGGGGGGAGCCGGATGCAATCCCGACTCTCAATCTCCATAAGGATTTCAGCCCGAGGAGCATTGAGGGGAGTATACTCTTCATACCTCCCTTCAGGTGCACGGGCCTGCAGTGGGAACCTCGGGCGGAGTGACCTCTGCTGCGGCGGTCCTCTCAACCGGGGTGGACTTTTCGGGCGGGGCGGATTCTTAGCTCGTCGTGGAGACGGGCTTCTGGGTCGGCTGCGTTCCTCACCGCGCCTCTTCTTGGGGTTCTGCTCGGTCCCGCCCCGCCTGACGGCCACGGCTTCCTCAGCCTTGGCATACTTCCGGGCTCGAGCGAACATTTCTGTAAGGTCCGCTGGGAAATTCTTCTCAATCGAGAAGAGGAATCTGTAGGACCGGGCTCCAGTCTTCAGCGCCGACATGGCGATTGACTGGTCAAGCTCCCGGACTTCCCATGTTGCGGCGGTGAACCGGTCCAAGTATTCCTTGAAGGATTCTCCCTCCTTTTGTTTGATATCAAGGAGGGAGTCAGATGTCCGCCGCTGGGGCTGGCTGGCGGCAAAGTTGCCAGCAAATTGTCTGCCGAGCTGCTCAAAGGAAGAGACAGTACTCGGCTTCAGCCCGGTAAACCAAAGCCGGGCTGGTCCTCGGAGTGTCGCCGGGAAAGCCTTGCACATCATGGCTTCCGAGGCTCCTTGTAGGGCCATTAAGACCCGGTAACTCTCCAGGTGGTCAAAGGGATCTGCCTTGCCGTTGTAAGGCTCCACCTGGGGCATCTTGAACCGGAGGGGAACCGGTTCATCTTCAATCTCCTGGGAGAAGGGCGACTTCGTATTGAACTCGAAGTCGCCGTTACGTCTCGATTTTCTCCCGTGGAGTGCCTGGATTTGGCGCTCCAGCTTTTCGACCTTCTTGTCGAGTTCATCATTCTGGAGGATCGCTACAGCGGTTCCTCCGGGTGCAGGTTGCCCTGGAACCGACTCAGCTTCTGAAGGCTGTGGCCAGCCTCCGTGATTTCTGACTGGGTGCTCTCTCCAGAGGGAGGCCTGGACTTGAAAGTCCTGACCTCGAAGAGGAAGCCCGCTTGTAGGGGGCTCCGGTTGAACTGGAGCCGGGGGAGGCGGTGCTGCTGGGATGCCCCTGGGTTGCAAACTTTGGACGGCGGTAGCCAACGCCTGCACTTGCTGCACCAGGGCATCAAATTGTTCCGGTTGAACTTGAGGTGCTGGCTCAACCGGGGGTGGTGAGTTCCGAACGGAACATTCTGGGCTTGGTGGAGGACGTCGAGAGGCGTTGGAAGCCTCTTTGCTTCTTAGCTTCATGGTAGCGAACTCGGGCCCTTCCTCTAGCGCCAACTGTTGCTGGAAATTGGACCCGGGGGCCACCGTGAAGCCGGGGAAGGAGGAGCTCCGCTGCTGCAGGGGGCGGACGGTGGTGCGCCGGCTGGCTGCGTCCTCCGCCGGGGGGCGTGGGAGCGTCCGAAGAGGGGTGGTGCGTCCAGTCCTGTCCTGTCCTGCAAAAAAGCCGGTGGCCGGGCTCCCCGGCGCCGGCCCTCCGATGCCTAAGTCAGAGGGGGCAAGTATGTGGAGAGAGCAGGGGAGAGAGTATGTGGAGAAGACAAAAAGAATCTCGTGTTCAATTGTGTCTGTGCTGTTTTCTTCCTTTTTCCCCCGGTCTAGGAGGGTTCTCTCCAGCTCCGGATTTTTTCCTCTGGTTTTTTTGGTCCTCTCCCCCTTTTCCCTCCAGGTTTCCTTTTATAGGAGGATTTTTGTTACCTGGGAGGTGACAGGAGGTTTGTCCTGTTTTGTAATAATTGGGCACCATGTGGCCCATTAATGGCATAATGGAGAACGGGACCGGATCAGACCGGAATCAGGGAGTTGTCACGGTCGATCGGACCTGTTGGAGTGGTTGAACAGCCGGCTGCGGCGGGCCTGGGGTCCGTAGATGGTAAGTGCATTTATTACCGAATGAACCGGCGGTCAGGGAGAGCCATACGTTCTGATGGTTCAGTGATCCGGAGATCGTCTTGGGCCGTGTTCATTAAATGCCTGAGTGCATCGGAGACTTGAGGGAGTCTCATGCATTAATGGCAGGTCGTGCCGAACGCCTGAGGAGATCTTATGCCTTGATGGCTTGGAGATAGTGGCAGGTCGCAAGCCGTAGGAGTTGTCAAGTCCTTTGGACTTTAGGCGGAGGTTGATCATTTGGTCAAGGCATCGGCTCGGCGAGGGTGCCGAGCCGAGCTGATCGCCCAATGGGGCGCCCTGTGGCGGGGCTGCTTTGAGTACTCCTGGTCGGCGCCCTTTAGGCGAGCACCTTCTAGCAGAGCGCCTCGGCGCTGTCTTTGGTCGGCACTTTCTAACCGAGCAGCTTATTTTGGTTGGGCACCTCTTGGCGCGCACTCTAGTCGGCGCCTTCTAGTCGAGCGCCTTCCTGGTCGGCATCCTTTGGCCGAGCAGCTTTCTGGTCGGCGCTCTCTAGCCGAGCGCCTCCGTGGCGGTATGACTTGGGGTTTTTCCCCCAACAGGAACCAAGTGTTGGCACAGGGCGCACATATACCGAGCTACATAACAAATCAATTAGCAAAAGTCTTACAAGGTAAAGTTTCGAACCCGAATGCAATATTGAAAAATTATGTAATTTAAAAACATATAAAAGAATCATTTATACTAAATACATTATGATTTTGAATACAAAATCTAACAACGAACCATATAATGACTGTTTATGTCAATGACCTAACGGGATGCCTCCAAACCTTAAATGACCCTGGCCATTCTGACCTCGTTATGACCATGATTGCAAACAGAGCGGCAGATATCGCATTGGACCTGGGTTTAACTACAGACAAAATCTAAGCCTGCTCGAGGACCAGATTTGATCGATGGGAAAGGTCAACAAGGGGCACGGAAAGGAGAAACCGTGAGGTTTTGACCGCGGACTCCTGCTTCTCGCGCTCGCCATGTCGTCACATAATTTTAAAAATTAATCAATCTAAACACGTGAACTCAAATCCCCGTGATCGGCCAGATTACGTGGCAGATCTGCGCAAATCTCATCCGTCCATCAGTCAGCGCACAGATGGGTCCATGTACGGTCAGCGTCTTCATGCATCCTCGTGCGCGGACTTCTCCGGTCCTTGCATTCCGGCCTATATTTAGTCCACGGCGAAGGTTACGACTTCTATTATGGCAAGGTCTCGGGGGACGTATGGTTTGTTTGTACAATATTTTAGAATCTCTGACTTAATTGTCTCTGACTTAATTGATCTTAATTCTATTATCTTTAAAGACTGTTTGATTAATGGAAATCAAGATTGATGTCTAAATAAAAAATTCTTGATTCTACCATATTAGTCTTAGGCATTTGAAGTATTTGTGTGTAAACGGGAGTTTTTGAGTACAAATCCAGTACCTTGCTCTCATGGGGGAGAATGTATGGCTCTTTTGGGGGGTATGTGCTGTGTCCCAATGCAAAATAGACTGAATAAGATGATGTTCATCAAAATCTTAGATACTTATAGAGATGTTTGGTTATTGGAACAAATGGGGAATATCCTTGTCAAGCATCAAAAAAGACCACGAAATAGGGATTTGTCCCATGTGGGATATATAAGTGGATACACATGGTATAAGTTTATTCCACCAAAATGATAAACTAGGCTTATTATGTAGAATAAGCTGGTCTCTATTTCCTTTAGCTACCATTTTACCTTTGTCCATTCTGTAAATATTCAAAAGAAAACGAGAAAGCAATTTGTTTTTTATAATAAATTTTAAATTATTGCGAAGTCCAATATGCATTAAATGTTGCTTATCCTTACACCTATCCATTCAACTAAACATCAAAAAGATTGGATTCTATAAAATAGATTATTCTTTCAACAATTCAAGGGTTATATCCCTTTCAAAATTTATTTCAAAATTCCTAATTGAGAACAATTTTGTTGCCCCCAAACAAAATAGCATATCTCTCATACATTGTACCTATCCCCTGTAATGAACAATTCAGGGAGTAGAAGTCAATAGCAGCACTGAATTTATTAATCCTTTTGTACATGCACTTCTTGCTCTTGTCGTGTTCAGAAGCCAAGGGGGAGTGTATCTTCAAGACCACATCTATCAGCCAATTTTGTCGAGATCCGATCTTTGCCTTATCATTAGGTGGTCTTTTTAAATTCTTTTTCATGCAAATAAGCCAACCGATGATCACTCGTCAGGATTGTGTTCACGACCTTTTAGGGGTCATACGTTCGCGGCGCGAACTACCAATCCCTGCATGACACATGGATTTTTTTTTAAAAAAAAAGAATTGGAACTTGAAACCTGTTTTCGATAAATAATTGCTATATCAACAAAAATAGAGTTATAGGAAAATATAATGGACAAGGTTTCTTAATCTCATTTTTAAAATTTTGTAACATGTCAAGTGTTATGAAAAGCACTTAAAAAACATATTTTTATAGAATCCAAAATTAGATTTTAAGCACGACAGTTTTAATAACATTTAGTACCAACTAGAATTACTGAAAAATAAACCTAATTATATGAAGAAATTTTTGAAGAAAAGGTACATTACTTAATAATACTAATTTATAAAAAAAATTTAATTTAGATTGTATTGAATCACTATATCCTTAGACTCAGTGAATGCACATATATAGCTGAACCAATGTACACAAATGATACCACACACTTCAAAGATGTTGCCATGCTTTACCATGTCATGGTGCATTTATACAAACTTTTCTGAAAATAAGAGAGGCAGCTACCACTCATATCCATTAAAGGGCTGTCTCATCCATGCTCATGCTCCGTTCTATAATTTTGCAATACATGTGCATCATATTGTACATGTTGAATACCTGAACGTACAATGAATGCATAAATAATATTAGATCTCATAATGAATAGGATCATACTATTCGATATGACTGTCCAATAAAATAAAAATAGATTGTATTTTCAATGCATTTGGTTCTGAAAAAAATGAGGGTAAAGTGATTTTTACCACTAATTTATTTAAGAAAAGAGACATTACTTTTGTATTCTCTCTTTGTATCTTGAGAGAAAGCCTACTACTCTGATTTTAATTTGCAAATTCACTCTAATCCCTCTCTTACATGCCCTTTAGATGCCAACCTGCCGGCATCAATCTTGGACAAAAGGGATATAATTCACGATTATGTTTATTAGAATTTTTACATAGATATTATTCTAAAAATTTAAATTTATATAAATACTCCCTTAAAATTTATATTTATTTTTGTATCTTTATAAAACACTATTTTTGTATAAATACTTCTAATATAATGGTTCTTCTAACACCGTCAATAAAAACCATATTTATTCTAATTACAAATAAAATAAAATTTTAAACGTACCTTTTTGTTCTCCATCGCGATCACCTTATAAAAATATATTTTTTACACAAATACCCATTAAAAGTATTTTAGTCATTTTAATTTGAAACCGTTAATTTTTTAACAGTATTAGATGGTGTGGGTACATATGTAAAAAGAAAGATAAAAAAATAGTAGAATGACAAAATAAGTATTTTACAAAAATAGGGGGCCAGTTTGATTGGCGAGTACGGCAGACTATTTTGATACGGTACTTTTTTTCTCATAGTTACCTGATCGACAAAGAGAGGTACATATAAATATTAATTTTTTAAAAAATATTTATATAAAATTTAATATTTAGAAGGATATTTTTGTTAAAAAAATTTTATTTATTAACCCCAGCTTATCCACTCTTATAAATCAAGAATAAAAAAAATACTTAAAAGCTTAAATGGACTTCTAAAAGTACTTAAAAGTAGAATAGACTTTTAGGGTGACTAGGAGAAGCCACCAATCCACTTTTCCATCCATGATCCCTGTGTTCAAGTGGCGCGACTTTGTTTTGGACGGGGTTGTATGTTTTGCGCGTAAGAAGGATTCACCTTCCTTCGCACCATTCACCATTGGATCATCCGCTTTGAGACCTGTGCGGTTGGTGATCCAATGGCGCTTGTGCGCAGAACATGCAACTAGCTTCCATGCTTTATTGCTATAGACCTTGAGACTTCCTCTCTGCTGGTGTTGCGCCCAAGCCTTGCATCTTGGAGCTCCCATCTTCTAGTTATCAAAATTCAACCATCTTAGTCTACCCGCTAATGGTGATAGTGCTGAAGTGGCGTTCGTGATCAGAGACCAGACCTCTAGGTTGATTGCTACGGGGGCCATACTTTTGAGACTTCTGTTTTTGGGGCAGAGCTCAGAGTTGAGTGGAAGGAACTCTTGTATGCAAGACGTGTGCTAGAGTCTGGGTGTATCATCCTCGAGGAAGATTCAGCTGTAGTGATTGAGCGCATTTGAAGGGGATGGAGGGAGGCGGACCACCGGCTTTTAGGCGACATCCGGCTGATGCTGAGCGAGTATTGTGTTTTTTGGATCGTGCATATATTTTGAGAGACAAATAAAACTGCTGATTAGATCGTCTCATTTATTGCCCAACATTTTATAGAGATGCTTTAATGTTCCCGTCTCCCCATCACTGTAAAACCTATTTTGAATGGTTCTGCTGCCTTTGCTGACGAGAAATTAGGGTAAGCAACCAATGTATAAATAAATAAAAAAAAGGTTTAGACTTGACAGCCCTGTGGACCCTATCCTCGAACTCCGGACCAATTGCTAATTTCCATCACATAACCCCGAGGGATCATCATCGGTCCCGCTGTCACGCATGCGATGAGATGACATGGGAGGCATCCTCATGGGTTTACCACCTCCACCCAAAGTCTTCTCCGCCGCGTTCTCTCTTATTACCAGTCAACTCTCTCAATCGCCTGCCATATCTTTCTTCCAAGCCTATTCCACCCCCCTCACGCTTCCCATAGACCTCTTCCCCACCTCCAAGAGATTAGACATCTCTCCTTGATTCCCATGGTCCCCTTCTTCCTCAGTTGTTCTTTCTGCTTTTATTCTCTAGCTTCAGTTTGAGCATCTTCTCGACTGCCACGGTCTCCAAAACCTATCGAAATCCCCTTTTCCGCGTTTTTTTCTTATGCAATTTTGGCCCTGTTTCGCCTATGTTCTTGTGGGGCAATAAAAGAGACACCTTTTCACGGGAGAGGAAGGAGATGGAGCAGCAGCAGCAGCAGGGGAAGGGGCGGGGGCCGCGGTTGGAGCGGCGGAACGCGGGGAAGAACATCGAGTACGAGGTGGCGGCAGCGGCGGTCAGCGGCGTGTCCTGGTCCCCCTTCGACTCGACGGACGAGTCCTCTGGCCTCCGCACCTCCCGATCGCTGGACCTCCCGCCGTCGTCGTACTCGAACCAGACGAGTTTCCGAATTGGGGGCAGCGTCGAGGGCGAGGTCGACCTCATCTGCCGCAGCCTCGGGTTGACGGGACCGGAGGACTTCGCCATCCCCGTCACCGCCTGGAAGGCCCGCAAGGTCCGATCCCCCTCCGACCTCCTCCCGAGATCCCGCCTCCTCCGCCCGGATAGCCCCGCCCTTCAAGATCCCACCTTTGCCCCGAATTCTTCTCCTGCCGATGCCGATCCCCCCAATGTGCCGGCTGAAGAATCCGTCGGCCGGCAGGATGTGGAGGAAGTTCCAGGCGAGCCTGACAGGCCCGTGGCTGAAAGCAAGGTTCTTGATGATGAAAAGCCGAAGAATTTGACTCCGTCTCCGGTCGTAAAAGGAGGGGATGGAGGAATTAGAGGTGTTCGACCTCCAGTTCTTGCTCCTCCCCCGGTAATTTCAACTCTTTCCCCTCCACCAGGGAGGGGGGTGCTGGCACTGCCTCCATCAATGTCAATTCCTGCCATTGACAGCGGAGACTCGACTTGGGATATACTGAGGTCTTTTGCTCCTGATGAAGACAACAATGATTTTGGTTCGGAAGGGAGGAGAAGGAGATCCTTCAACTCGGACGAGGATGAGGAAGAAGAAGCTGCTCCTGCAGGAGGAGAGGTTGCAGGGGAGGAATTGAGGCTGGGGGAGACATCTGAGGACTTTACTGGGACATCGTCATACTCCACCATGAATGATGACGACGCCTCCAGCACAACTACGGAAACAATGTTCATCATCTCGCCGAATGGCAAGTTCAAAAGGAGGATCAGGTCATGGATGCGGGGTGGGCTCCTTGGGAGTGGTTCATTTGGCATGGTGTATGAAGGGATCAGCGAGTAAGTAAACAAGCAAGGTTACAAGTTGCTGCAACTTCTTTGTTTGTGCTTATTTTTATATGTGCATATATCCGTCGCAAAATCTTTTATGGCAAATGTTGCTGTGACATTCACATAAATCCTACTTCTTCTCAACTTCCTATTATTATATCTGTGTTACAATTTTATGAGTGACTCAATGAATTTCTGTTAGGACTGCATTTTACTCGATAATTTAGTGGTATTTTAAATCCACTCCTTGTTATCATATAATTCTTAAACTCTCTATGGAGCAAGCATAATTGAAATCTTTCTGCTGTGATCATTATATTTAGCGGCATTCACTACAATTAGAATTATATTTTGTTGTCATTTTTATAATTAAGCCTGCAAATTATGTAAGGATTTTTGTTTTCAGATATATTGCTTGTGGAATTTGAATCCTCAGAGAGACATTGGAGTGAATAGCAATTGATCTGCACTCTGTAATTCTGATCATAATAATAATAGCAACTGAGAACCATTTCTAATACATGTGACAAGAGGTGGGACAGAGTCATAAATCCTCTTTGGCAATTTGAAGAGGGAGTTCTAACTAACACTAAATATAAGAATATATTTAGTTAGTATGGGGGACCTCAACTCATGATCCATCAAGTTTTTCTGTAGTATTTTTTACCCATGATCCATCAAGAGATTCCGTATTTCTTTTTATCCATTTCATAGGTTGAATGTAGTATCTTGAATTTTTAGTATTTAGGATGGCCAAAAACTGAATCGAATTTACAAGATCGACGTGATTGTCACCCACCGCTACTTATTATGGACGCATCTGTTCTCTTGTTCGGGATGTTAATCACAAAAATATATATAAGAAAAGAGATATTTAGATGGTGATTAATAATCTATGTCATAATCTTCTAAATCACTATCTTTGGTTTCCATATATAGTGTCAGTGATCGGCCTCATATATTTACAGCAGAAGATGGTGACAGCGCAGAGTTGCATTAAGCTGCAGCAAAAGGAGAGAGGGGAGAGTTCTATAAATCAGATAGGATGTGGAGAGGAATGTAATTGGAAAAGTACAAAAAGAGGTGCACAAGAATATAAGGGACAAAATTGCAACATATGGCCAGTGAAACCTTTATCTCACAGCTTCAAAAGATTCCCTTAATCACTTAATAACAGATCTGCAAATTCCCCGCTGTAGCTGTATTTTGTTATCATGTTTTTGGAACATCCGCACACAACTAGTACCTTGTTTTGGAAGTTCTCATTTTTACTCTTGAAAATAGCACTATTTTGTTTTTGCGTGAGCTCAATTATGTCTGCTTTTGTTGTCCGAACTTTGTTTGATGGCTGCAACTATCAATCTTATTTGGAAAATATCTTCTCTGCAACTCAATTATGATCCTTATCTAGTGAGATCGTATGCTAGACTTTTACAAAACATATTCATTTGCAGAATGTGTCAGACTTGAGTTTGCTGTATAGTGAATCATATATCCAAACTCCATAGGGGAGCAAATGAAATTTACTATCTGGTCAATATCACTTCCTCTGTAGGATGTTAGCTATGATTAGTTTGTTACTGTACTGGTATGAGTTATCTTGGTTGGTATTTTTTGTGATTGACTATGCTTGTTTGTGTCATCTTTACAGTGAGGGTGTATTTTTTGCTGTTAAAGAAGTATCTTTGCTTGACCAAGGAAGCAATGCCCAGCAATGTATTCTTCAGCTTGAGCAGGTGGGATATTGTCGACTCTTTTGTCTGTTATACTTGATGCATTCATAACTTTTCTGCCCACTATTGTTCGAGTTGCTTCTTTTCTTTTCTGTTTGTGAAATTTGTGAAACTTTATTGACTCCTTCAAATATGTCAATTGAAAATTCTTCTGTTTGTGTTCACAATTCTTTTACTGAGCATGTTTTCTTCTAACTTATCCTTTCAGGAGATTGCGCTTTTAAGTCAGTTCGAACATGAAAACATAGTTCAGTATTATGGAACAGATAAGGTACGCTTGCATAGTCATTTTGGTGTAGCATCGAGTTGCCGAGCCTTGCATCAATATTTCTATTCTGTTCACTTTTAGTTCTCAATGTTAAAGGAAATTGCAGTTTTAAGGTCCCATTTCATGATTTCCCCTTCCTAATGTCTCACTGTTGAGGCACAAAATTGTTTGGCATTCCATTGGAAGAAAATGTTGTCATAAGTATGAATTGCTTATTATAACGTATTAGTTGTCGCGAACTTATGCTTGAATAATTGCTGGATACTGTAGTTTGTTTGTTTTTAGTTGATCAATACTTTCATCTTGCTTATTCTACTGTACTATTTCTTTATATTAAAACATGGATTATCTTGCAGGAAGATTCCAAACTGTATATCTTCATTGAGCTTGTTACTCAAGGATCTCTTGCATCTCTATATCAAAAGTACCGTCTGCGCGCTAGTCAAGTCTCTGCATTTACCAGGCAGATCTTAAACGGTTTGAAGTATCTTCATGACCGAAATGTGGTGCACAGGTGCAGCAACTGCTTTAGTTTATGTGACCATACTTGATTCATTCATTAAATTTTCTTGACATTGTGTTTGAACACTGTGATAAAACACCCTATAATATGATCCTTTATTGCTCAATAATGGGTAAGTTTCTTGCATTTATATGATGAAGATGTTATTTCACTGTGTAATCTTAGCTTAGAAAAAAGGTTAAATAGTTTAGACTCCTGATTTGAGGTAGTCGCATTCACTGTTCTGCAAGGTGTTTGAATATTTCCCTTCATTTTCTGTGATGCAATAAAAATTAAAATAGTATCAAGGAGCAGAAAAGAAAAAACAGGTACAGGGTTCCCTGTTCTACTATCAAGATAATAAGGAAATAGGGAAACCAACAGTGAAAAATGTCTAAAGAAAGGACCCAGAAATACCATATTGACTAAACTCACATCATAACTTAATGGCATTCACAGATTACAGAAAAAAAAATGTCAAACTAATTTGTCTTCAGAAGTTCTATATCCTGCCTTTTTTTCTTGATATCCAAGTTTCCCTTGGTGTATGGAAAGACATTTCAAGCATCTTCATTATGTGACTGAGAGCTTCAAGCAGCTAACAGACATGCATGGCTCAGTTTTCTCTTGTTAAGCTGCAGTACTAGGCTTTCTTTATTAGCTTGCAGTATTAAAAGCTGCATGGTGAAAGTAAAATAAAAAATTTAAAATTTTAACAAACTTTTATCATTCATTTGAAAATGGGATCACAAGGTTATTGTGGCATAGTTTTTATGCTAACCTGTTCAGCTGATATCTGCAATATAGCTTTTTTCCATTCGGCAGAGTTGAACAAGATCAGAAACTGAAACTGTAAATACACATAATAGCGCATATGAATGCATGTACATCAAAAAGTCAGGCTGTCATACTTGTGTGAATGCTAGGCCACAAAGTGCTTGTTAATTAATCTCAAGAAGGGGAAGCTGTTTCTATATGATGGTTCTGCGTTACTTCTATGATAGATTGGTGGTAAGCAAAGGAACTTTTAAGTTTGGCAATTTTATGTATACCAACCTGCCTGTACCTGAGTCTGAGTTAATCCCTGTCCCATCCATGCAGGGTTATTATGATGCACCATGTTTTGAGAATTATTTATGTTAGAAATTTCAACTTTGCCTAAACATTCTGCAAAATATACTAGACAGTAACCGTGTTGGAAATTGCCATGTGAAAAAGATTTTGCTATGTTCATGGAAAATATATAAACCTTGCTATGATATTTTATAATGGTATTTTATTCTTGATAATCTGGTTTGTATGATATAATTTTGGTTATTAGTGATTCAAAATATTCACAATGTCAACAGTTTCTTAGTATATAGGTAAGACGATCCTTTTGTTCAACTGTTGATATTGTCCTGTCTTCTTGCCAGAGATATTAAATGCGCTAACATTTTGGTTCATGCAAATGGATCTATAAAACTCGCTGACTTTGGATTGGCTAAGGAGGTTAGTCTCCCCCATGAATGGTTTTATTATTCAACACACTTCAATGTGTTCCTTATCAATACACCTTCCCCCTCCCTCTCTCTCTCTCTCTCTCTTTCTCTCTCTTTCTCTCTGCAAGTGACTTTCAAATGTTCGAAAGTTAGTTGATGCAGTACTGCTCCTGTGTACATTTTCAGATAACCATGTTCAACATGCTGAAATCATGCAAAGGAAGTGTGTACTGGATGGCTCCAGAGGTTAGCTTATTCTTTTTCAAATATTCTTTTATTTATTTAAGAACCTGTAATAGACATCACATGCTATTAGATACCATCTTAACTCCATAAAATGTGAATGTAGTGAGCAGTGGATGCATTTGATATCTCCATTAGTGATAGGATCGAACACTGCATCTATAGCATGGTAGCACCTCTATTTCGTTTTAAATTTGTGACATTTTGCAATTGAGGGAATATGTGTTGTGAGAAGAAAGTACCACTCCAGCCATGGTGTAAAAAATTATATATATATATATACACACATATAATAGATGACATGAAAATGAGGCCCCTGCTGATGTTTGTTGCCTGTGAATTAGTTTCATGCTTTCCAGGATTCTTTAGTTTGTATAGTCACACATACCTTTACAGTTATTTTTGTCGAGAAATTGCTTTATGCTGGTTCTGGTCAATTATGTTTAGTGATTGCTATATGCAGGACACTCTAGCTGGCAAATTATTCAAGAAGTAGTGGATACTTTTAGGGGCATCACATATTATACTAGTTCGTTGTTACTTTTATAAATTACATTGATAAATCGACTCAAGTAGGTTTAGAAATCAAGCTTAGATGATATGATTTCTCTTCAAAGGCAGATGATGTAGCCTTTCTCTTCTTCAAACTACACTTGTTACATTCTCTCACTCCCACTGAATGTGTACTATGTATTGTCACTGTATCAGACTTTATATTTGATTTGAGAGCAAATGTCATAAGCATTTGCTAGTGGTGATTCCTAACCTGTTATAGATTAGGGTGTCAAAAAGCTGACTTGGAGATTTGGAATAGATCTGTTCCTCATTTAAACGTCAACTAATATTCCTTGGAAAAAGAAACCACATGCACATGAACAATCATATGTGGATGTTTGTCTGTATAATATCCCATGTCATTGGTGAGGTTATTGATCCCAGATATCTCTTGTTCCAAATCCAAATCAGATATCCTCTTGCACCTCTTTTGCCAATCAGTATTGTTCCTATTGGACCTAATTAGGTTTTGGATGGAGTCCCTGCCTTTTGTGACTGAATGGAGAATGATCTTGTTATTTTTTTCATCTTCTACTGTTTTCAGAATAGTACTGCATGTGGGTTTTGAAGATGCGATGGCATAAATTTGTGCAAAATTCCGCGAGTTCTTATTAATTGGGGAATTCTCATTTTTCAGGTTGTTAATCCTAGAAAAACATATGGGCCCCCAGCTGATATATGGAGCCTTGGGTGCACTGTCTTGGAGATGTTGACACGTCAGATTCCTTATCCAAATCTCGAGTGGGTGAGTAATCTGTTTGTTTGAAACAGTCAGCTACTGTTCCTTCCTGTCTTTAAAGAAATTTTCTTCCAATTTTGTAAAAGATATAACAAACAATGTTCTTGCTTTGTTTCTTTTATTTTTAAAAGTCGACTTGCCTCAACCATGCACCTATTTACTGTACAACTTAATATAGATTCCTTAAATGCTGAATGCTAATGCACACTGTTGGAACAGCGGGTTGAGGACTAGCAAGCATGGGGTCGATAAAATTTGACTAAATAATCAGCTGCATCTAGATGACTTGAATAGTTCAAGGCATGTTTTTTTAAAAAAAAAATTAAAAAGAGAGGCTTTGTAAGTATCTAATAGATTATGAGGATAAAGTTAACACTTGGAAACGGTATATTATAAAATTGAAAAATATAATGCAAGAATTATATTCAATAGCTGCAACAGTTGAACTTGCTTTCAACTTTTGAGAACCTAGGGTTAGCGCGGGGATTGGATAATAAATCTTGGAGGATGAAATAAGATGAGTAGAAGGGGAGAGGAGATGTGGAACATTGACAGGATGAGTGTATGAAGGAAAACGAATCAAGGTGGATAAAGAAAGAAAGAGGTAACTAAGTATAAAAAGTTTGATATTATGGCTCGCAGGTTCA
This sequence comes from Phoenix dactylifera, assembly GCF_009389715.1. NCBI lineage: Eukaryota > Viridiplantae > Streptophyta > Magnoliopsida > Arecales > Arecaceae > Phoenix > Phoenix dactylifera. The sequence continues at coordinate 6,677,655 of NC_052399.1, forward strand.
AGTGTATGCTATATACTAACAATTATGATAAGAAATAATTCTGGATTCAAAGATGGATAAAAGAGCAATTTAAGGTAGCAAGGACTTAAAGCTTCATTTAAAATAAATCAATAAACCATGTTGTAAAAGGTGGCTAAGTAGATGAAGACTGGCTAGGTAAAAATACTCCAGACCCATTATAGTTGTTCTTAAACCCCTTATGCCAAAGTGAGCTTGTAAACAAGTTGCTTGCCTTGGTTCACATCATGAGGTGATCGATCGCATGATGTGGATGGGCACTGCTAGAGGTCCAGCAGTCCCCATGCATTGCACCCAGAAATGACACAACTTGCAGGATCCTTGGATGTCCACATTCTGTTGGATTGTCTCTGATGCTAGCTGATTTTTTTTTTCTGGAACGAGAGTGTGTAACATAAGCTGAATGAACTCTTTTGCCATCTTTCTTATAGATTTTAGATTTCACATATGGGATCATCTCTCAAATTAGAAGAATCTGTGAAGAATGCTCTCAATGTAGGAGTGTAAAAGCTGCTTCACTTGTTTCCAATATAAATGGTCTTATGCAGTTGTGCTTATCTTATTATGCAATTAAGCACTAGAGCAAACTCTATTTTAATATTCTTCTTTTAGCACTCATGCTTTCAGATAAAGATGCACATGCATCACTCTCTAATGCATGTGGGTTATGAGGTCCCTTGAATTCAATATCTATGTTTTAACTAAAGACTGGCTTATGGCAGTGTTGAAGTAACCGACTTGCCCTGATTTTTTTCATCCCTTGCTCAAAATTGTTTTATGTTCTAAGCTGAAGCCTTCTTCAAACTTGTTCTGCATGTAAATTCAGTACTGGATAATGCAATTAGGAAAAGCTAGATGGTACTTCAAGTAATGTCATGTTTATCGTCACATCTTTTATTTAGAATAATTTATCCTTGCTATAATTTTGGAAATGGTGAGTCTATTAGAGGGATCCTGATATTATAAAATACTCCATTAAAGTCATATAGAAGTATTTATGAAGCTGTATACCACAAAGGAAACTAAAAGTAGCTGCAGCAGCGTCTGTATTAGTGAAAGTTGCAATTAACGGAATATCTCTACAAAACAGTGCATGCCAGAAGTGATTGAAAATCACAGGTATTGACATATGAAATAACTCAGCCACTTGTTTCTGTTTTGTCCCTGTACCTGTATGTCAACAAACTTGTTGGCTCAAACCTAAGGGGATCAAAGGTGAAACCTGCTCGAATTGGCTGGTTGGTCAGATAACTTGTCGTTTTTTTGCCACATATAGTAAGTAGATTGATCCTCTGTGTAGAATTTTCTTCATGATAGAGCTGGTCAGAGACCTTGCTGGTTATGTTTGTTGAGTTGGACAGACCTTGACCAATCCAATTGGCTAGACCACAATACCAGAAAAAAGCAGGAGTTTCAGATAGTAAAGCTAATTTTCATTGATGAAAATTTTCTTGCCATTTTACAAGCCACCGGAGATTCAAGTGATGAATTCAATTCTCATCAATGAAAAATATCTTGCCAAGTTGTCATCCTCTGCATATGCAGAAGAACAAAACACTCTTTCGGTCTTTCCTAAAAGGTAAATAGCAGAAGATCATATAACATTTGGGCCTTCATGTTGTAGAAAGATCTTCTAGCAATAACTGCGACTGGAGTAGATATTGTAATTCCTTTTGATGTCTCCATCCTATTAGTTTGCCATGCCTGTCACGCAACTTCTAGGCCTGCCTTCTCCTTGTAAGTCAAAAATTGAAATACTGGAGATATTTTCACTTTTATTTCATGCTGCAAGCTGCAAATAATGAGTCCCATAACTGTTTGAAGGAGTTAATAGCTACCTCCACGCATTAAGATGTTATTACTAATTATTCATGCTCTCTAATTTGCAGACACAAGCTTTATTTAAGATTGGCCGTGGCGAACAACCTCCTATTCCGAACAACTTGTCGAGAGATGCCCGTGATTTTATCAGTCAATGTGTGAAACTAAACCCAGATGAACGTCCATCTGCTGCTCAACTATTAGAGCATCCATTTGTGATGAGATCTCTGTCATCTTCTTCTGGATCCGATTCCTCTGCACGTAGTAATGATGGATGGAATTAACTGAAAGTGAGAACCAACACTCGGCTATGACTAGGCTGTTTCATTCTGGTGTCCCCCCAATGATATTGCTGGCTTTAGGTTGTTAAATTTTTGTTTTTGAGATGACCATCTGAAGATAAAGCAGATAATTGCAAGTTCCTGTGCAAATGGGTGCACCGGAGACTAGACTGGATTCTCTCCTGATTTACAAGCAGATTCTTGGCAGGCGACGAATAATTTTCTGTTTCCTTGGTGTAGGAGCTTCAGCAGTAGTATGATTTTTTTAAATAATTTTTTTTTGGGATAGTTTTGGTGTGTTTTGGTTCGTATCCGTCCAAAGTTGGTCATGTATTTGGGCTCAGAAGGAGAAAAGTTGATACGCACCCAAATTTGGGTGTGATGAATATATGATTATTATGTAAAATATGTATTTATTGAAGTATTTTCTGCAAGGCTATGTTTGCTTGGTAAACATTTTAGAGTCTTCTCGTGTTGGGAATATAAAAGTGCTTGCCTGCTTATGATTTTATGAATTTTTCTATGGTGCTATTTTAATATATAAATATATTATTCGAATTATTTTTCAATTAAGCTGTTTTTTATTTGAAATGGATGACTCATATAATTTAGGTATGAATATATCCAAAAAAATATAAAATAAAAAAGACAATAGATTGCGGAGCGCACTGGGTAGTTTTTTTTTTTTTTTTAACCCAAAGGCTCTCCCTAAAGCGCACAGTGGTTCAGCCCTTCATTTTGGAAGGCTAAAACGGTAGTCCTTGATTTCCTCTCGTGGGCGGCAATGCCGTCAAACCCGGTGGACCTACAGCGGTGGAGAAGTAGCGCTGGGACAAGTGGACGGCTGCGGTGCTGCCGCTGGCAACGGTGGCGAGGTCAAAGTGTTGCGTCGGGTGCCACTAAGGTGGTAGTTTGGTGGTAAGGAGGCTTAGACTCCATCCGAGTTGTACGGATTGAAATGCGCAGGCGCTGATTAAATCAAGGGACTGCATGTTCCACAACCGGATGACTCTGTGTGTATATGTTTTTCTTCCATCAGTACTGAGGTGACGCTATGCGTGGATAATCCAGTAGGATTTCTCACGGGTTGGGAAGGACACGCGGAAACTTGCGACTCACATTAAACATTCTGTGATGGAAGAAGGTCTCAGTGGGGCTGCTACGTGGGTGGAATTCTGCCCCTCCCCCTCCTCTCCTATTTTTTTACCAAAAAAAAAGTGTTGCGTCGGGTTCATTAAAAAAAATAAAAAACCTGTCTTTAAAGCTGGTATTGTTGTACCAAAAAAAAAAAAAAAAAAAACTGGTATTGTTGGCCATCCGGTCATCAAATCGTTCCTCTTCAATTTGAAAACAAAGTGCGCACGCGTCGAGTATTTGTCCGATATCTTTCTGTTTTGTTTGGGAACGGCGTTAATTGCCGTTTTCTCCCGTCTTCTCTTTATTAACCGATAAAGGCGTCAGAACCAGGCGGCTCGGGACTGTAACTCGTCAGAGGGGAAACAACTGAGATGGATGATTAGGTTAATAAACACTGCACCTCGCATCGAATTTGGCACGTGCCAAACCTGATGTGCTGCGAGAACCTTCCTAACGGCAACAACGATACGCATCGTAAAACCGTGTGCTTTTCTTTTGAGCAGACACTGATATGGCTAGCTAGCTAGAACACAAGCTGATACTGCGTTTGTTCCATTGAGAATAATTTTCTTCTTCATTCATGAGGCAGAAACATAAAATATGAATGAATGCGAAATATACTGAATCAAAGAAAGCCATACTAGCCCGTACGAACCGGTCCGCAGGGATCGATAGCGGATCAACATGGAATCCGGTACCGAGAGCTTTTCATAAAATTTTTTAACTTTATCTCAATTTCTTTACACTTTCTCTTTATTTCATAAAATACAGTACAAAAATGATTTCTCAAGACTGCTGCAAGTATTTCATTGCCCAAAATTTCATTGTTACATTGTTCAGATCACATTTTTCATGCTGATCATATATACACTGCCGATCATATATACACTGCCGAGATTACACAGCATGATAGGCATGCCATTTTTTACACCCGTCAAAAAACTATACAAGGTCAAGAAGTAATTGCGATATTCCTATATACACAACCTGGAAAATGAGTTATTAACCAAACTAGAGTTGCAGCATGTTGTAGCAGCATTAGTGGAAAGATCCTGTTTGCTAAGTAAGTAATTACTAGGTTCGTGTAACTTGCAATCAGCCTAGGTTCAATATCATTATATTCTGGTCTTAAAACTTCAGCCTCTCTCCAGGATACAGTGCATCAGATTTACCTATCTCTACTTTCTTTTGTGTGGAACCCTCCATGCCTGCTTTTTGAGTCTGTAATGGCACAACTGCTGTACTATTTTTCTCTTTATCTCTCTTTCTCCTGCTTTAAAATAAGATAACATTTTAAGAAAGAAAATGTTCAGCCAGATGAGGTTTAATCTAGCATTCATCTTAATTCCCAATCTTCTCACTAATATGCTGTCATACCTGAGGTGTAGTAAAAGAAACAGTGAACCAACTAGCGTAATTCCTCCAGCAACTGATTTCAACATTATCTTGCCTGGCCTCTGCATCTCGCCTGTCGTTCCATCTCTTTTCCCACTTGAATCAAGTGGTGTCACCAATTCCTCTTCACTTTCTTTTGTACCCTATTAAAAGAAACAAATTCTTGATTATTTTTAACAAATCCCGTATGCAAAATTTATTAAAGAAATCCTTAAACTTAAACAGGGAATGGAGATAGCTTGAAATTAGAGATGCGTGTCCCCTAAATTTCACCTCGGAAATTTGCTCTACGCAATTATTCTCTTCCCCTTCCACTGCACATCCTGGAGCTGAGAAGGGCAGGTTTTCCTCAGTCTGCAAAATGTTGTCCTGAACCTGCTTACCATTGCCATTGTAGGCAATGCTGTCATAACTTGCAGATTCGTACATAGACACCATTTCACAATCCCCACCTTGATCTGGTGATCCAGGACCTGCATTATGGGTATCCACAAATTCTGAGCCATCAAGTTCATTTGGGTAACGGGTGCAGGGTGCTTTGGAATTTTCAGTAACTTCAGTCCCTCCTGTTTCCGACCCATTAAATTCGTTTCTGTCCTTACAATATATCCCCAGGCTACCTGATGCTTTTCTCTGCATGATATCATTTCCCACTGGCAAGTATGTGTTGTCTGACGCATCAAGAACAGTTTGCTGAATCTGCTGCTGACATGATGAATCGAAATCACAAATTGATAACATGTCATTTGGCATTGATGAATGCAAATGCCTAATGGTCATTTCCTCTACTGAAAGAATCTGCTGCTGGCAAGATACCTGACAGCTGTTTGACAAAGGTTTCATCCAGCGAACACATGAATCTTCTACTTCGGAAGAGCTCGTGCAACACTCGTCATCATTCTCTGTTTCAATCAATTGTAAGCTGCATTTGGTGGAAAAGTCTGAGATGCTTCCACCCTGAGTATAGCAATTCAGACTATTTTCTGCACATTGTTTCTCAGGTAAGTGTTGTTTAGTCTCTACCACCGGATCTTGGCATGCTTCACATGGATGAAAACAGGAACTGTCGTTCTGTTCAATTAAGCTATTTTTCAATCCACCTTCATTTGCAGTGTTAAAGTTCCCAGCAATTAATTGGCTTTTGACACCATGAAAGTTGAAATTGGTCACAGATTTATGCTTTGGACAACTCATGGAATGGCCGTAAGTGGTATCTTCTTTATGTGCTGTTGAATCATCTGGCTGTTCAATTGCATCCATCTCACTATCAGAGGTGGAAACGTCTCTATTGCCTGGTACTAGGCACATTGCTACTCCTGAAGTTCCACTATGGGCAGTCCATACATTTTGTGAGAGAATATCTTCTGATTCAGCCTTGGAGCATCCATCTGACATGATTGTGCCAGTGGCACTATTGTTTTTACCCTGTGTGATCCCTGAATCAGAGAGGATATCAGAATGGGAAGGTATAACCCATTCATCACTTTTGTAAGCTGAATCTGCATGAGGTGGGTTATGATATTGGCTGCATAATTGCCTTACATTTCCCACACAAAAATCCTGCTCGTCTGCATTTGATGATAAAGATCCAGCAGAATTTTCATCCTCAGTTTTGAAGCAAGGCTGTGATTCTTTAGTATCACATCTAAGAAAATCAACAGGTTTACTAGAATAAGGAATGGGCGGCAACTTTATCCCATTCAAAGAGGTTCTTTTGATACCTGCAGTTTTGGCCCTTAAACAGCAGCTTTTGGGTGTCAACAAATCCTTGTCCTCATTTCTCTCTCTGTCATGCCAACTGGTAGTGGTACAATCGTACTTGTTTAATTTGTCTTCAGTGACAGCATTTTCTGAAGGAGCCTGAGCTTCAGCTGTAGACAGTATTTCAGAATCCAGGTCCTCCTCAAAGGGTTTCCTTTTATCCTTGCATTTAATGCCTCTACAATTTGAATCTAAATTATCCGTGTCCATACCGACTGAGCCACCTAGTACCAGTGAATCAGAATTAAGAAAGTCAGAACTGTCCATGCTGTAGACATTTAAGTCCGAAAAACTTGCTTGATGACTGATAAAGTCTGCTGGTGAAGTCTTCCTGTCGACAAAATTTCCGTCATGTTTAAGTTCCTCATTTCCAGAAACACTAATACATCCTCTGGGAGTTGGATCATATTCTCCATCTAAAAACTCTATGATGTCACTACTTCTAGGCTTCCTATCATGAGATTCAAGTGCACAATTATAACAATCATTGATGGTGTCCTCATACCGAACCGAGCAATCAGATCGTACATTATCCTCTCCTGGGGCATCACTTACAATTTCACCCTGACCACCTGCAGATGCCTTGGCAAAATCTTCTTTTTCATTGTCAAGATCTGTACAAGTATTGGAGATTGTGCATTTCGAAAAGAGAGTTTTATCATTTATATTCCTCAGAGCTGAGCCGACATACCCTTCATAAGCTTCTTCCCCGCTGACATTAAGTTTCTTATCTGATCCAGATGTAGAATCCTCAAAGCATGAAGGATAAGTTTGGAAACAGTTGATTTTAGCACTGTGAATCTCGTCACCAGATTTCTGGCAGTTTGGATATTTTATGTCTCCCATTTGAGCAAAATAGGTCCTTGAACCTTGATAAGTTTGACATTCGCTATGGAACAAGAATGACTTACAGTAAAGTGTATCTATGAAATCATGGCTGTCATTTCTTCTAACACATGCATGAGGCAAATCTACTAATTCAGTTAACATAATTTCTTCATGAAGCCTACACTTTTGCTCATCTTCACGACACTCCTGGCTATCCATGCTAAAGTCCATATGCATTTGAGATAAATTTTCATCATCAACTGAGTTTCCTTCAGGGCAATTCCCTCCAATGATGTTGAACAGGGCAGCAGCATCATATGAAGCATTTGACCGTGGACTCTGAAATTCTACTTCAGTAAAACAACTTTCTGCTTCATCTGACTCGGAATTTGAGTCATGGTGCTGAGCATGGTTACCACTGGGATTCCTCTACAAGAAAGATGAGATAACACCATCAGAATGCTTGAATCAAATTCTAGTAATTGATGCAATGAACAAAAAGCACCTTCAAGTATGCTAAAACTGCATTTTGACTATTTGGTTATAGGATATTGGAGCTTGCCTGTCGGTATATTTCCCTTAAATCAATGCAAGGACTATATCCGCTGGAACTTGATGAGCTACATTGTGCTTGTTCCAAGTTTCTGCGGATACCACCAACCAGATCGGTGGGCATGACTATTGTATATGTGACGATATCAAAATCTGGAACCTGCCACAGAACAACCAAAATATCTATCAGACTGGAATAACTCTTCTGTAAATCATGTACATATAGAACTACAAACTGCATGCCAGAGTCATTCCGCAGTTCTTACTCTTAAGTTTTTCAACCTGGCTTTCTTAGAGAGAGAACGTATACACATACAGACTCTGCGAACATCTCTTTTCTCAACAACATCAGATGGGGAGAACAAATCAATGCTAGTTAACCCCAGGATCTGGCAGATCTGTCAACAAGCAAACTTCTCAAACATTAGCAACTTCTGCAAACTATGACAAATTTTAACTCTTTACTCATATTAAAAACAACTTGGCTCCTTTCCTACAAGAGAAAAGAAGCAAAAGAATTCATGTTTCTGACCACTTAATTACATGATATACAAGAAGTTTGGTTTTTATACTTTTCAAGATAAAAGAGAAAGGAGTAACAAAGTAATTGGAGACATAAAATGATTGTTTGTGGTAATACCATAAGAGATAAATGGATTCACGGGGACAAGCTTTGAGAAGACAAGGATGTATTAGTTTGCCATGCAGCATCTTGACAACTACTGTAGTAAGGGGTCTACGAGTTTTTATGGATAATATGATCCGGAATACATCAGGTGGCAACTATGAAGAAAAGTGCATCAGCTTTTTACAGATAAGGAGATATTTGCAAACGGGCTATTAAATTGGCTGAACAGAGAAGATAGCAGGGATTTAAGAGTTTTCATCAGTAACTTGCAAGCAGGAATTTAGCATGTCATGTAGGCAAGTTTCTATACAGAAGAGAACACAGGTTAGACATGACGTATGTCAATAGGAAGCCAGAAGAAATTTGGACAAGATTATAATATGTTCAACATTGTGATGAGGGGGAACTATGTGATGATTTGGGATAAAGCTGTGATATAACATTCTTGATGCCTTCCAACAAATTAATTAGTGCTTTTACTCTTCATCTCCATTGCTACATAGATAACCAAATATCTGTTTCACTCGTGATATCACAAAGAATAAATAATTTGATCTGATGACATCTTTTATTACCAAAAATAGCTTCATATCAGGATCAGCAAATGTACAGAATGTGCGACAGGCCAGATAACTATTTTACATCATCACACTCTATAACATAGTATGATGCACTTCCATCATTGTTTCAATGTTATAAAGCAGTTGTGAGAAGCCAACTATGGGCATAAAAGATGTCAGCTAGAAGATATGATGCTTTGCCCATCAGTATTACCATATAATGTTAAAGGGAAAAATTGAACTCCAATTCGTGATATGGGATGATGCTAAATTCATCTAGAATCACTGAACAAGCATATGTGAATTGAGCTATATGGAATTAATTTACAAATATTTGTTGGTAGGTGAGGATAAGTCTCCTGAAGTTACAAAGTATAGTGCTAGAATAATCACATAAAATTACACGAATAAGAAGAATAGCGAAGGACTGAACCACTATAGCCAGCAAGATAGATGAAAGAAGAATCACAAAAAGATTCTAAAACAAATGAAAGAAAGGCCACTGCAGAGGGGGGAAAATGCAGAATTGTGCATCAATGTGGAACAATTAATCTGCTAATTGAAATAACATGGAAATAAAATGGTGCCAAATGCTATAAAGATGGGGATAAGGGCTGTAACAGTAATTGGTTTGTGTAGCATGGGATGTTTAACAAAGTAAAGGAAGAATTACAACTACAAATAAGAAGTGTTAAGAGATGTTATATAATGGACTAAGAAACACTTGATCAATGTTTCCACCACAAAAAAAAATGTCTAACAGTTGAGCCAACAAATAAGGTAATGATGGAAAATCTCAAGAACTAGGAGGAATATGTGGATGTCACCAATTAACATACTTCTATACGTTGAGGGAATAATCAAACACAAATTGTTGCTAACATAAGCATGATCAAATAGTTTTTCTTTTCTTTTCTTTTCTTTTTATGACCAAGATAGAGGCAACTAAATTGCAAAGGAAAACATTTCAACTAAAATTAACTCAAGAATATTTTAATTGAAATTCACTTTGATCTCTAGGTGATACAAAAGTAAGCAAGTTGATGTGTGGTAGGGAATACCTTCAAAAATGAGTCAACCTTTGGATAAGGCATGTACTTCCTACCACTTTTGCCAAAAGAAGTTCGTTCATATATATAAACTTTCGAATGCTTCAGCTCTGGATACTTTTTCAAGAGCATTTTCCATACTATTTTTGATACTTGAAACCTGTTGGGCATGTAAAAGAAGTCAAAATAACAAACAATAAGAAAATATTAGGTGCACAAAAGAAAGAAGAAATTTGCAGTAGTACATATATGTTACATTTCGTTTTTGAATATTGTTTAGCCATGAGGACATGTCAAAGCACACACTGCATCAATCATTACATACTACATGGACATATATAAATAAGTAAATACTTATAACCATCTGTATGTATGTAGCAGTGTGCACACGTGTACATCTATGTGAGCATGAGCATGTGCATGTGCTTGTCTGCATCTCTGCATCTGCATAAGTGGGCATTTGCATGTCCACATCTGTGTGCTTGTAGATGTGTAACAAAGGGTGGCCTTGTGCACGAGGCTCCCACTATTGTAGGGTCTGCAAAGGGTCATATGTAAGCTGGCTTAACTCTGGATGTAGAGAGGCTGTTTTCCATATTTCAAACCCATAACAACCAGGTCACAATAGAGCAATCTTACTATTGTACCAAGGAGCACCCTTTAGTGCTTGCACACATGTATGCATGGAACATTTCCTAGTACACTAGGTGATATACTCTGGATGATTCATATACCCATATTTTCGTTTTTTAACTCTTGGGGCATGAGTTGATGCTTGGACACAACATGATGTGCTTGGTTGTGAAAATCCTTTTCTACAAACATACACACAACACACATACACATGCACAAGCGTGCACACGTACACACCACACAATGAGATTTATATATAGCATTAGAAAATTAAGTATAAATATGGTGGCAAGCTCTCTAAATATCTAACAAACTTGAGACTTGTTGTGCAGAGGATAAACTCGAAAAGCCAACAAGGAATACGACTTACTAGAGATTTCCACCCTAGTAAGAAATGAAACAGGTTTAGACTTTAGACAAGATCACGTCAGTTGGCAAGTTAAGAGCAAATATAAGAAACAAAATATGTTTGAGAGAATCAAGTGAACAAAATAATCAATCAAAGACAAGTATCATAGAAGATAGTGGGATGAACCAAAAGAGGAAGACATTCGAACATAGTTAATGCTAGATCAGAAGACAGTCTTACTCTAGTCGGACAAATATGACCAGCTCGCTAGAATGAGAATCCTATGGATTATAAGGACAGAATCAATTCATATTGTGGAATAATGAGAAATAAGCTAATCAACACAAAAGATGTTCATGGTAAGCTTAGGAATACAGAGACAATGAAAAGCATCAGTGAGATCCATCAAAATGTGATGCAAGAATGAGCTCACTAAAAAGAAGAAGAAGGCATACAATGAACAATAGAAGAATGAAATAGACCAAATTATGGCAACAGATGAACCAGAAAAAGTGATGCTTCTAGTTCATCTTGCATATCTTCAGCATATCTTTTGACAGTCTGCTGATGCATTTTTGCAATACTTTAACTTGAGGTTCATTACACTTTCATAAAATCAGCATTAAAATAAAGTTATGCCATTAATTATCAATGAAGCATGCAATGCTATATCTGCATAGCAAATTGCACTTTTCAATAATTTCTCTCAAATAATATTTTATACAAAATGTTAAAACAGTGTAGTCAGAGGATTTAAATGACAAACTTTTAACTTGTGACACAATACAACTTTATGAAAATTACAGATCTGTAACAGTTTTAATGTCTTCCCAACGCCAATCTGCAACCAGCTAAATATTATTTTACCAAAAAGCAGGATATTGATGTGTATGAGATATACTTCCAATTTGATTTGTCATGGTATGATAGACATTTATATGACAGCACCAAATGAAGTACTTGCAAATCTAATGTGAATACATGAAAAGAGAAAATGAGTCAAGCCTTGCAGTTAGACAATGTCTTTATTGTTAGTATTAACAAAATTTTCCATGGTTATATTTATATATGCGCACCACTATGGATGTGAACCAAAAAAATCAATACATGGCATGGGCTGAGCAATAAGATAAAATCAAGAAAATAGTTAGACATACAGCAATTCCCCATCTGCAAGTAATTCGGCAATAGCCATCTCCTCATCAAATCTGATGTGCAGAACTTCCGCAAGCCATATTCTTGCCTGAGTCTATACGATAAACAAATAGAATGAACTTCCGCATAAAAAAGTCAACATTTCAAAAGATCAGAAGATATGTTGTTGCCGAGAACAGAAGGACAGAGTACCAATAGATCCACTGGACACTATTGTTCATCCTTCAATGTTTCTTCATCAGATGATAATTTTAAGACAAACCAATAATTAGTTGAGAAATATAAAACTGGAATGAAATTTCTCTAAGGAAAAGGCAGCACAGATTTTTTCATTTTCTTGCCAAGAAATATGCTTTATGTGTAGCTCTTCAGAACCACAAAACAGATTAACTCCTCTTTGTCCCATGACCCAGTATAAAGACTTTTCCATCAGTGCTCCATTTTTCTTTACAACCTCGGGACAATGAAAATGATAAGATAGTGCAAAGCAAAAGCCTACAAAGAAATCCTATCTAAAAGTGTATGAGGTGGAAATTTAACAAAATTCTTTAAAACTTGAGATGCAAACAAAGAAAAGATTGACAATTAAAGGGAAATATTGAGAAACTAAACTTAAGACAAAGACACACATATAAACACTGCTAAGTGGTGATAGAAATTTTGAGTTGTGCTGAAGAGAAAGCTGGAAACAGAGGGGTCACTTAATTGGAGTTGCCATCAAAGGGCTTGAAGAGCATAGCAAACATATATAGAAAGGTAAAACAAATACAGGAGAAAAGCAGAATAAATGCAAAGAAGGGAGCAAGTTATTAAGTTTATTACACACCTAGAAGTTGAAATTATAGAGCCTAGTCAATGCTGGTACATAGTGAATCGCATAAAGGCAAGATAATGCTGACTTCTAGTTACACAGTGCTGATTTCAGTCAATTGTTGTAAAATTTATAAAAATTAATAAGTAACTTCTCTCTCTTATGGTACTGCTTCCAATAATAAGTACGTGACGGTGAATCCTGGGCACAGAAGAAGTTTGGTTTCTTGTGTCATCAAAATGTGGGAGACTGAGAGACAAAACATGAACCCCCTCGACTCCCATATTTCATTATTCGGTTTCACCTCAGCAGATTCTAAATGGTGCATATTGTTGAAAAACAAGTAACTAAATCAGGCACATGTAAGCCTACAGTTGGTGTGTCCTTTGGTGCTCACAATTGATAACAACAAACAGGAATTCTTCAAATTGCAAAATTGCATTAGATGTTATACAGATTTAGACAGATCAAATGCTTGACAGATACATTAAACTTATTACTTCAGATTATTTCGTATCTTCTGTCCTGTATACTACTTCCATGAAAATATTCAATGTAGCATTGCATGGTATTATCTAGGTTATAAATCATGTTCATGTTATCCTTGTCATTTCTAATAATAATTAAAATTGTTGTGATCTAATTAGCAATAACTTGTATTGTAGAGGGTTCTGCTAGATGAAACACAACATTCTTTTCGCCCTATAAATATGCATAGGAAACAGTGATAACCATGACTTCGTTAACATTTACAATCGATCTGGCACATATCTTAAATTCATTTAATTATCTGTCTTTATCAGTCTTAATTTTTCCTAATATTATCTATCATTCTTTTAATTTAATATGTAATTTGTCATACAACAACAGAATGAATGGGTTCCGTATCTAGTGGTAGAGGTCGAAAACTTTGCTAATATGTATATGTATATATGTGTGTGTGTGTGTGTGTATATCTATACAAATACACACACACACACATATATATATATATCTATACAAATACACACACACACATATATATATGTATGTATGTATGTATTTGCATATTAAAAACAAGATCTTAACTGCCAGTCTATGACGGTGTTGCTGGTCCATTTTGGCCCGGTGTTGACACGGGGCACACATGTCACATGCTTGTTTGGGCACCTAATATTGCACAGTATCAACCCATGCCGCCTCACATCAGCGTATGAGGCTACGCCAGATGTGCGCAGATTGATCAGGTTCATTACTAGATATGGAGACAAAAGTTTCTTATTTTATTTTATTTTACTTTTATTTGGACTGGAATGGCTTATTCCAGGTGGCATGGCACAGCACAGCATGGCATGCCCCCATGCCAATAACATCTAAATTCTTAGTTATCGACAAAGGTGAATTGCATATAACTCAGTTGGCCTCACCTAGCACAAATCTACAGAAATAAATTTCGAGATAAAGAATACCATCCTGGACGACAAATATGATCCATTTAAATACTGATTATCGAATAAAAGTTGGCATCCATGGCATTTATATATGAGCAATTAATTTGTCACCTACTGGCACATCAACATTAACAAAAAAGCACTACAAAAAAAAGAAATCAAAATAAACTAAGCAGAACTTCAGATTGAATTGCATATTATATGACACTACTATGTGAAACTGCAAAAAAGTAACCTCTAAAAGCAGCATTCATCTCAGCATGTCTTGCCAAGCATTCCTTTGACATCGTCATAAAAGCAGAAGAAAATTCCTCCCATACCATCTCAAGATCTCTACTATGAAGCTAACTTTTCTTTGGCTTTCTAGAACATATTTTCTATAACCAGAAATGCTTACACAAAGATCTTTTCGTAACTGCAGTTTTAAAGAAAATCCCAGCACAAGCACACTTTACAATACTTTGCTATCAAAGTAGTCATCACTTGGCATGCGTTAGGGAGGTGAGAAATTCTTAGATTTCTTTAACAATCTAATGACATTTAGAATCACTTTACTGGTCAAAGAACCACAAATTTTAAGAACATCTGCAAATTATACAAGTTATAAAGAAATTAGAGGACTAGATGGGACTGAACAACAGATCTACAATGCAAAATATCTCTCATGCATCTTATCCTTTTATTATCTCTTTCCTTGATAAGAGAGTTGAGAATGTGGTCCAATGAGATTCGGACTTGCAACCTGTGGCTCATTCACCAACATTCCAACCGAGTGATGAGGAGTACACTTCACTTTCTCCTTCTTCTATTAAAAAGTTAATCATACTCCACTACATTTCCTTCACAATTAAAGTTTTCTCATGTAATCAATTCTCTTTCAAATTCATAATATTTTAGCTATTATATCAAATATAATCTTACAAAGCTAATATCTATATGTGTATGATATATTTATTAAGGTAACAGTTAATCTTCGAATGAAGGATTCGTGCTTCTTCCTGGACATCACTATAAATTTCTAAGTAGATAGCATTTTAGGTTATTTTCCCCCTTTACATTATTAATTGTAAATTAGTTTCTAAAGTCTTAAAACAAGATCTTTATCCAGTATCTCATTCTTAGCTGCATAATTCCCAAGTTTGGTCATTGAATAGTTATAGGAGACCATCAATTTATTTGTAAGCATGCAAAACATAACTCCATTAACATCTTATACTCAAAACAAGGTTTTTTTTTTCTCCTAACTTTTTCTCTGTTTAAACAGAGTGATACACACATAATGACCTCTCTTCCTTTAAAAAAAAAAAAAAAGGCTCGATGAGAAAAGAAATAAGCTGATATGGTAGAATTTAGTCAATCTCCTCAAATGACTCCATAAGCACCAAAATACGATGGTCTTCAGAGCTTGCCAGAATAAATCATCAATGAGATGGAAAAAATTGCCTTTTGGAGTTTACCATATCCAGTAAAGATTTCCTCCTGTTAAAAGAATACACATAGATTTGTTTCTAAACATCTTGTTAGTTCAGATTACTACATTCCTACAAATCATAGTCTGTTTCAGAAGAAACCCTTTCTGTAGCACACAATTAATGCCTATGTTCCCCACTTTCTGCTGTATTAGCTAGAGAACTGTCAAGAAACCATTTTTGTTGTATTAAGATTCTTGAAATCTTGTTTCCTGAAAATTTCATAACACTGATAAATGCTTAATAACTGTGCCTCCATTCCCGTTTACCTGAACCAATTTGTCAGTATATCAATAGCCACCGTGAACTACATCCTCTGTCACTATTGAAAACCACTGTTTCCTAAATCATAAGAAGCATATAGACATCTCAAACTAAGAAGCAACAGTCCATGATGGAGTACTACCACCAAGCAGTCTCATAACACCTATCTACCAATCAGTCCGACCTTTCTCATAACGAAAACATCATCGCAGATAAGGCCATCCAGAAAGAAAAGAAGAAAACCGATCGATATTATCAATCCCAAGACAAAACTTGGGACTGTTTCTCGTGTCTTTTCTTGATAATTTTGCAATATCCACCACTTCTCAATAAGCAAACCCCTTCCTCCATCATGCCATAAAATTCCAACTCAACCTTTGTATCATTTGTAACCATTCAAGAATCTCCCTTTCCGTGAAACCAGATACCGAAAATCTATTGAAAAAAAAAACATATATATCAAAGAAACTCACAAGATGTTCATCGATCAATCTAACCGCCACTATTCCATCAAAAGCCGATTCTTGAACAAGAGAAGCAATTCCAATTTCCCGAAGAAAAGAAGCGAAAAGGCTCCCACCAAAAGTACCTGCAAGAAGACGTCGTCGAGCTCGCGGAAGCTGGACTCCGGCGAGGACTCGTTCACCCTCACCACCTCGACCACCTCCGGCGAGTCCGCCCGCCCCACCCGCCTCATCTCCCCCCTTCCCGCCAAAGCCAAACCAGAGCCCAAAAATAAATAAAAGAGAGAACCACAAGAGATCCAAAAAGAAGATCTCTCTCTCTCTCTCTCTAAGCCATCTTCAGTCGTGCTGCTTCTGGCATCAGAAGCTTCGTAGTCAAAGCGGCGGGCGGTGACGGGATCCGAATCGGAATCATGGCTACTTTTTTCCTCCCTTTCTAACAATTTAGTATTATCTCTCCGTCCTAATTTTTCTCCGCCTCTCGCTCGTACTCCAACGAGACTCGAACAAAACTCGCAGCTGTCTTCTTTCTCTCTCTCTTCTCTTGGTTTTTATTTTTTTCTTCTCGAATTTTTCTTCTCTTTCTCGTTTCTGCGTCTACCCTTCCTCCGGTCTTTGCTTTCAGACGGTAGCTGCATCTTGTCGGTACTCACCCGGAGTATTCCGGTGTGCGAAATCTCCACCGTGTGATCCTGATCTTATTGGTGTGATGATGGATTTTATTTGATTTATTTTCGTAGAATGCGGACAAGGCGAGCGCATGATGTCGTAGCGAGGGACGTAAAACCCGGGGGGGGCGGCGGCAAGTGCATCCATAATAAATGTAATGAATTAAATGAGGTTAATGAGAGGACGTGCCGGTTACGAGACCCGAGAGATGCCACGTTCTGGTCCCGGCCGTCCCAGGTGCGTGTGCATGAGACAGCTTTCTGTTTTTCGGGTAAGGAAATTAGAAGAATTTAATTCGCAAACACCTTTCTGTTTTTGGTTTTATTAGATACTTCGGACGATGTTTGGGGAGTACGCGTCTATCGAGAGTAGGAAGCGTAGACCGCCGGGAGTTTGAACTTGGGGAGGAGGTTTGCGCACGGCCGCTGCAATGAGTGGCTTCTATTGGTTGGATGATGCTATCTTCATCGAAGGGAAAGAAAGGAAAACAAAAGGGAAGACAAAAAGATGGTGAACCTCGTAGATGAAAGATGCTGGAAATTTGGTAGTTAGGATTTAAAAAAGAAATTGAAAATCAAAGAAAAGTACTCTATTAGGAGCTAGCCTAAGAGCTTTGTTATATATATTAAACAAAAAAAACAAAGACGATGGAGCATTAATAACCAGAGGTGAAATTTAGAATATCAAAGTAAAACTAGACCTGACTAAAATTAAGACAATGCATAAATTTGCTGCTATGATTGCCGAGATATCATTCATTTTTGTTGGGTTGTA
The DNA here is from genome assembly GCF_009389715.1 of Phoenix dactylifera. Classification (NCBI taxonomy): domain Eukaryota; kingdom Viridiplantae; phylum Streptophyta; class Magnoliopsida; order Arecales; family Arecaceae; genus Phoenix; species Phoenix dactylifera. The sequence continues at coordinate 6,695,703 of NC_052399.1, forward strand.
ACATAACATGACTATAACCTAAGGATGATTCTGTCTTTTATTTTTTAGAGAGAGAGAGAGAGAGAGAGAGAGAGAGAGATCCTCTGATGTAAAGTCCCAACGTTTAAATACCAAGTCCAATTTGGAATTCACCTGTATTAATCCACCAGGATACATACAACGCTTTTAGCTGAAAAGATTTAACGTCCAGAGTTAGATAAGACCCACCCGTAAAAGAACTAAACAATTCAACTCTAACCGTTAAAAAGAGAAGTTACCGGAAGTTTGGTTCGGGATACAAGCATACAGGCATGCCCCTCAAATACAGTTTCTAAAAAGGATTTCTGCAATGGTTCGGCACAACCTATAACTTACAAGAATGCCCAATTTTTCTCAGCCACATGGAACTTTTACAGAACATATTTTTCTTCTTTTTTCTTTCCAAGACATCCACATTCGACATGGCTCGCAATTTTGTCACTCACCCCTCTCAAAGCAATAGTAGTTTGCAATCATTCAAGGGTTCAAAGCCCATTACAAAGCTGTAGCTGTTCACAACAGCCACATAAAGACAGGTATAGTCCACGGTAGAAGCTCTAGCAAAAGGGCCTGAAGCCTGGGCCCTTTGTTTCCCTACCAACACAACAAAGAGAGATAATCGACCGTTTCGTACTAACGAGCTTCGTTTCGGTGCATCCAGATACAATAAACACCTCTGCCGCATTCCTTCATGTAAAAGCGGATCCAGGTCAATAAAAATGATCGTTTTTCCTTGCAATGACTAAGCACCACAATCTTCCTTTGAATATTAGCAAAAAGTATAGAAAATAAAACAAAAGACAAAAAGGTCAAAAAAAGCTCTGAACTTTCCGGACTGTGCAATTTTTTTGTACCCTGGTAACCCTATCTACCTTCCTGTTAAACCCCCAATTGATCCAACAAAATCGAAAGGGAGAAGGCTTCAATGAGAAAGCACTCAAGAGTATGGCAGGACAGCACGATGAGTTTGAGGATTGTAGCAATGCATCTTATTTCGCATGTCACATCTCTTTTTCGAAGCAAGAGGGGAAAAAACAGCTTCCTTTTCTTTCAACCTTGCAGATTTCCATGAACACTCTTCCCGGCACTCCAAATCCTCCTGATGTCAATCAAAAAACCTCTTGACTGCAAAAACAAGAGCCCTCTCAGATATGGAAGCGGTGGTTGTTCAGCAAAATCGCACTTCCGCCTCTCAAATGAGTTCAATCGAGACGATTGCCAGCTACACCACTCTGACCAGTATCAGGAAGCACCATCCTCAATGGCCGAATCTCACGCTGGCCTGTCCTTAAAGATGTTATCCGAGCCTCATGCTGTAAAAGGTAAACAAAAATGAAAAAAATATACAATTAGTTGGTTACTAATCAATTAAAAAAAACCCTGCTAAACACCATTAGAAAAACGCAACCCTTTTCAGATAGGATCAGTTACCTGACGGACAAAATCATTAATCTCCTCAGGTGTTAGAGCATCTCCCTCCGCATTTTCATCCCATCCAAGTCGTCGCAGTAAGTCTAATTCTTCCTCGCTTGGTACAACAAGAGGGTCTGAAGATGGACAATCATCAACATTGTCAGGTGCAAATACTGGGGCAAGAACAGGGCCTGAAGAACTCTCTCCTACATTGCCAGGACCAGAATCTGGGACAACAGGGACTGAAGATGAACTTCTCTCGTCATTGTCAGGATGAGCCCTGCTAGGCAATTCACAAGCATCGCCACCACATTCAGTCACACCATCCCCATTCTCCACCGGGCGCTCCGAATCAAAACAAGATGCAGAACTGCCCTGTTCTTTATTAACAGAAGTGGAAGTGCCTGTGATCTGCTCACCCAACTTTGCCGAACAGGATGATGCAACACAGCTTGGCTCAGGAAGATCAGCTGAATGGTTCGCAGGTGTTTTCTTCCGAATGAAATTGAAGAAATCATTACGATTCTGAGCCTGAGAAGTAGGCCTTTTTTCCCCAAAGGAACTGTGAGTAGAAGATGGAGAACCGGCCTTGCTGTCTGCTTTTAGCTTCGGTTTAACAGGGCTCTTGGGTGCAGGAATTGAAGTTGTCTGAACACCGCTGAGTGGGGTTGCAACTCTGCTGGGATTCATTAGACTTGGGGCATCTTTGGCAGTAGGAGATATGCCATTTCTCTCACGGTTGAGGACTTGGAAATTCCCAACCTGAGATACCTTTTGGGTATCTGTTCTAGCAGGTGCACGGAGGGTGAGATTGACAAATTGAGATGACTGCTGCCCAACTTTGGAAGCACCACTGAGATCTCCGCTTCTCACTCCTTTGGTTTTTGACTTCTCTGAAGAGCTGAGAGCCTAAAAGAAATAGCACCATCAAAAAGTTTAGAATGCTAAACAAGAGTTCCATAGCATCTGAAAATCAGATTTCAATTTTGAATCAAACTAATATTATGTTCATGAAAGAAGCTATAAAAAGTAATGGTGTTTCCGATGGAAGGCATGTTGGCTGAGACTCTGGACAATTTCATCGAATAAAGCCCAGAAAATGGAACAGCTAAAGCTTGAAGTTGTGGACTTGATTGGCAACCTGATCCAAGCAAAATTTGACTTGTGTGATATCAATGATGCAAATATGGTACACTAGAAGCACATTTCAAGGGATTCCTTTCGAATAGTTTTTGACAAATTACAATAAATGTAGTGTGGTCATGTCTCTAGGGTAATTTTGCATTACATTTCAGTTTAGAAATTAACAAAATTGGTTTACTCCAAATTAATACCTAAAACTCATTTGGATTTGTGCATCTTTCAGCAAGTTGTATATCCAAAATCATGATTCGAGCTCAGGTATCATACTGTCTTTGATTCTGTTTTATTATTTGGTAGTTATTTTTTGCATTGCAATAAACATTGCCTCCCCACCATCCCCCCCTCTTCTTTTGCTCTGGATATCACTTCCCATTACCAAAATAAAGCATTTTCACGCATTATATACAGAGCTTCCACGTATCCTCAGTGGGTATCAAATCTGAGACTTTTGCAAAGATTGTCTGATAATAGATTCTGGAGCTCTATGTGCATTTCCCACACCAACCATGGCACGAGATTCTACAAAAAGAACACGTCAAGAACAGCATAGAAAATAATTAAAATTCTCATTAGATGGATCCGCAGTGAGATCAGATGGCTTATCATATTTTGAAAATTAATGTGAGGAATGATACAATGCCTAGAAGAACGAAAAGAAATGATGCTTCCACATTTGGCCCAATCTTTAACCTAGATGCCAATCACGACAACCTTCATATCAGATGAATAATCCACTGGCTAAACAAGAGGGCTGTCCCTTTATAAAACTCCCATACATGAATATGAATCCAAGTAAGAGTGAGGCTACTCCATTGTTCAAAGCTTGAAATAATAAAACAATAAACATTATCCGAAACAGCTCCAATGGAATTCTTAGACTCTAAAATGATCAAAAAGACCAGAAAATCATTGCTCAACAAGTGTGCAACTTCCATAAAATGAAAACAATAGAGGTAGAACATGCCCAAGTCACAGAACGAAACATTACAGTAGGGGTGGTGATCGGGCCAAGTCAAGTCAAATACGGGCTGGGTTGGATACAGGTTGGGTCAAAAATTCATCAACCCAAACCCATCATGTTTATTAAACGGTTCAAAATTTCAAATCTAAATCCAACCTATTTATTAAACAGATAATCCGACCCGACCCATATAACCCATTTATTAAATAGGTTAAATGGGTTAGACGGGTTTTTAACAAGTTAAATGAATCTAAATAGGTTTAGCAGGTTGAGTTAAATAGATTAGAAACAGATTAAACAGGTTCCAAACAGGTTAAACAAATTTTAAACAGGTTAAACGGATCAGGTATAACCCAACACAATAATTAAATGGGTTAAACAAGTCAAAAATTTAAACCTGAACCCAACCCATTTAATAAAGAGATTTAGATGGGTTGACCTATTTACAACCCAAACCCGTTTATGTCAAACCCAAACCTACTTAAAGTAGATCGTTCGCGGGTCGGGTCATAAATTGCCACTCTTACATCACAGCATGTTTGCTGTCAAGATCCCATCAAACACTCAGATGAATTTAAAAAAAAAAAAAAAAATCAATCAATTTTCAAAGCTGAGTAGGCTTAGGAATATAAAGCCTAAAGAAACTCTCCGATAACATCACATATGTGGGTTTTTGATACAAAGCAATTTCAACTTGTTTCATGTTGATATGAATCTGGTATACCAGAAGGATATCGTATTATATGCTAAGCAATTCTTTCCCATTTAGGCTGATTAAAAATCACATAACTTAGGGCATGCATCTAGTATGAAATTGGATATTTACAATTTAAAAAGCATTAGACCTAATCTGGATTTTAACAAACAAAAAGGATTACTTGGAATTACGGATTAATTTTTTTAAAAGAGCTCCATGATATGAGCAAAGCCTAGTGGGAATGGTTATAATTTAAAAGTCATACATTTTTTAAGGTAGAATATTTAAATAGTAAATTCATATCCTTCCTGTTCTTCTTCCCTTATTGTCTCTATATATTCAATCTAAGTTCACAACCATCAAAATTGAATTGCATAAAGTAGTACAATTCACAATGCAGTATAGCGAACCTTAGCTTCCAGCCAATGTTCGCTGAGATAAGTTTCAGTATTTACATTGAAATTGATCTTAGAAGGAAGCAAAACTCCTAATAATGTTCTCGCATTCTACAAGAGCTCTATCTCGACCATAGTGGGGAGGCTTCTAGAATGTGAAAGCTGATTGCATAACAAGCAACCATCACTAGTTCCAGTCAATGGACCAAAAGAGAATTTGATTGCTTAGCATAATATTATAAAGGGACTCAAAGGCATTTTCAATTGCTAGTCAGTAGAATTTTCTAATATTGAGCCGTCTATCATTACATCCATCATACCCAAGTCATCCGATACAACCTAAAGCAAACTACCCATCCTTAAGATCAGAACCTCTTCACCACACAAGCAAATCACATCTTCAGCTTTTATAAGATTAAACATCCTTGCTTCATAATATAGACACTTTCTTACACAACTATTACTCGTCCACATGCTAAAGACACAGCACGGCCCCATGCTCAGCAAGACGATTTGTTCTAATACCAGTTTGAATCTTGCCATCCTTGTGGATAAAATCAAAATTAGGATCGACATGATAGTTTAACCAGACTTCAAGAAATGAGAAGGAAAATACAGAGCTCATCAGATCCATAACTATAGCTGCAAATCCTCAAGCCAAGGAAAGCCTATAGCATAGACTCCAACAGGTGCAAGCAGAAGGGGGGCTACAATTAAGTTTTCTTCAATCTAGTCATTCTCCTTGAAAATTCATCCCACTACAAATAAAGTGCACAATGACTTGACTGCAAAAAAGGGGAAGAATCAAATAACTAATTTAATAAAAACTAATGCTACTCAAACTACACTCATGAAACAAAAGAAAATAAAAAGGAAGATAAATCCATGTTCAAATTCAAGCCATGATACCTTGGTTTGCATGAATCAATTTGGTGCTTTCAAATTTGAAAGAAGTACCTTGTCAAGGTGCACTGAGTAATGCAACATAAAGCTAAAATGGATGCTTGAATCTAAATTCTAAATATGGAAAAAGAATTAATAATGTTAATATAAAAAATTCAAGTGGCACTGAGAGGTATCAAGATACACCCCCAACCTTAGGTAGATGCAGGCTTAAACCTAGGTTGTCACACCCATTTCCTAAGTATGTTGTTAAACAATCTTGTTGATAGCTTCACTTTATCAAACCCATAACCTAATTCAATTCAGGTAACCAAGCCACCAACCAGGGTCTGCTGAACCGATCTGAACCGGTCGGTTCAGCCCGAACCGGACCGGTACCGACTGGAACCGGTCCGGTTCCAGTGTGGAAATCGGTTCCGACCCAATATGGGTCGGAACCGATGGTTTCGATCACGTACTGGTGCGAACCGAGGCGGTTCGCACCGGTACATGCCCATACCGGTGCGAACCGCTCGGTTCGCACCGGTACGTGATCGAACCGATGCGAACCGAGCCGGTTCGCACCGGTTCGGTGCTGGCAATGAGGTGCCAGCGCTGTGGCACTATGATAGTGCCACAGCACTGGTTCAAAGTGCCTCTGAGGCACTTTGAAAGTGCCACAGTGTGGCACTTTCAGGCACTTTGAAAGTGCCACGTTTTGTGCGGCACTTTGAGTTTTCAAAGTGCCGTTTTGTGCGGCACTTTGAAAACTCGAGGTTTAAATTGTTGTTTAGAACGGTAATGCGGCCGAAAGTGTCGCTTTGTGCGGCACTTCGCGCGGCACTTCGAAAGTGCCGCGCTGTGGCTCACAGTGGCACTTTTCAAAGTGCCACAGTGACCCAACGGTTGGCTATAAAAGCCAACCGAATGCTGAAGGCTGAAGCCACAAGTGCATGAGCTTAAGAGTTAAGACTAAGTGAAGGAAAGGCAAAGAGAAAGGAGGAAAAGAAGAGAAAGGAAAAGACAAAGGCATGAAAAAAAATTAGAAAGGTCGGAGAGCATCGTTTTTCTTGAAGGAAAATCCAGCAAAAACAAAATAAGGTAAAATTCCCCTACATTGTTTTTTTAATATTTCATTTAAATTGCTTAAAAAAATTAAGTCAAAAATTGCCAAAAATTAGGAAATGATTCAATGATTCCATTTCGTTTTGAAATTTTTATATGTTGTTGATATATAATTTAATTTAATTAGGAGGAGGTGGCGAGGCATCGGGCTCGATTTGGGCCCTCGTTTTTTGAGTCGGGCGCCGGTTCTGGTGGAAGCAGACAAGATCCAGAGTTTCAAAGGACAACATCAGTCAGGGAGGGCGAGGGCAGAGGACGTAGCCGGATTGCATCTATCCTGGGTGGTTTTGGTAGCCGAAAGAAGTCTTTCGGAGGGATTCCACCAGGTGCGTCAATCCATGATGTAGATCCGCATGCCTTCCCCAGAAGAGATTCGAAGCAGCAAAGAGTAGACACAATGTGGAAGAAGGAGAAGAAGAAGGATATGTGGCGAGCTATTGGATCCTGGTTCCACTTCAGCCACATTCCAGCAAATGCTGCAGACAATACATACTACAAGTCTGCCATTTCTGCCATACAGACTGCCGGTCCCGGTGTTGATCCTCCAGGTCCGAGGGACATCTACGGTGAGCTTCTTGACAACAATAAGGAAGAGCTAGAGAATTGGATTGGTTCATATAAAAGCAAGTGGCCCACATATGGGCTCACTCTGATGTGTGATGGTTGGACCGGTCCGACAAAGCGGGCCATCAACTTTCTGACATACTGTGATACGAAGAGCTTCTTCCACAAGTCAGTTGATGCTTCGGATAAGGTGCACAACGCCTCATACATCCTCAGACTTATGGAGGAGGTGATTGATCAGATTGGAGAGGAGAATATCGTGCAGGTCGTCACTGATAACGGACCGCAATATAAGTTGGCCGGGCAGGTCTTGATGGAGCGGCGACCACAAATTTTCTGGACCCCATGTGCTGCACATTGCATCGACCTCATCCTGATGGATATTGGAAAGATCCGTAGGGTGCAACATACGGTGGAGATAGCCCAACGCATCACCAGGTATATTTATAGCCATACTTGGGTTCTTTCATTAATGAGAAGGTATGCAGGGGGAGAAATTCTTAGACCAGGAGTCACACGGTTTGCTACGAATTACATTGCACTTGATAGCCTTATCGAGAAGAAAGGAGCCCTACGTCAGATGTTTGTTAGTCCCGAGTGGCAGGAAAGTAGATATGCCCAGGCCGGCACTGAAGGAAGCAGGATGGAAGACTTGGTAAGCAGGCAGTCATTCTGGCAGCGGGCCAATGCGATAGTCAAGGCTATCAAACCATTATATGAAGTGCTGCGGGCCATGGATAGCGAGAGGTATCCCCAGATGGGCTTTTTGTATCACATGATGGAGAAGGCAAAGGCTCAGATCATGGAGGCAGATGTAGCCCATGCCCAGGAGTACATCGACATCATTGAGCGGCGGTGGGGAGCCCAAATGGGTAGGGATTTGCATCTAGCAGGTAAGCGATAATATTGATAATTATACTGATTGATATATTTGTATAGTTATACTAAGATGGTGTCATCTATGTGCAGCATACTATCTGAATCCCCGGTTTCAGTACGAGAGTGGAATTGGTATGGATGATGAACTTCTTCATGCTTTGCGTAATGTTATTTATAAGATGGAGCCTGATCCAGAAGTCGCCGCGTTATGTATAGAAGAGGTAACTATGATTTAGTAACATATGTAAATATATCAGATCTTATATTATTGACATACTACAACAAGCTTCTTTCCACAGACCAAATTATTTAGAGAGGGTAGCCACAGCTTTGGACAACGACCAGCTGTCGTGAGCAAGACAACTATGAATCCAGGTACAATACAAATCTGCAAGACATTTTTGCATCTGAATTATCTTCAACTATGAGGCCATTATATATATAAAATGTAATTATCTTCAATATTTTTGCAGCTGAATGGTGGATTCATTTTGGCGGATCCGCAAAAAATCTTAAGCGGATAGCTATCCGGATTCTCTCCCAAACGGTCTCCTCGACTGGCTGTGAGCGCAACTGGTCCACCTTCGGCCTCATCCACAGCAAACAAAGGAACCGTTTGACACAAAAGCGCCTCAACGACTTAGTTTATGTGCACTACAATCTACGGTTGAGGCTAAAATGCATTCAAGAGGAAGTGGAGCTCAAGTATGCAGATCCCATCTATAAAACTTTTACAGATGATGATGATAATCCTATGCTCGACTGGCTTGCGGCCCAGCAGCAGGAGCCCGAGCTTGATGAGCCGGGATCACCTCCACGACCAGCCAGCATCATAGCCACCGAGGCTATGGTCGATCCACAGCAATGGGCTGAGCGCAACATTCCACGCACTCCTACAGCTGATATGACGTGGCTAGAGGGGAGCCAGTCACCGCATGACTGGTCCGATGCTCCGGTTCAGAGAGATGATCCTCTCATGCGAGGACGAGGACGAGGACGCTCTACTACCCAGTCGACTCGATCAGGAGGGCGTCAATCCCAACAAACAAGAAAAGGAAAGGAAAGGGCCCCAATGGAGAGTGTCGAGGAGGAGACTTGGACCAGCAGCGATGAAGATTCTGGTGGTGATGGATCTACTAGCCATGGAGGAAGTGGAGGACAATATGGTACTAGTTATGAGACACAGCCGGAGGGAGGTTTTCGATACACCGGTGAGTCTCAGTTTACACATGCTACACAAGATACGGACCACGGTAGGCCGTCTGATATAGGCCGGTCAGATACCATTGCATATCGAAGAAGAGCTCCTCGAGGTCGTTCAAGAGGCCAGGATGCCGCTGCAGATGACCTTCCATATGGAGTCGAATCCATTGATGTATCAAGTTCCGAGTCTTCCTATTATCCGCGGCCTCAGCCAGCCTATGGATATGGTGCATCAGAGTCATCTTCCGGTAGCTACTATCCTGCGCAGCCCGGAGGATCTTACGGATCGGATTTTAGTGCCGGCATATTCGGATGGGCCCCTTATCAAGACACCTCTCAGAGCCAGAGCTTCAGCGAGAGATCCGAGAGTTCTTATGATCCAACGCGCATTCCTCGAGGATTGAGCATACAAGACTACAATGCTGCTTGGTTAGAGGGATGGGTTGATCTGCCTCCATATTATGCTGATGATCCAGATATTGACGAGAAGCATCGCCATTCGACCCGATTTTAGATATTCGAGAGTGATTTAAACGTATGTAATTGATTGCATCTTAATTTGAAAATTTTTTATGTTCTTCATCTCATTATTTGAATCATTTGGAAGTAAAAACATCCAAAAAACTCCAAAAAAAAAAAAAGACGATGGGTCGCTAAATGTACCCTATCGGTACGGCCTCGGTTCGGCTCGGTTCGGCAACGGTACCGTACCGATACCGGAGCCGACCGGTACGTCGGTACCATCGGTACCGCGAACCTTGCCACCAACTATAATTAGCTTTTAAGAACAAAGGACTCAAAGTGATGAAAGACCTGAACCAGCTAAAATTCCAAAAATGGAGACTGCAGAAAGTATTCTAACAGGTTTTTCTGTTGATGAAAGTTTACCTAATTTACAAAACAAAGCTTAAAGCTTTACCAAAAGTAACATAGTCACGGATGTAAATCAATAGAGAATGTACAAAGATGCATAAAAAGGGATAGACTCAATTGAGACAACATCATCATGTGCAACAAATGCCAGCAGAGGCCATGTGAGAATTTGGGCACAACAAGCTTGCATCCAAACAACAAAATTGAAAGAATAATGTCACCAGCTTACAAACACATGCAATACGAAATATAAAGAACTTAGACCACAAAGATAATGAATCAAAGGGAAATCAAAAGCCTTGAACTCCTAAGCAGCCCACAAAAAGTCGCAAAATCACAACAGCTCCTCCCCTATACTATCCCAGAAGTTGATAATAACTATGAAAATACAAAAATAAAATGGGCCCTATACCTGTACCAATCATACCATACCGTACTGATAAGGCATTGGTACGGTACCAAGGTTCAATTCGGTATATGAGCCGAATCGGTTCGTACCAATCCGAACCTAGCAGAACCGCCTTGCACCGCTTGGTACCAACCCATACTACCCAATTTCGGACAGTGCCATTGCTGGAGTGAGAAAAAAGGTCGGAAGGCTATCTCGTATGAGATGCGTACTGTACCATCCCGAACTGGTAACGTACCAGCATGGTTCTCGATGACAACTTTGTGAACCTTGATTTCAACCAAGGTTAGATTGGAGTTCCTACCAATGCCAATAAAATACTCCTCCCTTGTGGCCAACTACCACCAACACAAACAAACATATTGCACAACTAGTTCTCATAAGGTGCTATTATGGTCAATCATCTTGCTTACACCATTATGCATAAGCCAAGAACACAATCAAATAGGAAATACCCATACAAGCACACCAACAACTTCCGTCCATACATGGATTAAAAAAATCATCCACATTATAGTTCGACTACCACATTTTAAAAAGGTACCCAAAATTACAAGTTCCCACACAGCCTCTTCGAAAGCAAAAATTAAAGTAAGAAAGTGGGAGCAAAAAGGTACCATAGAAATGCATTTCCAATCGATAAAAATCCAAAATGCAAAAGGAAACATAAGCAAAAGCACTTTTTGGAGAAAAAAACATGCATATGAAGTTTACGATCTCTGCTTCCACTCAAAACTCTCCTTGAAATATATGTCTCCAAGCATACAGAAAGCAACCATGGCTCCGGTTTGATGCCAAAAGAAAAAAGGATTTACAAAACAAATAGAAGAAGAGAAGAGAATATGTACAAGAACCAAAGGAAAGAAAACATGCAGGTCTCCTTAGCTAAAACATAACCTACCAAAAAGCTTAAAGTTTCACTAAGCATAAACCTCAAAGCCCCAATTCTACTTTCAAGTACAATCAACAGGCTATTTATAGTTAAAACTCCCCAAAACCCTAAAATAACCTAAAATAAGCTTTTACCACAAAATCAAAAACCATTTAGCCTAGCAGCTTCAAGAAACATAAAAGAAGTTGGAACGAAAACCATGATAATTTCTGCAAGCAATGTTACTATGGATGGCAGAACCATGATTGCTTATTGTTTACCATCAATAAAGATGGCCATAAGGCTGAATTTTATGACTGGTCTATTGAAAATCTTATTTAGAGAACCTTCCCCTAGCTTTCTCTTAATCTTTAAATTCCACGCCATACCTAGCTTGCTATAGAGTAATATGTTGACTCTTCATGCATACTAATGGTCTTCAACTAAGACTCCTCATGAATTCTGATCTGCACTTTATAATATCACAGGCATCCTAGTATCCCCTTCACTTTTCACACAACAGTGAAGACCTCTTACATATACAACAATTAATGAAATTCTAGCTATTTATAGCTGCATGAGAACTTCCTCAGCATCTCAAGCATTTGTTGATTTTAATCTTGATGAGTTAACAACATTGGTTCCTCTCATCCTTCTCTCAACTCATGACTCTATCTGAAGTAACATTTTCTAATATTAAAGACCAAAATCCTCTTCATGAATCAAATTAGTGGCTATCTTCCAACACAGATAAACCCATATTTCATCAAGTTCAATAACAATATGCTCCACTGCTATTTGGGCTTCAATCCTAGACAACCATAACTATATGCAAATATCACTTTATTATTTGAATAGGTAACTAGAATTTCAAATAAATCGAGCTTTATTGGATATATTAAATGCATCGCACATACATGTGAAACTTCATAAAAACAAATTTCTAAATCACAACCTATTCACGAGCCCCACAAAATTTCATTTCTAAGCTAAGATACATCTTCGACAATTGCATGGAAAATATAAAAAAAGGTGTTAAACCATCAAATGAAGCTTTCAATGTTCGAAAAGACTGGAACTTTAATAGTTCAACGGTAACAAATATCAGTATCTGAAAGATAATAATCATTATGCAAACAATAGAATCACATACATAATCAAGATAATACTCATCATATTTAAAAATCATTAAGTGTTTAACCAGAAAAAAAGTCTGCAAATGATCCTACAGCTACACTCCCACCTTAGAGCAACAGCCAAAGGAAATGTTTGCATTTCAAATGCAGAAGATAAATGTGAGGCAACTACAGAAACAATGAGGATATAAGGTACCTTAGAAATGTTGTGCACAAATATTTTTAAGAAAACAATTGAAATCTTAAGTCGAATATGCAGCAACCATACAGAAAATATGGAAGCTTCTAATAACAATGCAATAGGTCCTTTTAAAATGCTAGAATGGTGAAAGTTACAATGGCCCTAGGTGATCCAAGGCCCTAAGCACAAAAGGGCCACCCAAGATCACAACTAGCGCCTATTTTCTATAAAGTTTAGATACGAAGTTTATTTCAGATACAGATAGCAAATTGTGGGTCCGATCCACATATTGGACATGAAAACTATGATTTGCTGATGTCTTTCATTCAGAACAACTCCCTCCAGCCTGTTTCTGTCAAGCCCAATACCCTCCCAAATTCATCAGTAACTTCGTATTCCCTAAAGTTACAGTTAACAGATGCAAACCTGCTTTGTATAATCTCATCGATAACTGATCTTTCTTGATTCCAATTTCCAAATAATAACAATCCCATATATAGGATCACACCTGTTTTGTCCTTGAATCCTACTATTTGTATGGTTAAAAAGAATATGTATGCCACTCATCTAAGAGTGAAGCTTCACTAAAATGGAGCCATAAATGGTGCACACTAAATATAGCAAACATGCAAAACTTTGATCCAATGGAGGACATGATCTCAGACACACATGTTCGCTAAACTAATGAAGCAAATGATACTCCAATTATAGATGCAACATGAAATACAGCAGATAACCCTTCAACTTGCTTCGCAGATAGCAAGTTGATACTTGAATATGTCAGAGACACCTGAACTGTGATCATGAACACAACAAACCATGAGATGCTAAGTTTAATGATCATGGAAAGCAAATCACGCTTGGTAACAAAATGACAAATAAGAGAATAAGACCCTACCAATCCACAAACTTTAAGTTGCCCATTCCAGATATTTGATGTTCACGTCTAGAGATGAAAATGTAAAATCAGAAATTATTATATTTTTACAGGGATTTATGCTGAGTCAATCTCGATTAGGTTTTCAACAAGATAGTCTTTAGTTAGAGCCTAATCTTAGTGTTTATTCAATTAGTTTGGACAGTGAAACAAAGTTGTATACAAATAAGAAAATCACATTTAAGAGGTGAAAACATGTTGTCAAATATAATATGTACAAGAGCCAACAAAATCACCATACTGACCAAGAATTATAAGTCTATTTGATATTAGCCTAGGCAAAGCATTAATATCCATGAAAATAAAGCTACCCATCCACTTCATGTAAATGATTTCTTAATCACACTGTACATAATAGTACCGTCCAAATCATTGGGGCACTTGTAAACGGCACCACAATAGAACAGATGAGTATATGTTAATGAAATCCATTGAATGTATCATTCCATATGAACACATTCACATGATGCCCATATCACAAACCTCAATAAGTTAGTCAACTAATGTACCCTATGCACTTGACCACCAATATACTCCATTAAATCTGTAGCACATCAATCCATATAATAAACCCAACAAGTCATCACACACACTCACAAAAAAAAAAAGAATACCACTCAAGATCAGCAAATTTATTACTATTATACACAAAAACCCAAAGAGCATTCATGAGGCTCCGCTTGGAACGCCATACATCTCCACTCACGTGCATAGCATGTGTCAATCTCTAGCTGCATAACAAACCAAACTAACATACCAGAACATCATGTCAACTGAACTCCTCCAGCTGCAATATCCAAATCCAAGATAATAATACAACTCCAAGCAACAGCATCATCCAAATCTTAAATCTTAAATTCTTAAAGAATGATAATTGGCTTACATACATCTTTTATATTACCTTTAAATATTCTTTTATATTACACATTCAAATTCCACAGAACTTTCTCACTTAAGATTACATCATGCAAATCCTAGCCCTAATTACCTCCCAATTGTGATTAACAGGTATCTAAAAGTCATATAATTCTCTAAGCTCTTCTCCAAACTTCTCATGAAAACATTATCCTACAAGACTACCAATTAAGTTCCTGTTCATTGGAGCTACCACTACCAACGTCCTCCTTCATCTACTATATCCAATAATCAAAGCTACTAAACCGCTGAACTTCCAACCCGATGAAAAAAGTTAAGAAACCAAGTTGCCTCAACGACAGAATGAAGCATACAATCTCACATTGTAAACCATAGTTCAAATGATACCCTTGTAATCTAGCGCTAACAGGAAGTGCTTATAAGCAGCAAAAATATCACTGAGAGGCCTAAATAGAAAATTATCTTCCAAGTTCCTAAATGACAAGCATCAAACTTATTCAAGCCAATGGAGTAGAATAAAATGCCTCCATGTCACATACTATTCCACGTGATGATCCAAGAGTGAACTTGTCCCAAATCTTTTTGATGGTTGCTCCATCCTTACACTCATTTATTACACATTCTCCATGGTTGGAATCGAGAAAAACACTCTAATAGTTCTCAGAATACCTAGCATTACCTTCCACTGTTAACTCACCAAATAGTTCCATCATCCTCTATTAGTGCCCTTCACATATGGTCCAGCATTCTTATAACCAAGTCTTCTTCAAGTCTTAGTTGAGCATATTCATGCCATCTCAACTACTTCAACAACTACATACCAGACATGGTCCAAGATCATCAAGGATAACTGTAACTCAATTGAAATTATCAAGGAGAACATCAACAATCTTCTAATACTCACTTACATACGATCCACATGCCCATCGCACTAACATGCCAAAGGCACATCAAGAATATCACCATGTTAGGCACATATATATGTATTTGTTGAATGTAGATCGCATACTCCATCAAGAATATCACCATGTTCGGTCGCATACTCCATCTACCAATCCAGCAAACTACTTGAGTCACATCTTCTAGCCTATATAGGCGAACATTAAAATCCATTTGCATAAAAGAATATGAGATCCTTCATGCATCTGCTCCTTCCTTTTTATGGATCTCTCCATTAGGTAGGATTTTGTTGGCCCAAGCCCTTATTTGTTGAGGAGAAACTGGTCCAATTCGAAGTTGTTGATGTTTATACCGGTCGATCATAGAATAGAAATTCTGATTCATTCAGATCAAGCTTCCTTCCTATTAATCTGGAAGTTCTTCTCAGATACAAGGAAATGATTCAGTTCTAAAGCTAAAGATCGTAGTTCTTGAACGATTGCCAATACTGGATGTCGTTTTTTCCCAGACAAGATGCCTAATATTTATAGCACTTTGGTAGTTGAGGGCCGAGATACTATCAGTCAACAAATTAATGTGACTTGTGAGGTACAACAATTATTAGTAAATAATCAAGTTAGAGCAGTAGCTATAAGTGAAACTAAAGTTCATCGACCTTCAGCTCCCTGCTGCACTTAATATTGATAACCAAACAGAACAATGACATGCTTTACCAATGACCAATAATCTTCTCTAAAAAAAATAAAACCTTCAAATGGAATTTGTTCACCAAAGTTTGCTCCCTAATCCTAAAAACCTCAAACTTTCCTAAAGCCGTCCGACAACAACAGTACTCAGCTCGATAGAGGAAAACTCTTCCATAAAAGGAACAAAGTCCTATAAAAGGACTACAACCCTATACTCCTGAAAGATCATACCCCACATTGGAATAGCCACATGTCCATCAAACTAATCTCCCCTCCATCTGCTCAAATATTCAAGCAAACCTTCACTCCACCCTCCAACACCTCCTTACTCCCCTCCACTGGGTCTACCTAGAATAGCAAATAATCATAATAATCTTCAAGCTAAGGATTCAACCATTTTAGTATTTTTCAGTTTCAGGTTTCAAAGATTCAGTATCATCAGCAAATGTTTGCCATCATTTATATCACCGCCAACCTTGTATGAAATCATTAGTGGTCGTAAGTTTTTCTAAAAGGAGAAAAAGAGACACAGACTCATAACTTTGAAAAAACTGAGTATCGAGTGTAAACGACCTTCCAAACCCAAGTTACACAAGTCATAAACTCTTGTTTGAATGAGTTCAACAAAGATACAAGCATTCCGTATCACAATGTTCGATCAGAATCTCACATTTCTGTTGCTAACTTTGCAGTAACTGATAATGCCCAACCAAGCATTTCCAAATCACAAAGTTTAATAGGATCTCCTATGTTTCTCAAACTTTTGCCAGCTAGTAAAATTCTCAAGTTTTGTGAAGTAGTATTACATAATTTTTTCACGCTAAGTAGAAATTAAAGCAAAAGGATGGGAGCAAAAATGATAGCTATGTTTCAGCAAACATCAGCAACAAAATAAATGAATCCTATTATTCAAATCGAAAAGCCACAATAGAAACAAAAAATTATGCTAAAATAGGATGCATGATGCTATCCAAAAAGTTCCTTTTCAGAATGCAACATTTTAACAACCTCAAATAGAGCCAAGAAAACAAATTTAAAAAAAAAAACAAAACTGACATGTGCTCAAGACAGTGGATAAAACATTATTGGGAACTTTCTTCAGATCATGCAATAAAAGAACATTACAAATTCCAACTAAGCACCAACAAAAGCATATTGACGAACATTATTTAAAGCCGTACCCCCTAGTTGAATACCCATTTTCTTAGAGATTATGCATACATGTTCAAGTCCGCGTTGCATGGACACAGATATAAGAATTGGATTTGGATGCATATCCAAGTATCAAACTTGGCAGGAAGGAAAAAGGAGACATGAGGACACTTAAGATAAATTATAATTTTAATTGAATTATATACATATATATATATATATATATATATATATATATGTACACACCTTTGATATTGTTTGTTTAAATATTAAGAATAAACATTAAGAAGATATCATTTGTTAAGGTCTTTTAATATACATATTTTTCATTAAACTTCATAATTAACTTAAGAAAAATAAAAAAAAAGTAATACTTGCAAAATTATTTCAATACCTACATCCTTGACCAATCACTAAAACTAATGAACTTCTCACTTTTAACATGAAAATGGTGGGTCCGCCTCATTGTTAGAAGAGTTAACCCTCTGCTCATCTTTAAAGGTGGCAACCATAGAACTTCATAAGTATCCAAGTGTCTGATATGCATCAGATTGTATCCGACATGAAATTTTAGAGCCACATGCAAGTGTTCAGGTAACACAAGTTTATCCAATTTAAAAATACATAATGTGTCAGAACAAAAGGATACAAATTTCTAATAATTATATAAGCAAGCCATGCAATGTATATGCTAATAGTAAGCTAACAGTACCTACCAAGCTTTTAGTCGTTGAAGGAGTCACAGGTATCAGCTTGCTGTATTGTATACGAGTCCGTTCCTCAATCCTCTGGGTGTCAACGGATAACTGCAACCAGAAAAATAAAGAAAAAATGAATTTAAATGACAACTATCTACACACAGAAATCAATAGATTCAATAAGATACCTGAGGTGGAGAACGAACTCGTGAAGGTGCCTGAGCCAGTGTCTCAGCCATGTTTAACCCTGTACTACTGCTCGAAGCATTAGATCCCGGAGTTGCAGAAGTCTGTGAAGTGGAAGAAGGCACTGGTCCATTGCCTCCAACTTTCATGGGAATGTCTACCAGAGCTGAGGTCCAACCATTACCACCAATCCCTTTGGGAAGGTTTTGAATGGCAGAGCTAAGACCAGGAGAAGACACCCTGCCTATTTCTGGAGGCCCTGGCTTTTCTTCAGCCCCAAGAGATGGAAAGTCTCTCTCAAAAGAAGTTTTACTGATGCCACTGATAATACTCGCCCCAGATAATATACCATTTTTCAAATCATTCCCCAGTCTTCTAGGCAAAGACTCAACTTGTTTTCCTGATACCATAGAGTGGGAGCGCCTCAGAGTGTCTTTCCCAGACCTACTTCCCATGAATGAATCAGAATAATCACAGAACCCGTTGTCCGCCAAATGGGACCTATCTCTGTCACGAAGGTCGATATCCTTCTCCCGATCCCTATCACGATGGCACCTACCAAAACTACCATAAGTGCGTGAGTGCAAAGGGCTATCCTTATCATGGCTCATGGACCCATTACTGCTTGCACTCCTGCGAAAAGACAATGAGCTTCTATCCAGAAGTACAGAAGATCGAGGAGCATCATGCTCACTCACACTCAACAACAATCTGTTTCTTGAGGCATGTCCAACTCTGTGTTCATCTAAAACAACAAAAGCTAAATTAAGTTGCAATTCAAGCAATACGGCAAGTATAAATAACGACTAACCAGTAAAATAAATGCAAGAAACAAGAATTTAATACCCAAATGCGATGAAGATCCAGAATGGTGGTTTGCACTGCTACTTCCACTTGCACTGCTTGTAGAACTTTTATACCACTCGGGAACAAATGTCGGCTCACCTCGCTCCATAACGAATACAGACCATCATCTGACCATTAAAATTTGCTATATCTGCACACTGTCAATCTACCCTCCACCTTCCATAATCCAACCTCCAAACTAAATTCTAATCATCGTGCATGTACAACACCAGAAGCCGCTCAAAACCCTACTCAGCCTTGGAGGAAGGACGAGCCCCAGCTGGGCCAATGGAGGCCAGGACCCGGCATCCACTTGGGACACCGAAGCCACCCCCGCCGTTGTATTCTTCCACACACACACGCCTTAAAAAAAAAAAGCAAGAGATTTCTCTCAGCGCCCAAAATCCAAATCCCTCGGACGGCTTCAAGAATGCAGCAGAAGACAAGTGTCCATCTCCAACTGGCACCCGAACGAATCAGACACGCCCGCGTTTCACACCAAGAAATCCAATCAATCAAAGTATCGTCATCACAAAAATGAGCCCTAATTCGTGGGGAGGAAAAAAAGCTACGGACGCCCTCAAAAGACCCTCATCCCCACAAAAGATAGAGAGAACGAACGAAAAGAAAAAAT
Organism: Phoenix dactylifera; assembly: GCF_009389715.1. Classification (NCBI taxonomy): domain Eukaryota; kingdom Viridiplantae; phylum Streptophyta; class Magnoliopsida; order Arecales; family Arecaceae; genus Phoenix; species Phoenix dactylifera. The sequence goes on from NC_052399.1 coordinate 6,715,368, forward strand.
CGTTCAGAAATCGAACCAAAGAAGATGGGAAGAGTGAAGAAGAACAGGAAGAGAGAATAAGAACCCTAATCCCATCCAAGGGGTCATTCAGGGAAGATTGGAGCCGAAATGAAACCCTAGGATCAGAGCAACCAGCGACCGAGAGTCGAGAAAAAACCCAGCGACTTTTGGAGAAACCCTAGGGAGGGAGCAATGGTCGAGTCGAAGTAGAGGCGAAGAGAGAAGGTGGTTGGAGAAACCCTAACCCTCGCTTCGATTCCGGCGGGGGGGTTTCACGTTTGCAATAAGACCCGTGCTTCAATAGAAGGGAAGGAGGGATTAGAATTTAGATGGGATGCGATGGTATTATAGAGCGAAGAGAGACTTGCGGCGGAGGGAATGGAGAGTTCCACTCTTTCTCGGATTCTTCTCTTCTTATCTCTTTCTATATGCCTTCTCTTCCTCCTCTAATTCTAATAAATCTCTATCTCAATCTCTTCTTTTTATGCTTCTCTCGATGTCCGTTTTTCTTTTGCTACAGTTGGGTTTAGAGGGGAGCGGCGGTTGGCGTTCCTCTCGGGGATGGAGGGAAATAAGAGGGGAGGCGAGGGGTTCCCACGGTGGTTTTATCCTGCTCTAGGGGAATTGGAAGGGAAATTTTATCGAGAGAGAGAGAGAGAGAGAAGGAGGAGTGGTGAACTTGGGAGGGCTCTCTGTTTTCTTGGAGTTTCTTTATCTCCTTCGGATTTTAGGGTTGGGAAGGCACTGCCTCTCTGGGGCTCGCAGGATTTGGGGCTCTCTGGCCATGGATCTCTCTCCCGGCCTGCATGTATCCTGGTCAAATTTTGATGGCACCAGCTCCCCCGAGTCACAACTTTTATTACTTTATATATATATATATATATATATATATATATATATATATATATATATATATATATATATATATATATATATACATATTTGATTATCTTTTTATTTTTTCAAATTGTTCAGATTCATGCATTTCTTGTAAATATTTTTCAAATTCTTATTTCCATATGTTTTTAAAGCACCAAATTTTTGTGCTTTCTTTTATTAGCTATTTTTTGATCTAAGTAGTGTTAATTTTATTATTGCTTTATGTTTATCTCTAGTTTATTTTTTGGATTTTACATGATATTCATTTCTCATTTTTTTCATATCACAATCTTCTTATTTCTATGTTCCTAAGTAATTTTTTAACTCATATTTATTAAATGTTTATTCAAAGATAAATGGAAGAGAGGGATAAAAATTTAATATGGGCATACAATATATAAAAAATATGAAAGTAGTAAAACAGGAAAATAGTAGGCAGAAAGAAGATTTCATTATTAAATAGGAAAGATAATTGGCTGATGATCATTTAATTGAGTTTCCCAACTTGATTGCTCCCTAGAGGGATTGATTGGCCACTTGTTGTTTCTTTTCTCCATATTTATACTATCAACATAGGATATAGAATATCGAGTGAGAGATAATTAAAAAATATTAAATCAAGATGTGCCTTTTAAATTGATAGTATTGATCAAAAGTCAACAGTGTTAGAAGCCAAAGATTTTTGTTCCCCTCTTTTTTTTTTTTGATTGAATAATAGATTCAAATCAACACAAAAATTTGCAGCAAGCAGTTTTATTAAGCTAATAATGATCAATATGAAGTTTTTTTTCTATGGTTTGAATTTAATTTTTTAATTTTTTTTAGTAACAGATCATAATGAGTTTATTGATGCCATGAATTAGACATCACTTTTCTATGGTAAATGTGTATTCCTTTCCAATTAGATAGGTTGCTACTCTAAATTTTATGTATAGTTTCTAATGTTTGTGATATTGTTAATTCCATATGAGTGCTATATTTATATTTATGACTATACTAGCAAACTTTGCAAATGCCCATGCATGGTATGAATGAAATTATTTTAACTTTAAAGATTCAAAGTGCGAAAGCTACGAAAATAGAACAAATTATTTTAGAATAAAGTCAGCAAGATCTTAGATATATTCTATCATTGCTTGATTTTACCAATGAAATGGTAATGAATTTTTTGGTGACATAAAAATAATCCATCTAGTATATGATTCTTTATTGGTGATATAAACAAAGCATCCAGCATATCAGAAGGGTAATACAAATATAAGTCATCTCTCATTTGAATCAATGTGGTAACTTAGAAGCTTGATCATATTTTTAGAGAGGGAAAACAAAAATATCTATGAATTTATCAATTAGAGATATTAAAAACATGAAATGTATTTCGGTAACAATACAAGGAACATGTCAAACAAAAAAAAAGTATGTGTTAGATGAGAGCCATATATCAAATGCTCTTGCCATCTAAAAATTAAACTATAATATGTTGTATATAATATCGCCACATTTTATCATTCTGTATTTTCTCTCTCGCACTAGTCTATCAAAGTACGGCGTCAAAACATATTTGTTGATGCATACATGTCCATCTTACATATCATAATTTATATATTTTATGACCTCATATAAAAGCCATATTTATTATCAAGAAAGCTATATTATTGTATTTCTCAGGGGAATATTAAAGTAACACGAAAACTAAAATATAAAAACCACACATCCATGGAAGAGTTGATCACAGGCTAGATGGCCCGCTTAGCCCAGCTAAATATTTAGCAGGCTTGGGCATTAAAAGTAGGCCCGTAGAATGGGCCTAGGAAAAAAAATCAGGTCTCATAAAAAAAAAAAGCCGAGCTTGGAAAATTTAAAAACAGCCCAATCCGGGCCTCCGGCTCGACCTAAACCCAAGATATTATATATATATATATATATAATATAGTATCACAAGCTATGTGTTGAGCCTAGTAAACGTTGCGGCAACAAAAAAAAAAAAAAGGTAGAAAAATAAATCCTAGTCCTGGAGAGCACCATCAGGCAATGCCTTGATCTCCGTTTAAATTTTGTTTTTAGAATTGCTTGGGTCGTTGCTGGGTCCACTTCCAAGCAAATAAAAAAAAAATAAGGTTGGGTAACCTTGCTCTACAAAATTGTGTTGTATAGGTAAAAATTTAAACTCGATGGTCGAGCCGGGTCAGGCACAACTTGCCTCATGTTTGCAATAGAATTCAAGCTGAGCCCGGCCTGACCCAAAGTTTGATTGGCTCTAAATTCTATGGATCCCGGGTACGATGCGGTCGGCATCAAGCTACCGTTGGATCATCTATTTGATGCTTTGAGATTGTGCAGCCAAAATTCAGATCACTTTGAGAGCTGTGCAGTTGGTTGATCTGCCGGTGGATTGCGAATACTACTTTCACGCCACTCCTGCTGACGACCAAAATGAAAAGGACCGGGTTGCTTCTTTAGTTCTCTCGCATTCGCCTTCTTTCGCGCGAGGCCACCGTTGGATCATCCACTGGATGCTTTGAGAGCTGCGCAAGTGGAGGGCGAAGGAGTTCGGATCACTTTGAGATATGTGCAGTGGGTGATCCGATGATGGATTCTCTCGAAACATTGACGCCTTTGGCCGAGCGCCGCCACTCCCTGCCCCTCCTCGGCAAAGGGGGAAAAAAAAAAAGCTCTCTGCTTCTCGGCAACTACAACTTCCTTCCCAAGCCTCATATTCATATACAAAACGAAAACCAAGAACTGAATGCAACTGCAGCCATTGGAGTCTGCTCTGAAAGCGCAAGCAAAATTGGCAGGAAGAGCATAAGCCAGGTCTTCAATTACTCCTCTATGAGCTAACCCATCTGCAGACTGATTGTGTGAAGACCCAAGCGGGCATGTGTTTAGTCCTGCATTCGTTATTCGCTGAAAAAATCTTTAGAACTTATACAGAACTAAAGAATTCAAAAAATATTTTTTGGCTAGTCTGTTTGGATGAGGTCCTGAATTATTACAAATGGTATCAAAGCAAACTCAGTTTATAGTCTAAGTAAACTAAGGGACACTGCTTTATGGAGGTTGATCAAGGGCCTATCGTGGTGCTTGTGATTAGATTTAAATGAATTTGAACCCTTAGCTTAACGAGGATGCAGACGTATGTTTAGTTCTACATCGGTTGTTCACTAAGAAGATCTTGTATACTATTTATACATAACTGAGGAATCTAAAAAAATATTTTCCGGCTATTTTTGAGTAAGATGAATGGTTGCCCTTAGCTCTAAAAGAAAACTAAGCTCTTTGCCGTATATCCTTGAGCAATGGGAGATGATCTTCGTCTTCTTGAATTAGTTTGTTCATCCATCTGATAACCACCATTGAGTCACCTTCTAGCTATAAGTTCAGCTGCAGGTACAGAGAAAGCATGGCGAGTTCGAGATGCAGAAGCAGTCAGTTCAGTGTAGGAGCCAGCTTCATCTCTGGTAACAAGATTTACGTGGAAGCCTTCTCCGTATTACTTCCTGCCAAAAGTATTTAATTCGAGGTATATATTAGATGAGAGGACGCCTCAGTATATTTAGTGATCAAACCATATACCTCCTTCAAATTAATCCTATAAGATTTCCTGCAACTTCCTTTAGGTATCGGCAATCTAGTAGTTAGTTCGAACAATATCTCGACTGAAGAGATATGATAGCTTATGGAAGTCCCATGTTGTATTTGGAGCGATCGAACCTGCCACCTTTCAAAGCAAAAAAAAAAAAAAAAAAAACCTGCCACCTTTAAAGCATCATCATAGCTATTCATGTTCAGAGGACTAGGAAAAGAATCAAGTGCAGTGAACGAGATCCAAGGCTGACCATAAATATTGATATCCTGGCCTTTAATATATTCTCCAAATGGATGAAGACCTCATGTAGGTTTATATATATCCCTCCCAAGTTCCAGTAAATTTATATTTAGCCCTTATCACTTTGCTCCATGGTGTGAGGATGTGGAGCAATATGAACAACTGACTTTGCTAGTAGCGCAGTTCTCCTTGATCAAAGCTGATAAAGGCCTAATCCGCCATTTTGCTTAGTTTGGCGACTAGAATCCAAACCAACTAGATGCAATCTCCTCTTGTATGATGCATGACCCCAGACTCAGAGGGAAAGCCTTGTATTCTTTCTAAATTCTATCCAAAACCTGACAAGGCACAGAACAATCACCAGCAGTATAGATTAGGACTTGAGGATTATTAGATTATGCTAATTGTAGAAGGGTATAGCTCTGCCTGCAATCGAAAGACTTCGCCATTTTCAACTGTCGAGCCTGGACTGAATTTTGTCAACTAAATATCTGAAGCCAGAGGAGTGTAATTTGGTGCAAGATAATGGAGTTCCAAGGTATGATCAAACCTCCGCCTTGATAGATATAAAAATATTTGACATTGTTGTGTTGCCTAAATTGCCATTTATCTAGAAGGGAAAGAAATCATATTTTATCAGAACATGGAGAAGTTAGAAGGAAAATGTAACAACACTAGCTTATAGATACGAGACCTCATAAATTTAGCAATAACAAAATGAAGAGATGAGATTGTTTCACTTGTTAGGATGAGAAAATATGACAAAACAAATGGGTTTTGGATAATGGCAATGAAGGTCTAAAGCATAAAATGTTTGATTAATTGGTCCTAACTTGGTCCAGTTGGTAATTGGTTCGAAATACGGTATTAATATTTAAATATAGTTCTTTACTGTTTTCTGGATTCACTAAATATCAAAACATAGAGCTGAAAGATAATTTGGCGGACACTAATTGGTCATGCAAAGCATGGTAATGCACACGTTGGAATGCAAAGAACGAATGTAAGTCATGTAATCATACTAGTGACTTGTGAGTGTGTAGTGGCACATGATTCAGCAATTTGTGTAGGGAATTCGATACTAATCTTGATCGAGATGGATGAATTATGCAAATCGTATTGAATTAGAAGGTATTCATAGGTAAATTTGAAGAAGGCATTAAATGCAAAGCTGAATGCGATTCAAGAGAAGATGCGAAATAAAGGTTCAAGATTATTTTGGGAAATGGCATACCTGAGTGTGTTCTGATTGATGATTTACGACTAACATTTACTTTTACAAGGGATACATGCATCAGTTAATCCATTAAGTGGGATTAAAGAAAGCAAATCAGAAGAATCTGCAATGAGATGGACATGTTGACGCAATCGATAAGAAAATGTTATTATTAATATGTAGATAGTGTCATGTATTGTCTACGAGTTTATGAGAGGTCCAAAGACGGATATTGTGAAGGAGTAGCATATAGCAACATGCGATCTAGTGACGCCAACTGCTCAGTTTATATTAGATACATTTAGTGTTTACAATAATAGATCAGGCTTGGTACAAATAGATTTTCTTTTAATGAGGGGGGGAATGAACAACGTCCCAACATGAAATTATTAGCAGATAAGTCTGTCACTAACTGCATATGCTATCAAGCATTGTCATGGAAGTAGAGATGAGAGAGAGATCAAAGCAATTTTTGCTGGAATACAAGGTTCAGCAGGCGATCCATGAAAAAGGTTGATGGTTCGAGAAAACCTATGTGACTAATATGAAAGAATGGAACACGTTAAGATGAGAAAAATCTGGTAAATGTAGATATTTATTTGGCTTATGGCGTATTATACAATAGATAGGTTCTCGACCCATTTTCTCATCGAGCGAAGGGTACGAAATCAATCAGATTGATTTTTCGATCAAAAAAAAGTACTATGTGAAATCTTCGGTTTTTTCCCTCTTCCTCTATCCCTATCCCATAGGTATAGCGTTTGAATCAATAGAGAACCTTTTCTTCTGTATGAATCGATATTATTACATTCCAATTCCTTCCCGATACCCCCAAGGAAAATCCCGAATTCTAAGATAATGGTAAAGGGAAACTAAATTTGCCGTTGATATTTAGGTTTTTGTCTGCAGGAATGGTTCGTGATTGTGGAAAAAATTACAGAAAGATCTGAGGGAAATAAAATGAGACATACTGAAATATATGAAATAGTTAGTAGACTAGCTAATGCTTTGTCCTACTAGCTAATAATTAGCCTGTTATATTGTGGCTCAACTATTGAAGGTGGGAAGGCAGTTTACGAATTAGCAAAATATGAGGGAGGAAGTGGAGATATAAATCAAATTGCCTATTATTACAAATTTAGATTTGTTGAAAGAGGATGAGGTGAACCGGAGACAAACTGGACAGTTCACAACATCAGCGAAGAAGAAGTTTCCGGGGGGAACAGATTTTGGAGGAGACCTTCATGGTGAATTTCTTTGTTGCATTGGTGGATTAGGATGACATTGGCTATGAAAAATTCGAAAGGACATAGAGTTTTAATTTGCTTGGACTAATTCTAATGCTAAACAAGTATCAAACATTAGGGAAGAAAATAGATTATTATGGTAACTAATGTGTTTATGGCACTCTCTGGAGTTTTAATTTATGGTAACTAATAAACTAGATTCATTAGTGAACACATATGATGGGGAGGCAGGGAACTGGAGCCTGCATAAATTCTCTGGAGCATTAGCACCTTTACCTCCCCCACCTGTGACTACCGTCAGCACCACCACCAAGCCACCACCGCAGCCTGCAAATTTGACGTACTCCCCACCTTCCACAGGTTGGGGAAGGCTTTGACCATGAGCAGGAGGCACCTTGTGGAAGGAGAACTAGATATCATAATGGCATGAAGTTTGAAAAGCCCTAATGTTGTTTTTTAACTAGTATATGGCCAATCACTCCAGAGGTACCCTATGAGTTGGAGAAATAATTCACTATCTTTTGACTTTCTTGGATTTGTCCATACTAAAACTGTATGAATCATCCATTTTAGCCAAAAAATAAAAAAAAAAACTCTAATATTGAAACCTATGGCAGCTTAAAATCTTTGCAGATTACTTATTTGAGAACTTGGCCGCATGGAAGGAAAAATATCCTAGGGCTTCCATGGCAGCGGCCGAATATATGAATGCTTCTCTTAGTGATACAAATAACCACCATAAATATGTATTGGCTCCGTTTTGATGTACATTTTTTTCCTAAATGGGTCCACTTGTGGATGGAAATTGCACATAGGGTCTTAATTATGCTTTCCATCTTAACACATTGATTTCTTATGGATAACATTTTCCATCGACACTTCAAACTGATGATGTATGGTGATTCTTTACATGGGGTGGAGAAAGGGTCACACATACCTGAGTCACGTGCAACCACCTTGAAGCCCGCATTGTTAATACGCTAGGCCAACAAGAAATCCTGAATAACATATATTTTTGGGCTTAAATATGTAGAGCTTTTTTTTTTTTTTTTTTGCATGAGTAACATATATCTCAAGATTGCAACCCTGGATGCACAAAAGCTCTACCTATTATAGCTTGCGTAAGATGAGAATTTAACATATTTAAGCACCATAATCCATCAGTATAGACACTTGCACAAATTAACTAACTGCTAGTGTTTAAACGTAAGTTGAGAAACTCTAGCAGCGAAGTCAAGGTGCAAACATGCCAAACAAAATAGTACACAATGAAAGTCACGAGCGTGCCATGAAACATGCAAAGCAAGCGAACCACAAGTAACCACAAAAACTCTTCCAGCACCATAATCCAACAGAAATTCCTGGGTTTCCCCTGAGTTTTTCATTGAGCTGACCAACCAGATCTTAACTTTAAGTTGCTGAATGCTGTTCTGCTTATGAAAATACGAAGTACCTATGTCATGCCACTCACAAAGCTTTGAGAAATATTCTATAGCATGCCGCATGCCTAGATGATACAGACAAAAAGATACAAACTGTAGATAAATTACGGGGGAATCATGTAAAATCTGAATGAAACTGGGTGCAAATGATCCGTCAATTGCAGACATCCTGGGGCCAGCTCTGTTGATGGGTCAGCTAATTCCTAGTCGGAGTCTTCGTCAACCTCTCCGTCATCAGACAGCTCATCAAACGATCTTATATCAAGCTGGTAACGCAGGATTCCACCAATGCCACCAAACCCTCTGCAGAACTGCGAGCCCTCCTGAGACTTGTTGGTAACAAACTCAAGGGTGCAACCAAAACGCTTGTATTCATTGGCAAACCACTCAAGCAGAGAAGTTTTGTCCTGCACCTCTAATTCGGCATTTGAAGCTGGATCACGGAAGTTGTTCTGGTCAGCTTCTTGCTCCTTGTTCAAATGTTTTATGATGATTTCTCCAGTAACACTGTTCTTCAGCACGTATCTGTTAATATCCAGATTTTCCCAAACAATCAAGGTCTCCACAGCACCCATTTCAAGAGCTTTAAGGGTGTCATCCACACCAAAAACATACTTTCCAGTGTCTTGGCTTATTTCCTCAAAATACTTCCCAATTAATTTCTTTTCCTGTATAAACTTCACATTTGACAGAATTTCTGCTGACAACTCAATGGCCTGATTGAAGCCATTCTCTCCTCCATAAGAAACATCAACTACATTAAGTATTTTGGCCTGAAGACGGGGATCAAACATGTCTGACTGGCTTAATTCTGTTTTGAAATCAGCAGAACCAGCCAGAATAAGCCCAGCAACATTCGGCTGACTAGTAGCTGGATTAATGAAGAATTGAGTGGCAAGCTCGGCCGTCTTTCGTACATAGTTATGACGTTTCTCCATCCGAAGCCGAGCAAATCGCAATGCTGATTGCCCTCCTCGACCATGCTTCTTTGGAAGGTCGACAGTGAATTTGTGAAGCACCTCGCGTGTATTGCCGCTCAAAGTGCCAAAAAGTGTTCCATTTCCATCCATGACTATGAAACCAAACTTGTCATCAGATTCCAGGAGTTCATTTAAAGCCTCCGTGTGGAACTTATTATCACAAAGATACAATGACGCATTGATGGGCTTGAATGGCTCAAAATCTATAGTTACTTTCTTTTCTTTTCCATCCTCCGTAACTATGGTTCCGGTATACAGAACCAGTCCATTGGGAGGAACCTTGCTATAAAGCTTGAGCCTCTGCTGCGCTGAGGTAATGGCAGCCAACACAGACTGCCGATTGACTCTACTCTTGATGTTTGATGCAGTTCCATATTCATCACCCAACATCTTGGTGACTCGAGAGATTTGATCTCGTGGTGGCATTATAAGAGAGATCATGCTAGTGCCATTACCTCTTGCAGACTCCAGTGCCTTAATCAATTTCTTAATCTTCCATATCTCAATGTTCTTGTCAGTTTCGTGACCATCCGCCATTTTAGGAGACTTCTAGAACACCGAAGGGGCACTGTTTGACCAGCGGAAAGCACCAAATACACCATGGAAAAAGTGTAAGAATCTAGTGCAAATGGGGGAAGAAAAAAGTAGTATGGACACTAATTAGCTCGCCAAAACACACGATTGGCTATCCAAGTAAGGTGCATGCTGATTTAACATACAATAATGTCATTTTGATGATGCTATATATATAGTTGCTGAACGACTAGCAGAATTTCAAAAAACATGAAATACCAATGGTAATTGTAAAGCATGCAACCACCATGCAGTATACCTAATAAAGACAGCAAGTGTGACGCGTATATTTAGAAAACTAGATCTTCTGAAGAGTGAAAAATAGAATAAATTTGATCAGAAATAAAATGCTTGACTGCCACAGTTCGCTAACATTAGTTGTAAAGAGTTTGAGTGGCTGGTAAAGGCAATCTACCAAAAATAAGCCTAGAACACCGTGATCCATATGGTTAAAGGCAGTCTAAATAGGACTGGAATCTCTAAATTATACAATATTAACCAAAAGAGACTGTTTTTCATTCTTAATCAAATTATTTCCCATAATGCTGCATCAAGGTTACAAGCCTTAAATCTTCTTGTTTCTAATTGATTCGAAACTTTCAGGTCCATAATTTATGAATTCAATGGATTAGTATCAACCACTTCAATTGAGAGAGGTAAGAAATTCAAGAGTATTATCTCAAAAATTTCAGTAAAGATGCTCTATAATTTCTGGGACTAAAAGATAGTTTTAGATCTAATCAGATTTTGTTCCACATAACACTTGCTGAATAGAAATAATGAATGTCCACATGCATCAACTTTTTTTTCCAGGCTTATATACTTTAGCCACATCTGGTGAAAAAATGCCAGTTCACTAATGAAAAATCAACATAAATCTGGACAGACAGTGACTCTTAAATTTCAGGGTTTTATTGTAATTTAAATAATTTAATTATATAAATCATTCACTAGAAAATAGATTGAGCATATTAAGTTGTAGAAATATCTAAAAGTAGTGAAGTCAACATTAATATTGTGGATTTCAAATTTGATATGGTCACGCTCAAATTATCAATATTTAAAAAAAAAAAATCTCACATTTTACATAATTTATTTTTTCCACAACATAAACAATAACCTATTCCTTTCAAATACCTTTCTGCTTCTCCCTGGAGGACCTGACAATCTTCACTTTCTTTTCAATTTTTATTTCACTCCATTGCTCATCTTTCCCAGCAGCAATCTTAATTTTTGTTCTAAATATGATATAGCTCATATGTACAGCCCCCAATACCCTTTCCATTAAACTGAAACCCAAGCAATATCCAGCAATGAACCCCCCACCAAAAAAATTGCATTTGGCATCAAAATCAAATTCTAAGAGATTGAATTGATCATGCGACATTTTCAACAAAAAAAGAGAGAAGAAGCATTTTTTTTTGTTGTGCTGGACTACCAAAACATTCATTACTAGAAAGAACTGCCAGCTACTCCCAACTATACCAAATTAGGAACCAACAAGAAAATCAGTCAAAAGAGCCAATGAATTCTATTTCATTCTTAATTAAGCGATCCTGAAGTCATGATTAATATCATGGACTGATTCAATGTGCAGACAGTTAATAATCAAAAGATTCATCAACTGCGAGAGAACTACATGCACATTAAGACAATCCCTTGACCAAGAAGTCAACCACTGGAGAAGCATGCATGTGAATACAAGTTATTATTAGACTATATGGATTTTTCATATATTAATTTCAGCCTAGAATTGCCGAAACTATATAATGGAGATCCTACATAATGCAAAATACTCCGAAATAATCTGTGTTAACTTTTCTTGACTTCTTTTATTATTCTCCTACTTTTCCTTTTTTGAACCAAAACTTAGAAATTGGAGCAACATTGTCAAAGCCAAACTCCACAATCCTGATGAAACTAAAATTGGGCTCTGAAACCTTGGTATAATAATAACAAAATTTATCAATTTGAATAACTACTTTATATGAAGTTTAAATGCAAAATGAAGGGGTCAAAGAATGACATAACAATCAAAGCTCGGACTTAGTTAACCCTCCATTGTTTTTGTTTTGAAAAAAAATGTGAGTAATAAATGGAAAGAGCTAGTCTTTTTTTTCTGTTGAGGTTAAGAGCTAGTCAAAAATGTTAGGAAATGAACACAGAAGCAGAAGCCAGATTTAAAAATAATCATTGCACCTTGATAAAACATTATACATATTGCATAAGTAATGTGAGGCACAGCTATACTTTGAGCCAAGAGTTAAAGTCCTGGTCCCTGTGCCAGTATTAGTTGGGCAACAAGTCGATAGAATACCATTGGGAGCTGTTGGCATATAGGTTTAATATCGATGCTAATTTTTTGAGTTTTTCCCTTTGTTTCGATTTTTATTGTTGTTTAGAATCTTTTATGTTTGGTTAGGTCATAAATTAGGTCACTTGAGGGTATTTTTTTTCATTCCCTAAATTAATTCTTTTTATTTTTATTGCTGTTTTTTCTTTATTATCCCTCTCTTTCTCCTTTTCCCCTTTCTCCACTCCCCATTCAAATGCCAACAGAAAAAACAGGGATCCTTTTCTACATGTTCTGATCAGTATCAGTCCATACTGGTTGGTGCCAAACCCCATTCCATTTGGTACCAGTTAATTACCAATCAATAACTACTGGGGGTTGGTCGATAAGAGGATTGGGGTTGCAGGTGCAACCATGACCCGATCAGTCACAGGTGCGATTTTAGTCGCCTGGTACCAACAAGGTTTTAACATTTGCTCTGAAGCATGGCTCAGAGCAACCTTTCAAAGAAATTGATGATGTCCAAACTCGAATAAATTTAAGATATTAAATGTAATGATACATTGAACAATGGCTGGCATGTGGGAGTAAAAGCAAAAGCAAAATAGTGCAATCAGGCAACATCTCAATGAGTTTTAAGATACCAAAAATTAAGAGAAAATACACAAAGGAGAAGAGAAATTTCTCAAACAAACTACAACCACTTAAAATTATAAATGCTTTAAGAAAAAGAATAATTAGTCTCATCAACAAATAGAAAAGGCATTATGTTGTCATCAAAGAGGGAGATTTTTTGTATGGAAGATTCTTAAATAGCTAAGCCACAAATACATAAAAAGCTTCACCTCAGCCAAGTACTCTTCTACCTCAGCAAAACAACAGCCTTTCCAACTTAAACTTTTTATTTAACATATTACAGAATGCAAAAGAGTTCTTCAAAGCAATATGATGAGAAGGGAGAAAAAGAACTCTTGAGGCATCCTAATATAGGTGTCTTTACATACTAGAATCTCCAAGTGATACATGTGCATGCACACATGTTCTCACATGCACAGACACATAGACGTATTGAGCTTGAGCTCCAATTTGTAAATGACCATCGTGAACCAATGAATCAAATAAAAAAAAAAGTAAACTATGTGCACAATTGTATCTTCTTTCAAAGCTGCAAGGACAAAAGAAAGCAATTATCCGGAAAATGCAAAAGATTTAGATAAACTTTGATTATACAGAAAATAATCGGAGCATAAGTCCGATATAGTAATTTTTACAAATTTCAATATTAAAAACTTATCATAGTTTAAGCGAAAATACACAAAACCATGGGAATGTATTGATATGTAATACTGAATTACTGACACAAGTCGGAAGCAATTCTTAATTAATGGCAATATGTAGAGACTACACGATTTTTAATTATTTTAAAAGTAGTATTTTCAGCAGAACTTTGAGTTGGATTGGAGAAATTCTAGGTTTTCCCTCTCTTCCACTTCTTCATCCACCCAATTCTCCTCTCTTTAGGTTTAACAAGGCTTTTAAGACTAAAGATCTCTGTCGTCATGATGGGTGGCCAAGACCGAGATGGACCAAGATCTTGGTTTGTCTCAGCTGATATGGTAAGTTGGACAAATGGGGAACGAGTAATATATTTTGGCCAAATTTTAGGAACAGAGATTTCCAAATCTAGGCTAATATAGTCAGCATGAGGTCAATTATCATTTAAGACGATGATCTGATATGAGAAAATATGCCAGTTTATATCATCCAAGTCTCTGTGAGCCCATGTATTGACTATATCATATTGGTAAGTGGCCAAGACCAATGCAAACCGATATCTCAGCCAATAAGAATATTTTTTTTAAAAAAAAAACTTGATGTTTAAAGATTAACCTCAAATTGTGGATATGATCTCCCCCATAGTATGAATATATGATTTTGTTCCCTGGAAAGTCTTTACTCTCAAATAACTTGAATTTCTTTTCAAAATTATGCAATTATGAAGATATTAAATGAATTCAGAGTTTTATGACTTGTAAAATTGGTCATCCTAATCTTTTCTACAACAATCACACTGACCCATTTTAGTAGAGATATAGATAAATAAACAGAGGGAAAACAACATTTTATGACCCAGAAGAACATCATTCAGTCAAACAAATAAATTGGCTGAATGGTTTATAAAAATTCTATATAGATCTACATGTCAACAAAACTGCATGCACCGATATAATTTAAAGTACCTATATCACAGCAAAATGTACATATAAATCAAAAATTCAAAAAGACGCACACATGAAAAAAGCGTATAAGACCGAATACATTGCAAGGCTCCACCCCCTGACAGATTATAACCATCTGGCCTGGTCCCAAGCATATGGGATGGCTCCGTGCCTAATGTATTAATGAAACTAAACACATGAAAATAATATAACAATGGATCTTACACAGGCACGATTTGAAGTCTCTGAAGACAATTTACATTTTCTTATATATAATCAAACAGAGAGAAAGAAGCTGCGGACATGAAATGCAAACTTACCAAATATAAACTAAGAGAAAGAGCAAACTATGAAAAATTACGCACAGAAACATCAGATCAGAAAAGGTGCCTAGGATCTATAAGTGAGGATGGAGGACAAAAAAGAACAATAAATGAATGCAAAACTCTGTGTGTGTGAGAGAGGGAGAGAGAGAGAGAGACCCATAGTAACTCAAAAACTAAAAAGATTAAAAGTACGTCCTGCTTTGTAGTTTATACTCATACAAATACCAGGCACGCATGGGACCATATTTAGTAATTAAGAACCTAAATCTTAAAATATAGGTTTTTAATTAGTTCATAGCAAAATCCAGAACTGCTTCAACAAGTAACAATAATGATAATAAAGCAGACAATGAAAATGTGGATTTAAACCCCAGATTTCGTGAACTATAAGGAAAGAGCGACATACATATTATATTCCTAATCCACACATGGGGCCATATTAAAAACTTACTTGAAGGAGTTCGACCCTCCCGCCTTATACACCATATTGGCACATTCCACTAAACCCTAAACTACCAATCCCCTCAAAATAATTCCAACCCTATAAATCCTGAAGAACCATCTAAACTCAAAAGATCTTCATCCCTAGGAACATTAAAACTGCATCAGTTCATCATAACATCCATACAAGCCTAAAACGCACAATGGCGTAAGGATGCGTGCATCTGACCCTCTCCAAACCGCACAATGGCGGGAGCCCACGCTTTTTTATTTAAGAAATCTGGTGCAACAATGTAACAACCCCAAAATTTTTTTTTTATAAAAAGGGATAGAATAGTCCTTTAAAATTGATATAAGGGGTAAAATTGGGAGGAATCAAAAGATAATGGCATAGTTGTAGATACGTTGAAGTGGTAAGGGTAAAATTGGAAAGAAATCAAAAGATAATGGCATAACAGTAGATATGTTGAAGTGTTAGGGGCAAAATGGGAATTTAATAATATTAAACAAAGGGTGAATAGTGTTTTGATGTGATTTAATTGGAGGGTTTGAGCTGGCTTTTGGGATGGAAACCGAGAGAGAGTCACAGAGGGAGTCTCAGACGGACAGAGAGGAAGAAAAAGAAGGAGAGGAAAGGAAAGGAAGAAAGGAAGAGGAAGAAGAAGAAGAAAAAGAAAAGGAAGGAGATCCCGGTTGCGCTGCCAGCTGAAGAAAAAAGTGTAGATCTCCTTCCCCTCTACGCAAGGACCTCGATTTCCAAAAAGAAAAAGGTAAATATCCGTCCCTATCTAGTCTTTTGATGACATTAGGCTATACAAAGGGTGGATATAGTCTAGAGGGGTCGGATAAGGGTTGTAGAGGTGGTTAAAAGAGGAAGAATCGGATTTTAACAAATTTTTCCGGCACTACGGAAAAACTGTGTCGAAGTCCCAACTTCGGCGAATTATTTAGGGGGTCAAACGGCCTCCGATGATGATGCATGTTACCTCTTTGGAATTCCCTATGAGCGTAGAATGTTAGGTAAAAATTTCATCAAATTTGGAGTCCTGAAAGTGGATCAAACCCGGGATGAAGTAACCGGCTGTCGGTCCGGGTTACTGTTCATCCGGGTGGAAAATAGGGGATTTCATGCTATAATAGGGTATTAAGTCTAGATCAAGCTAAAAGGGACCTTGTACTCGTGCAAGGGAGTCCCTAATACACATAAATGATGAGTTAATTAATAGTAAAAGAAAAAGAGAAAGAAAAGAAAAGATTTAGGGAACAGGGGAGTTGAATCAATTAAAGTTCCCTATATTATAATTGGCACGTAGATTATAGCCCTTGATACAAAACTAAATGTATTGTAAATGCATGTCACAGCTGGGCAAGAAGCTAGGGAACAAGAGGAAGAAGTCCCCTGCTGCCTACTGTAAAATTCTAGAGGCGTATCAAGGCCGTGCCGGATTGGCAGGTGAGTGGGAGTCATGTACTTTGCACCATGAGCATCCTTAATTCATTTTCATGAATACCGCCAAGTGTGAATTGATTCCACTTGTGCATATTGATTGATATTGTAGTAGATTCCTCTATAATTTTGTTTCTCCATACTTGATTATCTTGTGCACGCATTTGAGGGAACATTGAGAGGAATTACGAGGGGTTGATGAGTAATCAAATTGATTCCGAATTGTGAAATGATTTCTTTTGTAAATTGATTTCATTTCCTCTATTTCAAAGACTTGTAAGTGGTAGCCTTGATTATACTATTTTATGAGTAATTAAATTGGATCTAAATTGTGAAATGACTTCTTTTGTAAATTGATTTCATTTCCTTTATTTCAAAGATTTGTAGAGCCCATTTCAGTGGTATATTGAGTTGCATTGCACACCCTTGACCCCTCACTCCCAAACCTGATGTTAGTTTATGATTGGGTCGGAGTCGAGTGAGTGGTAGTCTTAATTATGCTCCTTTTAGTAGAGTATTGGGAGGGTGCATTATGGCATTCATGCATGGCTTGACAGTATCTGCAGGACACCTATAGTCGATGGGGGTTGAACATCGGCCTTTGTGCACATAGTAGCCTTCTGGGTGGGCGGAGCCCAGTCCCTTCCTAGGGGGGGACACGGCCCTAGGCGTAGGATCGGCCGGTCCTACGACTTATATTCTGCTTGCCGCCGGGCATAGTAAGACCCCGCGAGGTGCAGTATGGCTTTCCGCGGATGTAGAATTTCCGCGAGGTGCCGTTTAGTATGTAGATGTGAGATGGATTTCTGTTCTGGATACTGGCCAGCATTTATATGATCAGTGTGGTGTCTTATCCTGCATATGCATGTGACAGTAGGGAGTTGTTGCTGGTTCGCCTGGGGCGTAAAACCCACCTCCCGATAGCTGTCTAGCATTTATGTTATCAGTATGGTGTCTTATCCTGCATATGCATGTGACAGTAGGGAGTTGTTGCTGGTTCGCCTGGGGCGTAAAACCCACCTCCCGATAGCTGTCTAGCATTTATGTTTCGGTATGGTGTCTTATCCTGCATATGCATGTGACAGTAGGGAGTTGTTGCTGGTTCGCCTGGGGCGTAAAACCCACCTCCCGACAGCTGTCTAGCATTTATGTTATCGGTATGGTGTCTTATCCTGCATATGCATGTGACAGTGGGGAGTTGTTGCTGGTTCGCCTGGGGCGTAAAACCCACCTCCCGACAGCTGTCTAGTGATGATTTACATATTGGTGTGGTGTCATATTCGATATATGCATATGGCAGTAGGGAGTTGTTGCTGGTTCGCCTGGGGCGTAAAACCCACCTCCCGACAGCTGTCTAGTGATGATTTCAGCATATTGACACCTGATTTGTATGTTCCAGCATTATGATCTGTTGAGCATATTCATGAGTAGCATATATGTTTACTTGATTATTCCATATATGCTTCAGATGAGTTGATATTGATTGTGGTGATATTGATGATTTACTCCATATTCTCTATGTTGAGATCATGTTCATCTTGTTATTGATCTTGAGATTTCATCTCGAGCCATGATTATATCTGGTCTCATGTGCATAGTACTCTCTACTCCACTCACTGAGTATTTATATACTCACTCCCCAGTTTGGTGTTTTTGATTGCAGGAAAGGTATTGTATAGAGAGGAGCAGGATTAGTGGTTGCCTGCTAGCTGTGCCGCTCCATAGTATAGTATAGTATAATGTAGATAGTGGTTTATACCTTTTGGTGTATTATAAACCTTCTATTGTATATAGTGCATAGTTACAGTCATAGATCCTGTTGTGGATATGGGTTGACCATGGATGGATTAGGAAGCAGGTATATATATATGTGTGTGCAGATCAGTGGTGTGCCTGTGATAATGTATTGCTATATATTGTCCAGGTTTATTATGTGACAGATTATGTGATTGCTGCTCTGACAGGTAGCGTTGTTGTATGTAATGAGATAATCCTGACAGGTCACCATAGGAAAGGTGATCATTTTGTGCATGCATCATGCCAAAATTTTCAGAATTTATTAATGATTGATAGGTAATAGGGTTCTACGTGGTGGCTGGTGGCCTTATGCCTACCCGCACCCTAGGACCGTCGCGGCGGCCCGCCGGGAACGGGGCGGGGGTCGTGACAGAGGTGGTATCAGAGCAAAGGTTAAACAAGAGTCCTGTCAGAGCAATAGGATGAGTCAGGATTAAGTATAGGATTATACTATGGAGCATAGGATTTTTCTGTATGTTATTTTATGAGTCGTTTACAACTGAGTAAAATATATCATGACTCAGTGTGTAACGACTGCCCTCTCTTTTTAACTCTTTTAGAGACATATAAAGAGAACCTTCAAGGAGAGGATCTGCTCGTCCTGGAAGGAGGATGGAGCCAGATATAGCATTGGATGCGGGTTTCGCACATGTCGAGCCCCAAAGAGAAAAACCTCCTCCTACTGATAGACGGAGGGTTGATGATCAAAGAGATGTAGGAAGTAGAGATGCATTGATGGAACAGTTACTGGCGGAGAATCAGGCTCTGAGGGAGCAGATTGCTCGGGGGAAATCTCCTGCCCCGTCAGTAGTATCCATCCCACCTCCTGTACCTGTGCCAAGAAGTTTGGCCAGGCGGGCTCTAGATGATGAGGGGATTACTGTACAAGAATTTCTGAGGCTCAGAACCCCGGAGTTTAAGGGGGAAGAAGGTGAAGATCCTCAGAGATTCTTGGAGGAGACTGAAAAGATGATACGGAGACTGCCCTGTTCTGATGCAAGAGCTATAGAACTTGTAGGGCTCACAATGAAAGAAGATGCCTGGGGCTGGTACCAGAGGCACGTGGAGGACAGATTGTACAGTAGGAATCCTCCAACCTGGGAAGAGTTCAGGCAAGCAGTGATGGATGAGTTTTTGTCTCCGGTTGAGAGGCAGAATCGGGCTCTTCAGTTTGAGAGGCTGAAGCAGATGCCCGGAATGAGCGTATCTGAGTACGCTCGTGAGTTCACTAGATTGGGGAAGTATGCTCCTTACATCATCCCCACTGAAGCTGCCAGGATAGAAAGATTCAGGCGGGGTCTGATTTCCCCGCTTTATAATGCAGTACTGGCAGTAGAGGTCCCCACCTTATCTAGGCTGATTGATAAAGCAAAACAGTGGGAGACCAGAAACAAAGAGGAAAGAGCTGAAAGAGAACAGAGGAAAATGAGTGTGGGGAAGGAGCAAAGCAGTAGAAATAGATCTGAGGGAGTAGATCTCTCGGAGGGCCCGACGGAGCAGTCTATACGCTCAGCTCCACCTGCCCCACGTAAGAGGAAATGGAGGGAAAGAGGTCAATTACAAGATACTTTTCTGCCATCAGTACCTCGTCCTCCGGTCACTATGGCCAGAACGGAATCCAAGTTCCAATCATGGCCAGTATGTGGCATATGTGGGAAGCAGCACCCTGGCAGATGCAGAATGGGTCAGGGAGTGTGCTACAGATGTGGACAGCCGGGTCATTTTGTCAGAGAATGCCCGCAGGGTGCCACCCAGCAGTTTGTGCCTTTGGCATCCTATCCTTCTGTGCAGATGGACAGGCCTAGTAGTAGGGAGCCTGTAGGCAGAGGTAGAGGTCAAGCACAAACATCACAGCAGAGTGCTGGACCATCTCAGCCATCAGCTCCAGTAGGCAGAGGGCAAGGAAGGGTGTTCACGGTAAATCCACAGGAGGCACGGGCATCGAATGCAGTTATGATAGGTATGCTCCTCATTGATAAGATTAAAGCTAGAGTGTTATTTGATTGTGGAGCTACCCATTCATTTGTGTCCCCTTATTTTGCTAAAAAGTTAGCTAAGGATAAGATATTAATGCATATTCCCTTAGCTATTAGTACATCTGTAGGGGATAGTATAGAAGCGAAGTATGTGTATCCTACCTATGTGGTAGAGATAGAAGGTAAAACACTTCCAATTGATATGATTTCCAATACCATACCGAGCAGAAAAGCTTCTGGTAGTATTGTTGCTCTACTTACCCCTTTGAGTAATCAGGTAATTTACTCTTTTAAATTCGAGGACGAATTTTATATAAGGGGGGGAGGATGTAACAACCCCAAAATTTTTTTTTTATAAAAAGGGATAGAATAGTCCTTTAAAATTGATATAAGGGGTAAAATTGGGAGGAATCAAAAGATAATGGCATAGTTGTAGATACGTTGAAGTGGTAAGGGTAAAATTGGAAAGAAATCAAAAGATAATGGCATAACAGTAGATATGTTGAAGTGTTAGGGGCAAAATGGGAATTTAATAATATTAAACAAAGGGTGAATAGTGTTTTGATGTGATTTAATTGGAGGGTTTGAGCTGGCTTTTGGGATGGAAACCGAGAGAGAGTCACAGAGGGAGTCTCAGACGGACAGAGAGGAAGAAAAAGAAGGAGAGGAAAGGAAAGGAAGAAAGGAAGAGGAAGAAGAAGAAGAAAAAGAAAAGGAAGGAGATCCCGGTTGCGCTGCCAGCTGAAGAAAAAAGTGTAGATCTCCTTCCCCTCTACGCAAGGACCTCGATTTCCAAAAAGAAAAAGGTAAATATCCGTCCCTATCTAGTCTTTTGATGACATTAGGCTATACAAAGGGTGGATATAGTCTAGAGGGGTCGGATAAGGGTTGTAGAGGTGGTTAAAAGAGGAAGAATCGGATTTTAACAAATTTTTCCGGCACTACGGAAAAACTGTGTCGAAGTCCCAACTTCGGCGAATTATTTAGGGGGTCAAACGGCCTCCGATGATGATGCATGTTACCTCTTTGGAATTCCCTATGAGCGTAGAATGTTAGGTAAAAATTTCATCAAATTTGGAGTCCTGAAAGTGGATCAAACCCGGGATGAAGTAACCGGCTGTCGGTCCGGGTTACTGTTCATCCGGGTGGAAAATAGGGGATTTCATGCTATAATAGGGTATTAAGTCTAGATCAAGCTAAAAGGGACCTTGTACTCGTGCAAGGGAGTCCCTAATACACATAAATGATGAGTTAATTAATAGTAAAAGAAAAAGAGAAAGAAAAGAAAAGATTTAGGGAACAGGGGAGTTGAATCAATTAAAGTTCCCTATATTATAATTGGCACGTAGATTATAGCCCTTGATACAAAACTAAATGTATTGTAAATGCATGTCACAGCTGGGCAAGAAGCTAGGGAACAAGAGGAAGAAGTCCCCTGCTGCCTACTGTAAAATTCTAGAGGCGTATCAAGGCCGTGCCGGATTGGCAGGTGAGTGGGAGTCATGTACTTTGCACCATGAGCATCCTTAATTCATTTTCATGAATACCGCCAAGTGTGAATTGATTCCACTTGTGCATATTGATTGATATTGTAGTAGATTCCTCTATAATTTTGTTTCTCCATACTTGATTATCTTGTGCACGCATTTGAGGGAACATTGAGAGGAATTACGAGGGGTTGATGAGTAATCAAATTGATTCCGAATTGTGAAATGATTTCTTTTGTAAATTGATTTCATTTCCTCTATTTCAAAGACTTGTAAGTGGTAGCCTTGATTATACTATTTTATGAGTAATTAAATTGGATCTAAATTGTGAAATGACTTCTTTTGTAAATTGATTTCATTTCCTTTATTTCAAAGATTTGTAGAGCCCATTTCAGTGGTATATTGAGTTGCATTGCACACCCTTGACCCCTCACTCCCAAACCTGATGTTAGTTTATGATTGGGTCGGAGTCGAGTGAGTGGTAGTCTTAATTATGCTCCTTTTAGTAGAGTATTGGGAGGGTGCATTATGGCATTCATGCATGGCTTGACAGTATCTGCAGGACACCTATAGTCGATGGGGGTTGAACATCGGCCTTTGTGCACATAGTAGCCTTCTGGGTGGGCGGAGCCCAGTCCCTTCCTAGGGGGGGACACGGCCCTAGGCGTAGGATCGGCCGGTCCTACGACTTATATTCTGCTTGCCGCCGGGCATAGTAAGACCCCGCGAGGTGCAGTATGGCTTTCCGCGGATGTAGAATTTCCGCGAGGTGCCGTTTAGTATGTAGATGTGAGATGGATTTCTGTTCTGGATACTGGCCAGCATTTATATGATCAGTGTGGTGTCTTATCCTGCATATGCATGTGACAGTAGGGAGTTGTTGCTGGTTCGCCTGGGGCGTAAAACCCACCTCCCGATAGCTGTCTAGCATTTATGTTATCAGTATGGTGTCTTATCCTGCATATGCATGTGACAGTAGGGAGTTGTTGCTGGTTCGCCTGGGGCGTAAAACCCACCTCCCGATAGCTGTCTAGCATTTATGTTATCGGTATGGTGTCTTATCCTGCATATGCATGTGACAGTAGGGAGTTGTTGCTGGTTCGCCTGGGGCGTAAAACCCACCTCCCGACAGCTGTCTAGCATTTATGTTATCGGTATGGTGTCTTATCCTGCATATGCATGTGACAGTGGGGAGTTGTTGCTGGTTCGCCTGGGGCGTAAAACCCACCTCCCGACAGCTGTCTAGTGATGATTTACATATTGGTGTGGTGTCATATTCGATATATGCATATGGCAGTAGGGAGTTGTTGCTGGTTCGCCTGGGGCGTAAAACCCACCTCCCGACAGCTGTCTAGTGATGATTTCAGCATATTGACACCTGATTTGTATGTTCCAGCATTATGATCTGTTGAGCATATTCATGAGTAGCATATATGTTTACTTGATTATTCCATATATGCTTCAGATGAGTTGATATTGATTGTGGTGATATTGATGATTTACTCCATATTCTCTATGTTGAGATCATGTTCATCTTGTTATTGATCTTGAGATTTCATCTCGAGCCATGATTATATCTGGTCTCATGTGCATAGTACTCTCTACTCCACTCACTGAGTATTTATATACTCACTCCCCAGTTTGGTGTTTTTGATTGCAGGAAAGGTATTGTATAGAGAGGAGCAGGATTAGTGGTTGCCTGCTAGCTGTGCCGCTCCATAGTATAGTATAGTATAATGTAGATAGTGGTTTATACCTTTTGGTGTATTATAAACCTTCTATTGTATATAGTGCATAGTTACAGTCATAGATCCTGTTGTGGATATGGGTTGACCATGGATGGATTAGGAAGCAGGTATATATATATGTGTGTGCAGATCAGTGGTGTGCCTGTGATAATGTATTGCTATATATTGTCCAGGTTTATTATGTGACAGATTATGTGATTGCTGCTCTGACAGGTAGCGTTGTTGTATGTAATGAGATAATCCTGACAGGTCACCATAGGAAAGGTGATCATTTTGTGCATGCATCATGCCAAAATTTTCAGAATTTATTAATGATTGATAGGTAATAGGGTTCTACGTGGTGGCTGGTGGCCTTATGCCTACCCGCACCCTAGGACCGTCGCGGCGGCCCGCCGGGAACGGGGCGGGGGTCGTGACAAACAACCACCGAAAATCTCAACACTCCTCAGATATCAAACCAAAGCATCAAGGAGGGGAAAAAACTAAAACCAAGCAAACCAGAAATCTAGCACCTAAATCGGAAAACCCTGAAATCTCGGTGTTTAACAGCTACCAGAAATCCGATGCAACAGCAGTCGTAAACTCAAGATCCTCCGAAAGAAGTCAAGCAAACCCGAAGTCCACACCGTAACAATTCAAGATCGATAGCATATCCTAAAAACATCTAGAAAGTAAAATTCAAGAAGAACCCATCATTTCTCAGCTACAGATCTGATGTCTATACAGTCACAAAGCTTAGGATTCTTCGGTAAAACGGCTTCAATCGGAGAGAAAAACAAAACGAAGAATTCACTGCAAGACAAATCAAAGACCCCAGAGATGGGATGAGGGAGAGAAGGGCTACCGGCAAAGAGCGCTGACGGCTGTCGAAAGAGAGCGAGACCCGAAAAGTTCCTTCTTCCCCTTTCTTTTTCGGATCCGAGAGAAAGAAGACGAATGAGTCTTCTCATTTTCTACTCGGTCGCCGTCCAGTGTCCGCACCCCAGCTTCGAATTCCCGAAATGCCCCCGCCGGTCCAAGGGCATGCCCTAACCGCACTAACCAGTGGAGAGGGTAAAGCTGAAAGTAATGACGGCAACCTGTTTGCCGACTCTCAGTTCCCCTCACCCGAGCCGAGCATCGCGTGCAAAACGTTGGAGGAGGCGGTGAACAAAAAAATTCTACGTTGGGGCCTCGATGGTGCATCATATACATAGAGAGCCCTTTGAAAAATATGTGGATTTGTAAAACCATATTTCATTTGAAAAATATAGTCTTATGATACACACACCCAAAGAAATCCTCAATAAATAGAGTGCCATTTTTCTTTATTCATGTTTTATCTGCTAGTGAATTTAAATGCTCTCCTGAGATATTCTCTAAAGAAATCCGGTTGAACAATGCTTTTGTCCTCTGCCAAATGTTATACATAGGTAGTATCAGCTTGTTTTTGTTACTTTATGCAAGAGAGGAGCATGAGCTCTTTATGGTTTGACATCCAAGTCATTGAAACAAATGGAGAGCCTTGGCGTAGCTGTACAGTTGCTTTATCTTGACCTGAAGATTATATTTGAAACACAAAAACCACCTTTTGCAATCTCTCTAGATCTTGTGTAAGAGCCCCGTACATTGGACTGCTCTTTTTAATCCAAATTGTGAGAATGAGATTGAGATGCATTAGAGCTCCATTTTTAATACGATGGCCCATAATTTCACCAAATATAAAGATCCCAATAGTCAACATATTTGGAAAGATTAGAGGATGTTCATCTGATTAGAATGCGCATTGTTTAACAAGTGACAATTAAATTATTTTCATTTTTGTATTTTGCTTAAAAATAGAAGGCAGCTCTTTTTTCATAAATACTGTGTTCGAGATCTGCAAAAATAGTATCGAGAACCGTATCAATATATTATCGATTCGGTATAATATGATATGTATCCCGTATTAAAACAAGCATCCAACACTTATTCTCACTCTCAGCTACGGTATGGGTCAATACTAGATGGTACAAAATAGTTTTGCTCAATTTGAACCGGAACAAATTGATTCAACTCATATGCCTAACTGATTTGCACGATACGGTTGGTATCGGTCAGCGTAATAAACCTTGATTATGTATTCACTTCTGGTTTTGTCATGTGAGTATTAACAACTGATCAAATTTCAAGGGCATGGAAATGACATGGGACACTTTGAACCCATGGTGGCGAATATTGGTCAAAATGTAGAGTCTCTGCATGTTTCAAGTGTATTCATCCGCACTGGTGGAATATTTGAGCACAAAGAAATTTGAGAGCATTACAGCGTTCCGACAAGTTACCCCCATTAAAAGGCAATTGCCAGAGACAACCTTTCTTCAAATCCATTTTCTCTTTTTTTTTAAATTATTTAATTTTGTAAAGAGAAAAGCTACTCCTCGCGTGAGCACTTCAAGAGGCATGGATTATTTGTAAAGCATGTACAATCAGAAATAAATACGTTTTTTGGTTGGCGTTACATTTTGATTGGCTGAACTCAACAATATATTCTTAGAACATACAATGCTCTTGATCTGAGAAGGGGCAGTCTTAGTAATGACAAATTGGCTCTCCCTTTCAGGATAGCTATTTCCGCTTGACTCATTTACATCAGCAAGAATTCAAAGAATTAACAGCATAAGCCCCTAAGGGTCCTCAAAAATATCTTGATGGGCAGTGATAGACGTACTTCGTATGTTTGAGAAAATATGGCTTGACTGACTGGAAACACACTTACCCCGATCAGGAAGAACAATGTCATGTACCTTGTAAGGATCTTAGGTCTATATGAACTTGGATAAGAACAAAAATTACATTTACAGTCTGTTCAGGACAGGCTGCATGCTTTCCTAGCACAAGGTGACATTTTCTGTAGAACAAATATAGACTGCATTAGATAAATACATTAATTGAAACCCTGGGGAGTTTCCAAAGCAGGATCCTAGCTCTACATAAACTTGACAGATTTTGGATAAGGAAAAAAAATTACATGTGTATTTTGTGCAGAACAAAAACTGAAAGATCGGCCGCACCATTTCCTAGCACAGCGTACCATTTTCTGTAGAACCAATATGGACTGCATTAAATAAATAAGTCATTTGAAACACTCTGGAGCTTGCCAAAGCTGAAAGATTTTTGAGCGAATATTGGCGCATCTCATTCTTCACTTCTACTGGTCACCTCCACATTTATCCAAGTTAGTACTGTAAGTCGTGCTTGAACGAGCAACTTTATCTTTTGTAAATACTTGTCATCCATTTATCATGTGGAACCTACCCCATTAAGGCAGCTGCTTTGATTCAAAAATTCCACATCATCAGGTGACAGTGATAGTGCGCCAGAACTCAAGTAGTGCCCTGATTGCCGAGACCTGCGAAAAAAGGGTTAGCACATTCACATGAGTAAGCTCAACAAGCATTGGGAGCTCAGCTGTGTCCCTTTTTAGCCTGGAACCAACCCTAAACCTGGTGATTGGTACTGAAGCATCCAGCAATGTACTTGGGTCAAGCTGACCAGACAGATATTGATAACATGACAAGAAACTAAGGGCAATTTTATGGAATCACATGTCAGGCTAGATCAAAGGCAATCCTTAGTGAACATAATTAAGCCCATAGATGGACTTGTTAATATGTATCTCCTGACTCTCCAATAGCTGTCCATAACTAAAGGGTTCATTTTGTAAAGTGATCTAAAAATTAAGAGCATACCTTGTCCGTGGGTACCTTCTCTGTGGGCTCTGATTTGTGCTTTTTGAGAGTCGCGAGCACTCTAATTTGGAGATCTGGCTCATGAAGGACAAGTATTCATGGAAAGCAATGCCTGTGAATGTCTTGAACAACCTTGCTGGAGCTATAGAAAGAATGATGTTGTGAAGTCTAGATTCCAATTCCCTGCATAACAGCAATGGAAGAGTCAACACTTGAGCAGCAGTGAAGAAAATGTAAGTCCTAAAGAATAGATGGAAATTTTCAGCAAAAAAAAAAAGAATAGATGGAAATCCCACTGGCTGTTATTCTACAAGCATGGCCACATATACATTGCCACAACAAGATAGCCCATCTTTCAGTCCAAGTATCTTTTTGAGGAACTTTTGCCCAGTACGTAAGAGAGATGGCATTTTGTTTTAACAACAAAACAAAGATAAGCACCATAAAAAATATTGGTTCAAAGACTTCCATAAACTGACCTCTAACCCATGCCTACAATTTATAATGCATCTGACCAATAGATATCCAAACTATCTAGCGTAGAAGTGAAATCTGTAAATTGTGTTTTTATTCTCCATAGCTCTATTTTATGGTTGCAAACTGACTTTAATCAATTGAGCTCTAGCTCATTCCCATGTTGCTAATTGCACCGACCAAAAATACATATGCAAATTTTTTAAAACAGAAATAAAATCTATAACTTCTCTCATAGCAGAACTGAGAAAAATGAAAAAAGTCTGTTAGTATATATGGTGGGACCGTATTTATCAAAAAATAGATGATTCTCTTCATGGAATCAGCAGTCTTTTCTAAGTAAAAATCTGAATCCAAGCTTTGGAATTCATCCAATATAATATACTAAAATAAAATGATAGTTCCACCTAGGTGGAAACTGATATCTGCCTTGCCATGTGAAATAATATTGGTGAGCAAATCCTTTAAACAACATCTTAGAGACTTTGAAAGAATTAAAAACCTGCTCTTCAAATTGCTATACAGAGATCTTCTATATTGAATATTAGATTGATGTTCGCATTAATTAAAAGAAAAAAGAGTTCCCTTAAAACGGCATTGTCCTTGCATCTTCCAAGAACACTAATTACCTGACTCTTTGTGAGTATATTGGGGCTTGTCTCAATAATCACACCCCTCTCCTCAGCAAACAGAGGTTCTGGATTCGAATCTTGGGTAGTGCATCCCCAAATCTTTAGGCCTGAGTGATGAAAGTGCAGGTCGCTGCCTCCTTTTATCTCAGAAGGGGAAAAAACTCTCTTTATAAAAGCATTTTGATATTATGTTAAGACAGAACCCCTTTTCTTAATTTAAACCTTAATTATATTCTCCTCTTTGACTTGAGGAATCTAACGCGCCAAAAAGCTTGATATTTGAAACGGCCAATCCCCAACTCCCAAGACATGAATAGATCGGTACATCGTCCACGGACAAACCATGCAAAATAAATTCTATTATTCTCAGCTAGATTATGACAGAAACTGGAAACTGGAAACACTTATGCTCATGCAGACACCATGACTCCATGCGTATAGAAAAGAGAACCCTAGACATATTCTAGAGTGGTTGGACTTAATACAAGGGAAAGACATGCATGTAAAGAGGAAATGACTAGAAAATCACAAAAGAGGCAAAGCATTTCAACACCTACCCTTCATGCATAAGCGACCTTATACGTGCTTTAAAAGATGCATAGTTAGAGATGCAGGATACTTAATATTCAGAGCTTACTCCAGCAAGTACCATTTCTTCAACAAGCACCTTATAATTACTGCCTTACCAGAAGATATAAGGTCATACCTTCTTATGGATAAGCCATATCTTGGTGCCTTTATATGCAATCTTCCATCATATAAATTTTGACTGGTGACGTTCCCCTGGGCGAGCAGCTTCCCCAGGGCCATAACATTAGTGCTGGAAGCCAGCATTTCCTGTGCCAAATCCACTGTGTTTTCAAAGCCTAATTCTGAGCCTAGGGACAAGCACCTGCTTGCGTGAAAGCAAAGGCCATGTTGTGCATATGTAGATCCCATCTCAAGTTGCTGATCATACCAGGAAGAAGCATCTGGTTCAACACAGGGTGTTAATGACGGCTCTAAGATGTCCTGCAAAAATTTCTCAACATCATTCAGGAAGTTCCCAAGGCCTAAAGAACATAATTTCTCAAGTGTATAGAAGTAAAAAGGTTATTATCTTACATTGACAATGGGGTTGCAGCTACTGAATATAATGTCAGTTTCAGAAAGAAAATCAGTCAGTCCAGAAGCACACTTTATTATTGAAGAAGCTTCATTCTTGTTACTTCTTAAATATGATTTTAGATCTTCACGTTGATTGCGTAGTTTTCTCCATGTTTCTGGCACAGAAACAGCTTCCTGAGAGCACTTACCACATTTCCCAGGTGTCAACCGCATGTTGAAATCAATCCGGCTACATTCATCCATCAATTGATATCCACTGGCTGAAGGTGTTTCAACTACATTTTGAGAATCTCCTTGTTCCTCATGTCCATAAATTGACTCCACATCCTCACGTGTAATTCCAGCATTGCTTTCCGAACAGGTTATTGATTCAGCCACAGGTCCATCTAGAGTACCAGCATTTGCTTCTGGCAGGGCACAAGTTGACTGAACAAAACCAGTAAAACAAACAGATGCATTGTTAGAAGATACTGCCATTGATAGAAGATCATCCTTTTTGTGGGCCCCAGCCTCAGATATGAAAGAAGATTCTGGAACAAATGACACATCCAGCAATTTGAATGTGTCACAGATATGTGAAGCAGATACCATTTCAAGAGTTTCAAATGAATTTTGAGCATTAACATCCCTTCTAGATTGATATATGGGATCACTACACAGATCCAAGTCATTTAGTGCCTGTAGACTTGGCACTGTCAACATATCTGCCAGATGACAGCTGTTAGGAGCTACTGAAGTAATTTCTGCAGGTGGAAGGTCATTAGCACATAGCTCATCCTCAGACTGGGAAGACAATATTGTACTTCGACTGTGCTTAACTTTTCGTCGAGCATTTGTCGCTGGGGAATCTGAAGCATCAAATAAGTCATTCAGATCATTGGCCTGAGCTGAAAATTCTGCACAGTCAAGGCTTGAATTTTTTCTTTTTAACTTGTGTTTTTTCCTAGTCTTGATAGTATTTGCTGTGTTCTTTCTCGTTTTGAAAAAATTGGTATTTTCTTTTGAGTTAAGTTCTTCTTGCTTCGTCATCTCCATGAACTGTTCTTCTACCAAAGAAATTGTTTTATTGATCTCCTTACCCACCTTTTCTGACAGTTCACATCGAAACTCAAACGGAATTAGTCTTGGCATTATGAGATGTGCAGCATCAATATCAAATGGGAGGGGACTGTATGTGGTGAATTGCATTTTCCTGTCTGAAGAATAGAAAGAGTAGAAATCACTAAATAATTATTTAGAAGAGTATGATAAACACTATATTATAACTTATTAACAAACTTTCAGTATAAGTAGATGCAATTTGACATAGGTAGAAGTGAACTGGGAAAACAAATGATTGTTAAGCTTAGAAACAGAAGATAAGAGTTGCAGAAAGGTAATATAACACCATAACTTGATACAATTCAACTTCTTAATTACTCATAATCATTTACAAATACCCAAGGCCTAGTTCTGTGATTAGTGAGAGTCGAATAAACATATCGCAATCTAGGGGCATCTAGCTAAAGTCACCAGAAAAATCTATGACAGGAACAATGCCTGCCACTAGGTTTTAATGTTTAATCTTCACAGTGAAAAGTAGACAATGGGATTCCAGAACCAAGCAATAAGACAGTTCATGGCATGAGATAACATGAAATTTATAAGCTGATCCTCTCATCAGAGGATTAATCTGCGTACACAAGAAAATACAGTAAACAAACACAGCTTCAAGGCAGCAAAATATATACAGTAGCAATATAAACTAAAATCCTGGCCTTCTCAGCAAAGAGCAAAATACTTGTCTTGTTATAATTTGCTAACCTGTATGGTCTCTCTTGCCCTGGCACCAGAACTGAAGAAGCATAAGAGTCTTACGGATATCACCTAGACAAGACCTGATTAAGTGCTCCATCAATTGGGCAGAAATTTGAGCTTTCTCAGAAGCACAAATCTACAAAAAAATTGAGAATGAACAATTTGGAACACCAATTAACACATCCAAGGTACCCAAGGCATGTAGAAATGACAGATATATGATTTCAAAATTGCAATTTTTTTTACCATGTGTACAAGTGACAGCAGCTCCTCAGATGATGGATGTTTGAACTCCAAAGTGACCCGGTCCAGAAGCTGTGGTAAGATAGGATTCTTATCTACATATCAGATAAATATACAAGGGATAAGAAATTTATAGTCGCTAACAAACTCTACCATGGATTGATTAGTTACTCACTATTGCTTGTAAGTATCATGGGTCGCTTTGCAGTTTCAGCCAGCTGAAGTATAGTAGAAATAAAACCACGATCTTCATCAAAAACAGTATCTACATCCTCAAAGAGAATTAGGGTTTTATTTGCAACTTGGGTCAGGGCACGTCTATTCTCTACAACATTACAAGAGCATTCTATATGAGCTTTCTCTATTTCACATTCTCTTAAAGCCATCTTAATTGAGCAATTCTCAAAGTCATCAGCTTCTCTCATGCAAACTGTGTTAGGCAGTAACTCAGAGTTATGCTTTTCCCTCGGACCTATCAGTTGAGACCTGGATGAAGGAACACAAGCACATCATGTTAATCTTCATCAATAAAAATAATATAAAAATAATGCAGTTTGTTTTATCCCTGACTGCATTGCAAAAGCAGTGGAGCAAAATACAATACATGCAAACATAGACAGTCTGTCAAAGTCATCGCTCAAAATATACAGAGAGCAATCAAATGAAAATATAGCTTAAACAAGCTAGAACACCACCTATTTTATGTGTTGCATTCAAATGGGTCAGCACTTGTTCCTTTCAGATTGATAGAATAATAGAACCATCATAAAAAAAGATCCGAATAATCCTTCTGTGCGGCTCATCTCTATCATAGTAGAGATTTAATACTGCAGAGAGCTTTTTCACAGAATCTAGAGAATATTTTGTACCGAGATCTAAAAACTAGAGAATATCTTGCCAAAAGCAGAGTTCCTGTATAATGCACCATTTAGTGGAAGGGTTGTAGAGGGGATTACAAAACTCATATGAAGTATATGACTATTTACAAATAAGCCAAAATCTTCAAGATCTGAAAGACCAAAGAAATATTTGAAGATCTTAGGGTATCCAGAACTGAATGATTTAATAAGAAGATTAGAACCCTCGTGAAACAGAAAAGAATAGGCATATGCAAGTGTTGGTACAAAGAATGATCATTTAGGGCCAAAAGGAGACATGATAGCCACAAAGTTGGAACCGGAAAAGGACATCAAGTTGGTTTGATCTAAATTATATTAGCAGGTAGTCTCTGCATCTTAAACATTATATAAAGTAACCCTATACTTGCTGAACCCTTTGCTTTATTTGCATAGCGCAAACTGAAGCCTCGTAACCATCTTGCTTTAGTGGCCCTCCTTAATTGATTTTCCTCCCTCCTTGCTCCTTGCTTTATTTGCATAGCAAATACTTGAGACTTTTCTATCTCTATAGCCAAAATTCTAGGTCCATAGGAGACTTGAAAACTACAATAGTCTAGCTCATATGAAGAATGCATATTAGTTTGTGAATGAAACAACATAATCTTAAGTTTGGGAATAGTTTTTGTGCAGAAATTTTCATGTCAGTAAAACAAATAGCTATTTCGTAGTCAAATGTTGCCCACATGAATAACAGGTGCACACAATGTAGAAAATAAGATTATTTATTTGATAAGTTGTACACGTACAAAGACATTTGCTTCCTTTGTTCTGATTCTATTTCAGACACTGAAAATGGTGCTATATGCGAAGAGGAACCTTTAGCATTTAGAAGTTTTTGACAAAGCATATGGAAGAACATAAAGAATCAACATTTTTATCCACACAATGTTGGAAAAAGAATTCTTTAGCAATTGTCCAAACTAGACTAGTTAATTCCCAAAATTATACACTCAAACTACAAGAGCAAACATCTAAACAAGCTACAGTCAAATCAACTATCATATCAAGTATAAAAAAAAGAAACCTTAAAAATTATATTAAAACCTTGTGTGCAATTAAAGATAGAGAAGATTATGGGCCGAGGAAGAAAGAGCATATCAGATGGTTTGGGCACACATTAAACAAATAGAAAATGAGATCTTAAATATAAAATCTATCCTATAGAAGTTGTGACAAACCATCTGTTAAATCCATGTGATTCCATTGCCTCTCCAAATTTTTGCTTTACATGTGCTCCATTTCTTAATTCAGATGCATTCACCTGTCAAAGAAGATAAAGCTTATAAATACAGAACCACTGAATCCAACAAAAAGTATCATTACTTCATTGAATAGATTGCTTAAGCCTCACAACAGAAGATAGTTAATGCTTCAGAATAAGTTTGTGAACATAATTTAGGTCGTGACTCCCCGATGCAGTTCTAGAACTCCCGCCTCTCACCCCATCCCCCTCCTCCACCCCCCCACCCCTTCCCAAACACACACAAAAAAAAGGAAAAGAAAAGAAAACAGAAAGTGAAAATAGATTACTTTAATAGAACACCTTATAGAGCAAAATCTGCAGAAATTGTTTTAAATTGTATCTATTTGTATGACCAGACAGGTCCTTGGATGTTAATACCATTATTCTCTAGTTATAACAGAGCTAAAATGAAACTGTTTGTCATCTTTGCGGTTTCAAAGAATGTGCATATTTCCCAATAAAGAGATACTCAAAGGATATATTGTCATGATCCGAGATTCAAATCATTCAAACGAGGATTAGCCACTTCATCTGAATTGTCAATATTCAAATGACCATCCAAGATTCAAATGACTATCCTATGCAATTAAAATATGAAAAATGTTGAAGTATATGCCACTTCATTCGAATTATCAATGAGGATATGAGTGGACCCTTGGCCAATTGGTATTAGTGGACCTCAAGTATATGAGTAGCTTCTTATCCTTTAATAATGAGTATACAAATAACTTTATCCAAATTATTGATGAGAATATGAGTGGACCTATGACTAGGTGGTATACATGGCCTCATCCGAATTATCTATGAGGATATGAGTGAACCTCTGGCCATCTAGTATTAGTGGATTTGGAGGATATGAGGAATCTCATCTGCTTTAACAATGAGAATATAAGTGACCCCATCCGAATTGTTGTTGATGATATAAGTAGTCTCATCCATTTTAACATTGATGATACAAGTAAACCCCTATAAGAAATGTGATCATCCGAACCATTTTTTGAAGCGTTGTAAGAAAATGTAATTTAGTTTGAATTACTTGAACTTTCCTAACTCTTGTAGTGAATGATCCTTTTCAAAGAAAGAGAGCCTGGGCTTTTCAAATCACTATTGGATTCGATGATTATTCAAGCAATGCCAGCAATGCAGCTGATTGCATTTTGTTTATGCTGTTTATATCAAACAGATTATCTTCAAGAGTTTGCAACTGGATTTTGTTTAAAATTTATTTCTTGTGATACAATTTTAGTAATGCTTTGGGAAATCATATGCTTCCATTTTAATATGGTTCATATTTTGATTGTTAATGAAGATCACATTTCAAGATTCAAATGAAGTTCCAGTCACCAGTCATGACATACATAGATACAATCAGCTAAAAACAACTAGTAAGACATAATCATGGTGGAATTTAAAAACAAAACAATTGATTTTATGCCAGATTCTTCTCTATTAATTAAGAAACAGACTTGTTATTCGACATGGAGGGAAAAAAATTTGGGCATCAAGCAAATTGCATCATTATAGGCATAAGAAATATTTGCACCACATCCAAATTTATTAGGCAATAATCTAGGTTACACGCAGTGGTGGCTCAACTTTTGGAACCATGTGAGAGGAAGGCATGATGTCTCAATTTGGACACCTTAGGCCCAAACTTGTGCTCCACTCAAATATCTTGAATCAAAAAACCAGTAAGAAGTGAGAGTGAGATAGTGAGATGGTGCAAAAAATTTCACATAATCTTCAAGGAAACTTTCAAATTACAATGTCTAAATATTGAAAATTTGGACCCAAGCTGATCCAACTAGATGGCTAGAAATGTGTAAAAAACAGCATTAAGTTGATCAAGCTCAGTTTCACAAGGCACATATAACTTTTATGTATATTGTATACAATATAATGATGTATATAAACTAAGATGTACTTAATGGTTAGACCAAATCCAACAGCTGATCTTTCTTCTTTTGTCTGGTTTTAAAATGATGAAAAGGAAGAACCAAGAATGAAACTGAACTTGAAAGTTGATTCAAACTTGAACAGAGCTTGAAGGAAGCATTTATGGAGCTTGATACAAGCTCAAATTGATTGCATCTATAACAAGATTATCGAGCTGATCAAAATAGGCTTATGTTTGGCTCAGTTTGAAATTAACCTTAATCAAATAATAAATAGGGCCAAGCTTGATCCCATATTTCAGGCTCAAAATCAATTAAGCCAAGCTTGACTGGACCCAAACACAATCGAGTTTGGCTTGATTGCAACCATACTCCAATTTATTGTTTCTTCTTTCTCTTATTCTCTCCTTTTCATTCTCTTTCTATCTCAACTTTCTCTATTTTCTTATTATATTTTCGATTTTCCTTTAAGTCCGTAGCACTAGATCTCATAGTTGATTTGCATAAGAGTTGCACAACCAAAAAATATGCTTCCTCCCTCTTTAAGCCTAACATGAGTTAGAAGCCTGATATGGCACCTCTTCTTTAGTATTCATAAATGAGTCTAAAAATCTAACAAATTCCATGCAATTTCAAACTTATCAGACCATTCAATCAAAGCCTGATATGCCTTTCTAAGGAACAAAATCTATTGCGAGTCATTTTAAAAGGATTGAAGTGCCGGCCATGCCAGTAAGCATGAATCAACATAAGCTACGACATGTCAGTCAGAGAGGAAAGTTCTGTGCATGCCAACATGTGCCGTCTGTTGGCCCATGCATGAGTCACCCAAGTGCCAATCAACATTGCCGTCTGTGCACCCAGGTGTCAACACCAGCCTTCATACCTTGTTTTAGACCATATATACATAAATTTGCAGACAATATCTCGTGTGATTTAAATAAGAGTGGATTTAGGGAAGGATAAACAAGCTTGTGAAATTAAGAATTGGATGAGCAGACAATTCAAGTTTTCTCAAGCTGGCATTGAAATTTAGGTGTTGTCTATTAATCTAACAATCAACTTGAATATAGGTGACTAAGGCAAAGAAAATAAATTCATAAGTACCTCAATTACTTCAAAGCCTTGCTCCTTTGCACAGGCATAGATGGCAGCAGATTTACCACTCTGCATGAGAACACACCAAAAGTGATTATAGATTCAATTAATTCATGCAATTAATGCAAGTAAAAGAGAAAAAAAAAATAAATATATATATATATATATATGTACCAAAAAAAGAGAGAGAAATTATATAACAACAGCAAATCAGAATATCCACTTCGGAAAAAAGATAGACATTAAAATGCATTGGACAGATTCCCCTTTTTTTCATGTAGGTTGATGGGTTAATCCAAGTAGTTAAACGAGTGAGTTAAATCAAGTTATATATTTGTATAAGAAGATAAAATCTAATCGGCTATTTACAAGAAATAGACAATAAGAGACAAAGACTATGTACCCAAGAAGGAAATTATTTGTTCAGTCATCATATCTTGAAGCAGAAGCAACTGATCAATTGAATTAAGTTTTAAGTATAGTCTTCAACATAATGCATACTGGAATTAATCGGAAGTTAGTGGATGGTTAGGAACTAATCACACAATGCATCAGTAATAAAAATAATGTATATTATCCTAAAAAAGATGCATTTTGCATGCAACAACTCGTAAAAGATTTCTAAGTAGTGGAAATGACTAAACACTACTCTAACATGACACTGATATAGAGAATAGTCCTTCTGACTTGTTAAAGGTACGACGATCAGGAACCGATTACTGGTTTAAATTTCTCTTTTCTATTTGTACCCGTTGCTGAGAAAAAAAGAAGAGAAAATATGCAAGTATGAAATAACAGGATTAGACTGGATAAATAAAAGATAATTAATTTTTCTTTACTTTTTCACCCATGTTCAAAAAGATGGAATCAGTATTATGATTCATAGACTTAATGCCTAATTCTTTAGAATAATAGACACAATATGTGTTTTATTGAAGAAAGAAGTTAGTGACAAAGATTATTTCTAATTTTAAAGATAAGAATGGTACCAAATTGAAACTTGAATTTCAGGTGAAAGCAAAAAGTTAAATAGGGTTAAAGACTACGGAGAAAATCTCTGCAGTTCCTAAAGGAGCAAAAGTACTAAGAATAGGGTCCTAAACTGGATTAGCTGTAATTGATGCATAGATCAAATTTGGAGTGCAATAAAGAGGATTAATAGCAGATAATGTGCAAGGAAAAAGAATAAACACAAATTTCTGAAATTCAAGGTAGATCCAACATCTAAAAATATTATCTGAAGATCATACTCAGGAATAAGTGCAGCATTCAAAAAAGTCAGATCAGGAGGAGAAGGACCTTCCTTATCTTTGTACAGGAACTCCATTTAGCCACTCAATGTCCTCCCCCCCCCCCACCCTTCCAAACACACAAAAAAAAAAAGAATAGAACAGAAAAGAAAAAACAAAAAAGGAGAAGGAAAAAAGAGCCTCCTCATCATCTCCAAGTTTGTCCTCTCAGAACCCTACAAATGAAGTAACAAGATTGTCTTTATCCTAAAAATTATTCTAAGCAGCAATAGACAAAAATTTTGATGACCAATAGGTATATGACTAGTCAACGTAAGAAAAAAGACTTCCTAAATCAACTTAGTTTCTTTCTTCATTTTTTTTAATTTAAAATTAATCCTATTAAAGTCCTTTCACCATTTGACGCAGCCCTCGGAAACTTTGGTTTTCCCTGATCCTTTTTATTGCCAAAAATCCGAGCTTTCATCCAGCAAGATCAGTCAAGATTGCATCCTTATGGAGAATTACTAAGACAATTTGACATTTTAAAAAAATTGTGAGGCTATCTACCAGAAGATGCACTCAATGCATGACATAACACATCTCGGCTCTTGTAGGAAAGAATATTTGCTTCTGTACGTATCAACATGCCTGGTATGGCTTGTTACTTGTTAATATGTCAATTAAAACCACTGAAAATGCACACATAATGCTCTAAAAACACATAACAAATGGGATAAAAGGAAAAAAAATATAATAGTAATAATATATTTACTGAGGTGAATACACACCCCAACAGGTCCAGTAATTAAAAGCACATTTTTAAGGATAGCTGCATCTTCTCTGTCATCCCTGTCAGAATCATTTTCATATAAGCTATCCTCACTCTCTTCAATGGCACATTTTTCACCAGATTTACAGTTCTGACTGCTTTGCCGTCCTCTTTCATGCCATGACTTCAGCCATTCACTGAGGGATCTAATAGATTCGCTGTTTCCACACACCTGGAGAATAAACCAGTTTAAGTTAATAATAATAAAAGCTATAGTGATATTGCGTCAGGATGGCATGCATTCCACATAATGAAACAGAAGCAGCAGAAAAGGCAGAAAGATCCATAAAAAGATTTTTCTATATCTTTATCAAAATATGGCATACATTCCACATACTGAAACAGAAGCATGAGAGCACCACAAGTGACTCACTTCTGAGGCATTTTCTGGCTGGTACTTGTTTATCCATAGGCTACACTCAGGCCAATAACTGCAACGTCGAAAGTATGATGCCAACCTAGAGATGAGAAAATTTCAGGACATTATGTTCAGAGCATGATTATTTAATTTCTCTCCTTGGATAAGAAAAGCAAACTATATTAATTGTTTCAGTCATCAACATGAACATAGTAAATCATCTGCACATTATTTTTGGAGATATCTTACCTTTCCTTAAGTAGCAAATCCTCATGCTTGCTCTCCAAATTACTTACGCAACTACCACATCTAAATGACAAAGAACTATTGCCATTAACATGGACCTACAGGCAACATGAGCAATGAGTAAAATGATGCACATAAGACACTTGAATGAAGATTTTCACATTGTCTGAATACAGCAAAGAAAGTCTTGTATATATAGGTACTTTGGAAAATATACCAACTTCAAGTGTGAGAGCAACTGCTCGCTTTGAT
The DNA here is from genome assembly GCF_009389715.1 of Phoenix dactylifera. NCBI lineage: Eukaryota > Viridiplantae > Streptophyta > Magnoliopsida > Arecales > Arecaceae > Phoenix > Phoenix dactylifera. The sequence goes on from NC_052399.1 coordinate 6,755,283, forward strand.
TTTGCCCAGTGGATAATATAGATGAGGCTATTGCTGAGGTTAAAGAATCCTTTTCTTCTCTATCTAATAGTTGATCTAGATGCACCTCTTTAGGACAAAGAGTATGTAATCTGAAAGGCTCAACTGAGCCCTCAAAAACTGAAAAATCATTTCTCATGGCAGAACAACCACTCTTGTCAAGCAGAGTCCTCTCTGAAAATACCCAGTTTTTCCAATCTAATGAAATGACATCATCCTAGAGAGGAAAAAACATATGGCAGAATTAGCTAACATAAAAGTTTTTTAAAATTTACATATAAACTTCACAAATGAATACATTGTAACATCAGATAATAATGATAAACTTTACGGTAACACAAAATCAACCTCATTTTCAGTACCTGTTTATCAAATACATGAACAGGAGGACAGGAAACAAAATGTCTACTTTTCACTTTTGCAATGGCTTGAGCTGATGACGCACTCTTGGCTGGTTTCGAACAAGTGAAAAATGGATGCATTCGCTTTCCTGTAGATAACCACACATTTTCCTGCTAACAAGCAACAATTGCTATTTAGACAGTCATCGAAAAACATTTAAATTGTTTGTTGAAAAAATAAACAAAAACAACAAAGCAAATAGGTGAAACAAGAAAATAAACCCGAATAGGAAGGGTTCTACAACAAACGACTTCTACATACAAGGTAAGTGCTTACTATGAATACCCTCCTAGTATCATGCATGTGGTTGCTTAAGATTTGAGATAGAATACAGATACATTATTCTTCCTACAAAAAAGAGAGATATCAAAAAGGAAAAAGCCCAGCATGATGCCAAGGCAAACCCTCTCCACACAACATAGGGTAGTAGTTTGACAACTGGTGTAGGAAGAAAAGAAATGAAAATGCTATACGCCTCATATTCAAAATTGATCAAAAAGAGATCCAATAATATGATCAGCTTGTTATCTAGGATCCATTACACAAAAGAATGGAAGCCTAGACTATGCATATAAGCATGCAACAGAAACAGAACTGGAGATAAGTGACACGATGCTTCCTGGTGTTATGTGAGCGACCTATCCTCTGAAGGCATAAGAAAAATATATAGAACAGTAACAAAGCCTTGAATGCTGTATGGAGCAGAATGCAAGGCAATTAAAAGGGCTTGATCAACAAGATGTACATGACAGAAACGAAAAATGCAGAGATAAATATGTGATGAAAGCAGGTGAGCAGGAGCGACAAGCTTGCAGCAATTGAAGACGAGATGTCGGAGAACTATTTGAGAGGATATAGGCCCGTGTAGCAGAGATCTAAGTTTCAGAGAGACTTTAAACAGAAGGGTGGAGTCTAAGTTATGATGGATGGAAGTTGCATGAAAGGACTTGGAGAAACTTGTTCTATCATCAAAATTAGCTCTTGATAGGTGATAAAGAAAGATCAACTCTGAGTATTTGGGATAAGACAATCGTTATGGAATGGTGCTGGTTATGGCTATGGAAAACAGAATCCAAGAATTTTTTAGATCAATTGTTATTTCTTGGTTCATCGGCTTATTGATGGAGATAAAAAAGTGCCCTTTCTAGTAAAAAATTTAATATACAAGTGTTCTCACATGCAAAGTTGCAATAAATCATATATTACTAAGTATAATGTTCCTCTCCTATGATGAAAATGGACCGTGTTTGAATTTCTTAAAGACGATCTAAAAATTTTCCAATATGTCTTAATGGTGAAATAACAAACAGGTACACATTTCCTTGTCAAGGGTGCTCAATTTTTAGGGTTACGATTGCACATACGAATGCAAGAAGTCATATCTAAAGGTTATACTTCTTAGTTTATCCCCACCGACACATTCAGTTTTCTTGAGATAGTAATGCTCTTGAAAACATCTAAAATTTGAGGAACTGGTTTCAGTATCACTGCTGATACATGTGCATTCCATTTGATTTAATAAGATATTAAAAGCATATTTTTTAGGACTTTTTTAAAAATTTTATACTATTTTTTCTGGCAACATATTGGTCACACTAATCGTACACATTTACAAAAGTATGAAGAGAGGTTGTCTAGTGGTTTTGGCCAGAATTCATATATTTATGATTAACTATTTGCATGCAGCACGATCACGTGCACTAATTGTGCCATGACCAAAGAATACATTTATTACAGAAAATGTCACTGTTGCAGGATCCAAAATACTGGGTTCACTACCATCCATCCACTCTTAAGTGAGTATGATATTAGAGATCCATTTCATAGCATGTAAATTCTTTAACTATCAAAACAAAGATATGTAGAGTTAAATGAATATATAGAGAAAAAATATATAGGGCATCCAAAACATATCAGAAACAGAACTACTGAAAGAAAGAAAGAAAAGTAATTGAAGAGTACCTCTGCAGCTATTTTTCCCTCCAACCGGAGATCACAGACCAGTTGGTCCGTATGCAGACTTAGGCCATCTAGATCCATTGCAGCATCAGATTTGCCATTGACTTTTCTCTTCACAGAATATGACTCCTTTAGGTCACTAGGTATTGCAACCTTTCTAGGTTTAGCCTCATCACTCAGGTTGTCCTTCAACTGCTGACAATCTTTGTTACCTTCAAAAATGTGTCCAGCAATCAAATCTTACTACTCAATTTTCCATGGCATACCAAGAACAGAATAAGGGTAAAAGTGTTCCTACTCTGCAGCATAACTTTTTCACTGCACTTCACAAGCAATAGTCAATCAAAGAAGAGGATGGAAACAGCTATGAAGATAAATACGACTTGCAGAAATTATTCTCTATTATAATTTCCAAATAAAGGAAATAAAGGGCATTAGCAAGCATCTTACCCCTAAACTGAATCAGAGCATCACACCAAGTTCTCAAGCAAGGCATAAATAAAGTTGCACAATTGGAAAGCTTAAGCCAAATCGAGGATTTTCTAACAAGAGAATGTGTATTTTTGTAATTCCTTTTTCACCCTCTACAGCAACTTGATATTTGGAAACCTACTAACTTATTCAATTCGAAAAAATGGATATACTTGTGACTAAAGAAATACTATTTTAATATCAGAACCAATTGAAATTTATCATGAATCATGTATTAAGCCAAGCTTACCTTAAATTTTATTCTCTGTCTATAATCATTAAAGCAACAAATACTTGAGAGAGAATTAAGAGTTGGAGGATAATCAAGAGTTAAATATGTATATTGCACTAACTTTAAGGTCTTGAGCAAAAGAGAGTCCAGAATTTTCTTATGTCTGTCTTCAATGTTAGTCCTTAATGTAGGCACCAGGTGGCATGCCACAAGAGTAAAATCCATTATTTAAAAAAAAAAGTCATAGCAACCGCTATAGCGGTTTTGGACATAAACCACTATGCTGTGTGCTGTAGTGACCTCTTATAGCATTTGGGCCTATAGCACCCAATACGATGGGTAAAAAGCCTCTTTACGGTGACTATGCTTTTGGATTATAGTGGGTATCATGTGCCAAAGCGGTTTATATGGGCATCCCTTAATCCTTAGCATGATGAGAAAGTTCACCAATAAAAGAGATTTGGTGATACCAGGAAAACTCGGTTTGCTACTTTTTGAGCTTGCCAAGTATGATGAGTAAGAGAACAGACTTACTGATTAGGTTAGTTCTAAATAGTACAACAAAAATCAAGGAAGGTAGAACCAAGGCATGGTTTTGAGCTCCAAATTTTAGAATAATGTGGCATTTTCTTTCTATTATGCGAACCTGAGGTGCTTAGGCATGGCCATGCGTTGTCTATGGGGCGATTTGATGAATGTTAAAAAGGCGGTAGCTTTACATTTGAATGAAGATGAGAAGTACATTCCAATTTGGGCAATTGTTGATTCAAGATGGGATGCAAAACTTGAAGGCTCATTGCAAAGGGCAGGCTACTTCTTGAATCCCTACTTCTATGCCAATAAGAATAAAATCCAAAAATGATGAGCAATTTATGGATGTGCCGATTGAGTTCATTTTGAAATTCTATCCAAACGATCAAAATTTGCAAGATGAAATTTCAAGGGAGATTCCTAGTACACAAGAGCTACCGGATCATTTGGAAGACAAATTGCCACTAGACAAAGGTCATGGCACGAGCTTACTAATGCCTTATTTGTTAGTGATATGTCTTCAGGTCATATGATATGATTAGTGTATTAAGAATGATGCATGTTTCAATCATTGAATGAAATATATGAAGGTACAACTTATTATGTAAATAGCCTATAATGTTAGCTCAGCAATCTTTTATAGCTTTGTTCTTGATCTTTTTTTTATTTTTCCCAAAAAATTGATATAAAGTACTAATGTTTGATACTCCGCTTATGTAAATAGCCTATATGTTTTAACAGCCCACTTTGGGTTCATAGTGCCCAATATCCGCCATCCACTATGAAATCTCACCAGCCACTACGTGCCCGCCATCCACTTTTGGTACAATGATAAAATCATTAGAAAATACAGTCACACCTCAAAAGTGGTTCTGATGGCAGATGTGGCTCTTACAAAATCCCCAAAGAAAAGAAAATCAAGGGCTTTATCTCAATAATATGATAATATAGCTGAAAAGTGCCTTGTCTTTCATTTTTCAGTAAATAATTTATAACTCGAACTCACCTAGAATTTTCACTTTCAGAGTATATATCTTCAGCTATTGTTCCAACAAACTTAATCCTATCCTTGTTCATGGAGTAACTAGTGGTGGAAAGAGAAAATCTCACTAATTAAGCTTGCATTAGAAAATGAGCAGAGGCCGGTATGCCAACTCAAGTATAAACAGGAAGGGCGAACAAGGTGTATGGTGATAGTTAATATATTGTCATGTTGAAGTTGGATGCAGCATTGAAGCAGCGCCTTAACCCATACTTACTGGCCATGGATTCTAACATGTTGAAGCGATTGCTGTTCCCCACTTTCAAAGCTACAGCTTCGAGTTGCTCTACAGTTTTCTTCTGTCGTGGACTCCTCTCTGAAATTTTGGAAGAAAGTCAGAATCCATGTGTTTGTATGTGTGTAATCTCCCAAATAAATAATGTGCATGCATGTGTGGGAAAGCGCGCGCACGAGAGAGAGAGAGTCTTTGCTTGCATAATTTGTAAACTTACTGACTGAGTCTGGAGAACTTTTGCTTCCAGTACTTAATCCCCGCACTTGTTTGCCTTTGACTGGAGACTGTGAAGGCAGTTTAAAACAGGTTAGCTGAAATAGCTATAAGCTTCGAATTGGGAAGAGACAGGCTTGAATAGGGAAGTACGGTATAAGGACTGATAAGAACCATAAAATAAGGGTGCATATGGTTAAAATTCAATATTGTTTCTTAAGCGAAGCTTATCAAGAGCATAAACACTGACTAACTGGTAAAGTTAAGGGGATAAAAGTAGCACAGCTGCTCACAAATCAAAATATGTGCATAAGCACAAACGTAGAAGTAAACACGAACGGAGTTAGGTTCCAGGAATGAAGCTTACATAGTTGCCAAGAACAAGCACAACTTTTAGGTCAAGGGTCACCTGGTAACTTATATAAATGTAACAAATAAACACACACACACCATGCCTTTGTCAACTAGAGGCCAATTATTGGAAGGACAAGATTTAGAATTTCATTACCCACATTGTTGAAAGAGGAGCAAAAGTCATGCTAAACTGACCTTCTTATTTAAACTAATTCAACTCGTTTCTACCAACGAGTGCATAAGGTTGGAACATTGAATGAAGAATTTTGCCTCTTCTTTAGAAATTGCATACCCAAAAAAAAATCCGAAAAAAATAAACAACTACCATAGTTATTAGGGAAAAGCCACAAATTATATATAAATTATTAATATACCACATTAGTATTAGATCCGATTATCAGTTAAATAAGAAATTCAAACAATGAATATGATAATATATTTAAAAAGTAATTTTTGAAAAAAAAACAATGAATTTTCAGAAGGAGCAAGCTATCGAAACCAACCCCCATCATCCAATCAAAGCTTGAATAGAACAATGTACCTTTTTAGGAGTTCTTGGCTTGGATTTTCCTTTCTTCTTCCGCTTCCCCTTCTCCTCCGCCTCTTTCTCATCCTCCTCCGCCGCCGCCCCTATCCCATTGGCCCCCTCCTCTCGGGGAACAGCCCAAGGGAGCTTCGACTGGACGCATCTCCGCCGCCTCTTCGCCCCCGCAGGCGATGGCGTGCTCCCGATCTCGAGCACATCCTCTTCCTCCACCGATCTATCCATCAGACGACCGGCAAGGGCTAGGTCGACACCTGATTCTGATCAACAGTGGATCTACGTAAAGAAAAAAAGGGGGAGAGAATTAGGGTTTCGATCGAACACAGGTATGGCGCGGGGGAGAAGATGGCGGGAGAAAAGAAGATTCCCGCGCTGGAGGATCTCTTTCCCGTTCCCACCGGAGAAAGGAGAAATCGTCAGGGGTTTTATAGCGACGCGGACTCCCAAAAAGAATAGCGGCCTCGTTACCAGCCACGGTGGGAGAGTTTGATCCGGTCTCCGATTAACCAATAGAGATCAATTGTAAGCCGTTGGATGATCTTGGATCCGGTTTAACGGTCGCTTTAGTTATCTGGGACGTTAAGCCGCGGCAATCAAGTAATTAAAAAATAAATTTGATTACCAAAATTGGAAAAAAAAATCTGCTGCTCAAAATAACAATCCATGATAAATTCCCCGCGATACGTATGGATGCTTGCCGGATGATCATTACGTGGCATTGGCGGCATGATCATCCGTGGAAGAATCGATATAATATTTATCATTCTAATTATATCGGTCAAAATTAATTAATGTGTCGTGGCCAAATCAACGTTAGCAAATTTATAGGCGAAGTTATTATTACTATCTTGCTTTTAAATATTAAGATAAAATGATATTGTTTTTGATGCATCCATTGAGATAGTGAGATGAAGCAAATCCACCATCATTTTTTGAATACTTCATATTCTCTCTCATGTTTTTTAATTGAAATATAGAATAGATGATTAAAGAAGAACAACGAAGACAAGAGAAGTTAGAAATGTTGTGAGATTGATGTTGATTTTAGAGAGTATTTCTGGAGGGTGTCACCATAGGATCACTTGAGTTCGATAGCTGCTAAATAGACATGTTGGGCAAGCAATGAGAGGTATCGCTTAATGGCTCTTAAGCAATGGTTGTTCTAGTGTTTAGAGCTACGGTGGAAATTATTTTCTCAAGCTTCCTCAGCATAGAGAAAAGGTAAGATTAGAAGCTATTTATACGCCAAGTAGAAGTCGGTGAACTATACGTTGAAGGAAACTATGCAATAATGATTAAGTGAATATGGGACAAGCATAGATACAGAGATGGACATCTATTGCTTTGTAATATTCACAAGCCGGTGAGATATTATGGCTCCTTCCAAGCTGCTCATATGTACCAAAAGGTGAACGGAGCCGCAGATTGAATTGTCTCCTTCAAGGCTCAGTACTTGAAGAAATTTTATTAGAGAAGTTATGTAGTTGTTTCTTCTTCCTTTTGCCAACTTCTTTATTATATACTTGTGCAAAATCTGTTAGTAAAATTGAAAAAAAAACCCTGCTATATGAATATTCCTTCTGGGCTTCTGTGTTCGCTGCTTATCATCCATTATAGCCTTTCCGCTTGTCCGTCTCTCCAGATTCACCCTAAAAGTCCCTTGGTCGGAAATTGGAATTACTTTTTACCTATTTTAACGAAGGAGCCTAACTTTTAGACTATAAATTCGCTCTATTTTTATGGAAACTAAGGGTGCCAGAGATGCGTCAAGCCAAACCGGCAGACACTAAAAGACAACAAATTACTAATTTCCTTGATTAAGCAAAAAAAAAAAATCTATTAGTTATGATTACAGAATAAAACCAAAACCATGGGAAGGAAATTGCTTATACTGTGAGTTTGAGACCGAATGAAACAAGAGGAGCCCTTGTAAAACTCCACATACCTCTTTATTTTTACATTTTTTTTCTTCCTTTGTTTTTTGATTTCAGAAGGAAGCAGCCCATTAGCCCTATCATGTACAACTATTGGCTCTAGAAAGGCACTATTGTGAGTGCCAGTGAGAGGAGGATGATATGAGAATAGCTACATAATACTACTCTTCGTTATGTCAGCAAGGGGGCGGGGCCAAGGGAGAAGAGTGGTGGTGGTGGAAGCGCAGGGACTCGCGCTCGATGAGCCACCGGATGTGAAGGAAGTCGTCGATGGAGCAAGGAAGTCTCAACGGGCCGGGCGACTGGTAGCCATAAACCTCTTGAGCCCTGTCGAGAAGGTTGGTGAAGAGAGGGTGGTGGAGATGAGATATGGGGATCGTGAACTTCCTGAAACCACCGTCTTCTTCTTCTTCGAGCCCCACGCGCACCGCCAGCCACCCCTTCTTCACCTTCCTCCTCTCGTTCTCCGGCATCCTTCAGCCGTATGGAAAGGGGGAAAAAAAACGTTAAGTCTGATGGAATGGTAGGAGCGGCCATGGCCTGGGGAGAGTTTTATAGGCGGGGAAGGGATTGAGAAATGGAGGTACCCTGACACAAAATCCGCGGCCAGATCCTTCCACTAATTAATTGTATTTTATTTAATGAGACCGTGACCGTAGCAAGCACTGAATCGCATTTTGCCTTTTTTACAAGTGTGTGGAGATTGGTGAGGTGAACCAAAGGTGGAAAACTTTCCTTTTTGAATCGAATAGGCTTTGTTAAACTATGCGATTTCAATCACTTAATTCCTATCTGGTTTATATACATTTCCCTGCACTCCGTTTTGTGTGTGCGAAATATTCAGGTGCTATGAGGATGGATTCAAAGAATAGTTAGGGCATTCATGTGCAAGGAATTAATGCACTCATTAAGAATATAAGGTTGGCATTGGCCATCTGGGTCAGACTCGGCTTAGTTCGTGCATCTTGGACTAAGTTCTAAATGGTTTGCCATTGGATCAAGTCCATCATGAACTTCAAATCGAGAATGTGATATTAATTTGAGAAAAAAAAGGTTGTGTCCGATTTATGTCTATGAAAAAATGATTTGCGTTAAGCTAAGATGGATCAAAGATTTGAAGTTCAGAGTCCTTGGGTTGCCCTAATCCAACCTTTCGTGTTTATCTTTTTAATGGTTGTAGTCATGAAAAATAATGATAGAGATCGAGATGCATGGAAGGGTTAATGTGAGGACTTATGCGAGCGTATATCTAGTCTCACATTGATTATACACTAAATATATCTTAGACGGTTATATAGAATCAAAGAATTCAAAATAATATCTTCCGGCTAATCGTTTTAGATAAGGTATTGGATTGTTGTAGTTAAAGTTTAAGATGATAGTATGTCTAATTCTTGTATTTCGGCTTTATTTGTTTTTATGCTTCGCCTTTCTCTCGTTCTGAGAGATGACTACTATACTTTCGCTTATCAACTTTTATTATTCCTTCATCTCCCTCTCTCTTCTCCGGTCCTTCTCTTTTCTCTTACTTATTTTTATTTAACTTGTTGACTAATGAATGGATAATGGTTGCCTCTTACAAGCCTATGTGTGTGTGTATATATATATATATATATATATATATATATATATAGCTTTTAAGATGTAGTAATTTGAGTTCTTTTTAGATAATATTTTTAAAATTTAGATCGTCTACAAGATGAAAAAAAATCAGAAGTCATTATATTGAAGAACACCCTCCTTCTCTCTATAATTAAATTATCCTGAGTGAGGTATATGATTTTTGTTTTTGTTTTTGACCAAAGCCTGTATGTTGCTCTTAAAGCATTCCATCAAGTATTTCTTACTTATTCATCTTATTTTAATAACCATTATATTTCTTCTTTTTTGTAAAAGGTAATTTATCCAACACATATCCGCTACCTCTTTCTTCTCTATCCTTTGTGTAATGCCTTTTTTCCTCTTAATAAAAGTGATTGACTTTGGCCTTATCATTTGTCCAAAAAAATAATACATCCTTAACAAATAAAACATTACCTTGAGCTACAAATCATTAATTACATGCTAGCCTGTAGTTTTAGTTATCTCGTATATTGGAATTTTTTTTGGAAATCTAATACTTGCCATTTCACTTTATCCTTCAAACAGTCAGCATTTTCATATTTAGCCCTAATCACATAGATAAAATGGTTAGAACAATATTGTTAATTAGCACTTAATTATTTTGATTTTGTACATCATCAGATGTAAATATGTACATGGCTGTGGAAACTATACTTAAGATAGCCATTGCAATCAAGAAGGCAAGTAAATTTTGCAATAAACAAAAGTTAAATATAAAATGGCAGTCGGATCCAAAGGGGTGGATCTCAAATTCCCTAATTTTTTGTTTACTTCTGAAGGATCTCAAATTCTATTTACCATCATGTATAACTCAAAACTCCAAGATTTATAAGAAACCATTAGGATTTATATTTGCTGCAACATTCAACTCAAATTCCATAATTCTTTGTTTACTTCTGAAGGATCTCAAATTCTATTTACCATCATGTATAACTCAAACTCCAAGATTTATAAGAAACCATTATGATTTATATTTGTTGCAACATTCAACTTTCAAGTTTCGTTTTTCAATAATCTACATCTAAATATACTAGATTTATTTGATTTCAAATTATGTAGTCATCCAACAAGAAATCTAACCGGCCATCAGAACACCCCGTTATTGGCTATCTATTCCGTGTCTTGATTGGTTGATGGAAATGGATAATGCTGAGATTTTTGAGTGAGTTGGTGCTGAGAAATGATACTGTTGTCTCGAATAATGGAGTTCTAACCACCCTATAATGAGAGATTTAGAAGAAAATCTTTGAAAATGCGAAAAGATAATCTTAACAAAAGGAGCAGACCACGTGTGTGCTTGCACGCGCACAGATTAACGTCCATCTCCAAGCAGTGCAGCCCACGAGGTGTTCTTTTAAAGTGGGGTTATGATTCTTATACCTTTGCCTTTTATCGCTGATGCTTCTGGTGGTGGGTTGCGTTGGGGCTTGTGGCTTTCATCTCTATCCGATCACTTACTTTATAGTGGTCTGAGATGCCGACTTCTGCGCGAGTGGCCTAGGTTCAATCACTAATGGCGATGTGCAATGCGTGCGTGCGTGATTTGAAGGAATTATTTAATGGATAGGTACGATGTCATCAGTTATAATTATCTGAAATTATATTTCATAAATATACTTTCTATTATAATTAGTTTATCATATTTGTTATTATAATAACATTTTCTCGGCCATCTGAGCATCTATCTTTCTTTAGATTTGAGTTTGGCATTTGTCACCCACACTGATAGCCTCCTCTGAAACAGATGATTCATATATTTTCGATGCAGATACATTTCATAAAGTCTAAAAATAAAAGATTTCGGAATGCTTAAGATAGCTCCTCATTTCAAATTCATAGAAAGCCTCCGGAGTGACTGAGCATGTATAAAACCATCCAATCTGCGGTCTCATTTGTCTTTCTGAATACGTATTTGGCTAATCAACATTAATTTAAGATCAAATGATTGCTAAAAATTTAATGATGCTTGCCTAGCTCTTTCAGGAGCTCACACCAAATGCTTTACATTTATATGTGGACAGAATCTTTGTCTACTTCGCATCTAATCAGTACCATTTGCTCAATTATGCCGACAAATAATACACCTACCAATTGGCGACACTATAGGGCAATGTTATATTTATTATATATCCTTCTGAATCAGGATTAGCTTCTGAGTAACTGTATTTAAGAATGGCAATCTGCTTGGTTTTGTGACCCTCCTCCCTATAGAGAGAGATTTCGTGTAGGCAAGAAAGGCGTCACTGTGTTTATAGTTGTAGCATTGCTTGTAAAGAATCTAAGTAGATTACTCCAACAAATAATTGTCATCCTCTTAAAGGATACTATTACAAGTGATGCGATCACCCACTTCCTATGGTTGACTAAATGCAGCCATCGAAGATGGACGAGGAAACGAAGTCAATGCCCTCCAAATGCCACCCATCACGCACAAAAAGGGAGGCCCTACTTCCTCAAGCTTCTAACACGTTGAAAGATGAGCTGAGATTCTGCTGAGGGCTCCACCTTGACCTCAGGAAAGCTACCAGCACATCATTCCAGTCCGCTAGTCTTTGGCAATCTATTTAACTTTGTTGTTTCACCATCGATCTTCTACCAAGTGTACATTGACTCCAGCATATTCGATGAAATTGGCAAAATCAACGTATTCATGAACAACACAATAAAGACTATGGTATACTATACCGGTACAAAACATACCGTATCGTATGGGTTCGGTACCAGTATTTGGTACGGATAGTGTACCGACACTCGGTATGCTAAAAAAATTTCGTACCATACCATACTAATATTGTGTTAGTGTAGCGCCAATACGAGGTCCGATACCTCGACGGTGAACCTTGATAAAGACAATGGCTATTTTTGAGAAGAAGCTTGTATTAAATATCTAATGTAATATTGCAAGCATTTGCATCAGCTTCGGGGCAAGTCCACATCATCATGAGCACAGTTAATTATATGTGTTACAATTGTTATAATGGTGCCATGGAATGGTCTTAATGATTGCTTCTAACATTTTTGCAATTTTGTATAAATGCAAATATTTAGATATCGAATATACATCATGCTGCTGTTTACTCTAACAAGATGTTATATGTTCTTATGAATGGGTAATAGCGGCATTTATAATGCAGAAATAGAATAATTTAACCATGTTTTGGATTTGATCGACTATTAGGGTTGAAGAATTTTTGCATGAGGAGAAAGTAAAAGAGTTTATAGTTAGTGGTTGTCCGAAATAGTTGTTCATGTTGTCCTTGAATATTTGCTGATTTTTTGAGGCACTAATTTGGAGTATTTGGATGGTATCAACCCTTGCCATTTGGACAAGGGACGAGGTTTCGATTTCTGTTAGCATCAGCCCTCAAGAGGTGGAATGGTATAGAGTAGAAGGTGGGGAGGCTCAAGGAAGTTTAAATGAATAGAAAAAACAAGGTTCCAAGATAGTTGTTCAATAATTTAATGCAAATGCTCATACCGAAACTAATTGAATGTAAACAGCAGCACAAAAGAAGGGGAAAAAAAGGGCAAAAGTGATAAAATAAAAACTAAAAATTCAGTATAATAGCAGACAAAAGAAAGTAGAAGGATTGTCAAAATTGTATATTGATCAAGGCAGGGAAAGAAGTTTAAACTGTTCCTGAATGCTGCGCATAGTGACTTTCAATTATAGAAATGGTTACTTTCTTTCCTTAATAGATACATTCAAGTATTATTTCTCAAGGAAAGAGACTAAATAATTTATAACTATTGAGAAGAATAAGCAAATTTCTTATTAGACTTCCAAGCTACATGGCTTTAATATATGACATCTTTACAATGACCATTGCTAGACAATGCCATGACCATCGAACTTGTGTGTTCAAGCAGAAATTCTATTGGAAGTTTTCTTTCAAAAATGTATAGTGTGCAAAAACAAAGTGCATTTACAGCCATTGGTGATCAGTGAATTACACTCGGTGAGAAACGATATCACAGCTGGGTGAAATGAGAGGCAAGTGGAGAGCAGGGGACAAAAAGCATGAATGCAAGGCAAAAATCTGATCACTTGTACATAATTTTCTGAAGGAGACTCCATAGATCCTGCAGAATAATAAAGAATCCAGACAGGTCCAAATGCGTAGATACATGACATGCTGTAGGATCGATCACATGTGATGCTAGATTCCAAGTAGCATTTATCAAAACCTGCAACTTCACTGATAGCTGTCCTCGATTCAATTACTTCTTGAGCTTGGACTCGAGCTTTTCCAAGTGCAGCATCTCATTTGCTCATCCATGAAATAATCAGATCGGCAGTATTTCCATCGCAACCAAAGACAGGTGAAGCTACAGAAGTACAAGTTCATAAAAATTGCACAACCTAACGGATTGGCATGATAGTAATGAGTAAGCTATAGATCAATCTTAAACTCTATATGCATGCGTATAATTTCAAACCCAGGTTAACATAAACAAGAACCATCAATTGACCTTTAGATCCTGCTAATTATTTTACCCCATGCCTAAGAGCAGCTAGTTTATATAATAAATCCTGGAAGGGCCACTGAGATGCTGCAATCTATAAGAAGTGTCAGTATAGCCAGTAATCTTGTTATGACTGAAAACAAGATAAAACTTGCACAACTTAATGGAGAAATCCACGTTTGCACAACTGGCATCCAAAAATAAAACAGCGTCGACTTGTTAAGAGATGTAGTACAATATAAATAAAAAAATATCGCAAAACTTCTAATGGGAAGAGGGGGAAAAATAAAAAAATGTTAGTATAGCGATAGACCTCACAACCTGGATGAACATTCCTCAGTTCAGCAACCAACACTTCATGCGCTTAATCCTCTGTAACTGAATAAACAGTCTATCCTGATACACTCCGAGCCCATTAAAATACGTGTACAAATATTTAATGTTCTGAGAACGGAAATCACAGCAAGACTTTGGTCTGTGTTTATCCTTGTGGCACAATAATTCCAAGCCTTAACTAACCAATTTTCCTATTATCAGTACTCCTCTTAGTAACAACCAGGTGTTGTGGACAGTATAGGATTCAGTTGCGAGGCAACTCAATCATAATTTGGCTCAAAGTATGTTCAGGTCAGGAGGTTGCTTCATGTATTCTGCCATGCTAAAGGTTGACCTTTTTTCTCCCATTTTTTTTTCTCTCTTTTTGAGCTTGAGGAAAATAAAGATGACCATGTAGAACATTCTGATATTCATTAAACTAAAACCCAACCCTGATCAGAAGAGAGTACTCCACACGCCATCATCTCCCTCGCCACACCTTGTATGAACTTCCTTCATTCTCTCAACTGACTTGCAGATCCCGCTGCAGGTCCAATCGAATGATGCAATGCACACATTTCCAGCCTGGGCCTTCCACTCACAATCTAGAGGGAAAACAGTGATGAAAGATTAAAAACTGGATTATTTGAGAAGGGAATCATCAGAAAAAGAACAACTAGAAGAATACCGCACCTGGTGGAGTTCCACAGCACATGTTACGCTCATCTATGTGCTCAACTTCAAGGCCAATAAACCAAGAGCCAAGTGATACATCTTCATTAGCATATTTGTGCAGTATAGGCCTGCACATAATGACTAACTTATCAGAATACTACCATCATTTTCTGCACACCAAAATATCTTATTTTGTCCTATCCTTACTGGTTGATTGAAACGTATGTAGCTAGATCTTTGGAGATTGCATAGATCTGCCCAGTTGCATGACGGAAGTATTTGTTTCCTTCCTCTCCAAATTTCCAGTATTCAGGCTCGTGATACTTCACATTCCTAAAACACATACAAACAATTAAGAAATAAACCTTTTTCCTGTTTAAATGTAACCTTTTTCAATGAACAAACAACTAGATGCTTACTTCTGAGAAAGAACTTGGCCAGACTTCATACACCCAATGTAGGTCCTGGGTTTTGATCTGTGACGAGCGAGTGTCGCAGCAAGCATACCTACAATATGTATGAAATATTTCAACAATCTTTGTCACCCATGAGTGCACCAGGAGGACAAGTCTCAAATAATTGAAGTCCAACGACAAACCTAGATTAACATGGACATCATCATCCACCTTGACATAAAACGCAGCATCCCATAAGGCAACTGCAGTAGCAAAAAATGTTTTTGTTTTTGCAGATAGTTCGTGATAACCTTCAACATGATCCTATAATAGCGAGAAAACACAGTCAGCTTGCATAACATATGATTTCATTAAGTCTGGGACTCTCACTATCAGAATACTTGCAGAATATGCCTTACCAGCCTCAGAAAATCATTATGCTGAGCATCTTCTGCATCAATAGCCCGATCAAGAATGCTATGGGATGTCGCACTGTGTAGAAGTAACTGTGGTTAGCATTGGATCGTCCAGGCAGTACATCTACTGTGTACATTTATTATTATTGCAACTGCTTATAACGAAGATAGTTTTCATGAAGATCATTGTAGATAAACCAACATTATACTATGAAGACGATGAAAAGAAAACAGTTATTTAGAAAATAAACAAATTAAAACACAAAAAAACCAGCAAAAAAGTTTCACCAACCCTACTGGATGATAGTTACTGGAAGATATCCATGACTCTTTGAAAACACATGTTACTTAAACAAAGATTTCTCGAAAGAGACCAAAGGCAGAGGGGAGGGACCCGTAGTGAAGGGCAGGACCTGGTGGGAGTGGGATTTAGAGAGAATTTCTCCTACCTAAAAGTTAAAGGCTCCTATTGGCTGCCCTATTAGATCAGATCTACAAACCGATGTTTAGATTAAAAAAGGTACCCATGAAATTAGTAAGAAAGGATTTGGATCAACAAATAAAAACATATACTCTTCTCTGGTGGAAACTCTACCAAACTAGGCTCAAACATTTTGGAATATATAATGTCTATCAACAATATAATATGCAAATATTTTTTGATTGTGCCATTATCAGGTTGGAACAACCCAACAGATCATTAATCAGGTCATCGGTTCAGATCATAATTAATCATACCAAAATGTTCCAACCAAACCCGACAAATATGGTCAGATTCCAGTGGCAGCCAAACAGTGATAGCATAGTTCCTCTCCTATCATATTAGTTATTCCAAGCTTGAGGATAGAAGTCATGGTTTCAATTTACCACTCCACCACCCTTTCTAGGCCATCAGACTCCCTCAAGCTCAAAGTCTTTTTCCAGAAGTAGTTCATACTTTTGTCTCCTTCAATCAGCACGCCTTCAACTTTTGTCTCCTTTGTCAAATTCACTCTCTCTCACTCACTTTCTTTGCGTGTGTATGCAATCTTAGCTGGAGATGGGTCAAGTGGTGCTAGAAATGCAACTCACTAGTCCACAAAGATCCATCAAGCAATGAAAATACTATATAACTAGAAGTGACACCCTCCACCCCTTCCCAAAGACCTCCTTCATGTATAGAATCATAGGTAGATCCAATTCTTCTACCATTGCACCAGAGCATTCCAACTCCGCTGACTACAATCTATCTGCCAGGACACTCTTAATTCGGAAAAGCATTTATGCTTGAGTTTTCTGGGAAGACAAATCTCCCTCACTTCAAATCCCTCATAATGCACAAGAGCTTGTTGGACATCGCTGATGAAGCGATGTCTAGTCCACCCAACTTGGGTGCCTCAAAGCTTTAAATGATTTATAAATAACCCCTCCAATCATGTAGTTGCGAAGATGATGCAGGCAAAATAGACTATAGAGTGAAAGGGCGATCATCAGGCAAAACTAACCTAGTCATTTAGAGATAGGCATCCCATCCTAGACATATTTCCATATTAAATGTATCGGAGTATAAAAGATGTAGGGCCCTACTTTGTTAAGGATTAGCTACTACAGTCATTGAATCTGAGTAGGGAAAACAAACTAGATTATGCTGCCAAGTACGTAGGTCAAGATTTGCTACTGTTAGTGTAAGCTGGACACAAGATATGAATGTCAATAGTCTGGGTGTCCTAAAGTATCCAACACATCAACATCAAAAGAAAGACAGGTACGTCTATATCATATATAAGGAAAAAAATAAAATGAAGAGATATTGAATTATTTTATTATACAAGACAAAAGTTAAGTCATTGAAACATGCCGAATATTTGTCAAAGGGAAACATGGCCAATAGCAAACTGCTAAAAACGAATTAAAGGAAAAAAATAATGGCATCAAAGAAAGAGAGGAAGTGGAATGAGAGTGGACAGTCAGTTCTAAACAAAAGGAAAGAAGGTCTGCCATAATTTTTCTAAAAAAGGTTAGGAACCATGAGTGCTTGGGTGCTGCCCTTCTGTTGTTGTTTGAGGAGGGGAATTAGAAAAAACAGAAGATTCTCTGTCCTATTTCAAGAAGAAGAGACGAAAAGAAGAAGACGAAAAGAAAATAGAGAATGGGGGAGTGAGAGGAAGAAAAGATGCTGGGAAGAGAGAGGTGCTCGAAGGTGAAGAACTGAGTTAGGTTCTGGCCCTATCCATGCCCTTCCAACATTTCTTTCTTTCCCCTTTTTTCTGCTTTTTTCATATGTTCTGTAAAATTAATTGAATTTAACACTAATGAGATAGAATCTTGGAGTACTTTAGACCATCTAATCACCAACTTGAATTGAGCCTATTTCTTTCTCTTATGTCACATTGCTTCATTCTTGCGAGGTGAGGCACGAATGCTTCCTTCAAACGAAATAAAGGCACGAGCAGGTTCAATCCTTACCATTAATCACATGATCAAGTGGTTCAGGATTTTGTGGGCTACCAGAAGTAGTGCAACAGGAGTAGGGGAGAGTGGGCATATCCGAAGAAAAGGATAAGCAAGACATGCATACCGTGTCATATTGTAGTGGGAAGATGGCACAATTTCCAAATTTTGCGGTGTCCAACTATCACTGACTACTATGTTAGTAAGTGAAGCTAAAGAGTAGGAAAGATAAAGTAGATCATGCTGCCAAGCAACTCAAGATTAGTAGGTCAAAGTAAGGAGCATAAGTGGTTTATTTGGGCATAACACCAAAATCTGGACCCATTATTTTGTCAACCTCAAGCAGAACTGTTCCTTATAAGGGATAAAAAATTAGATCAACCAATAGAAGTCATCAATATTTCTTAACAATTACCTCTCATCTATAGAATTAGATTAAACACTTCTTAATGCAACCCATTTCAATATCATCATCATTCCTGATTAGCCTAACTATATTAGCACAGTAAGCTTACTACAGACCTGGAACACATCTAAACATGTTGCTCATGCCCTCGACCGGAATTTTCTACATCAAATTAGAGGCAAGCACAACACTCTAATATTTGGACAAAGAAGAACCGACAAGATTGATAAAGGAGAAAGAAACAGATGGAATATTTAAGAATGAAGTCAATATCCAGCAAGCACTTCACTTATACATCACATAGCCTGTACTCAAGGGGACTGACAACCACCAAGCAAATAATGATAAGGGGCTACTGCCCCCTCCACACGGGAACTTCTGTTCTACCATGATACCACTATATTCTCTGATGCAGTCCGCTAAGTTTTTAACCTGACAAACAAATTCTTCAAAAAGCTGTGCCCCCCGCCAACCACCCTTGTTCTAAGGCTACCTATCAACAATGAATTCAATATCCTTTACCCACCTCTACTCCACCCTAGCCTTCAAATGGTACAAGCAACATAAAAGACAGCAGGAGTGACATTGCTCTCCACTAATGGATACCATGAATCCTCCCAATGTAGAGACTTACAGTGGCTAGGCACACACTTCCCACTTCTTCCTTGATTCCTAGACATCCATCTCTCAAATGTAGATAAAGTTGCATAAATTGTAAGAGGAGATGATACAAAAGCAGTTTTAGACTCTCCAAGGCAACATTGCTGGTCATCGCATGTATCTGTGTGGCGCACGCGCGCGTGTGTGGGTGGGTGTGTGTGTGTGTGTGTAGAGAGAGAGAGTGCTAGAATACACACTTTGAATTAAATTTTTGACAAGAGGTTCAACAATTTTGACATCAATCATGGGTCATCCAAATCAAAGATCCATACTATTGAAGACGATCTATACTCCAAAAAAATGCCTAGAAACCAAAATTCATGTATTTTGGTAGTCTTTAACCTATGCATCAAATATATACAAAAATATATGGCAACAATTGCACTAGTATGCTAAAATACATGATATGATATAGATAGAAAATCTACAAACATTGGTCATGATTTGCATATGTCCAAGGATGGATAGATTTAAATTCACTAGGCTTTGACAATTAAATATAGTAAAACATAGTACGTGCTATTTAAATTTTAAACCATCGTTTTTTTGTGCCCACTTGATGCATAGGCTAGAGGTTAAAAAACCCATGAATTTTGGTTTTTAGGCATTTTATGTAGTGTAGATTATCTGTAATGATTTGGATTTCCAATTTGGATGGATCATCACTAATTTTGAATTTTAAATCTTTTTTTCAAGGAGTTAACATAATGTGTTTAGTCCAACTCATACATGTGTGTGCGTGCATGCAAGCGCATGCATTTGCTATGTCACAAATTTATTTGATTATTGGTGTGCTAGCAAGATCAAATTGAAATGGTAAGTAATTAAGTCAAAACAAATCTCTGGAGCATAGATATGGCAGTGCATTGATACATTATATGATCACAATGCATAGCTTTAAAGCATAATGCATAATGCAAACATTTCCCAAATGCAGTATGGCAATCCCTTAACTGCAAAGGCATACTCCTAATCCCTGGTAAGAGGCACCAGATGTCATGGCACTTTGGGTCAAATTGCTTCACTGCTTGAGGAAGTACTCTATCTAGAACATGTCGTACTTTATAAATATCATGTCGGTGCAATCCCAAAGAAAAATAATTTATTTGCAAATCATTCAGGTCATTTTTTCATAAATCAACATCAGCTACCGGGATATAATGAATCCTGCAAATTGAGTATCAATCTAACTTCACTTTTGGAATTCTTAAGTTTGCTCGATCTAGCTTTGTTCCTTAAAAAAAATGGTATCTGATACAAGACGCAATAAGCTACTCGAGTTTGAGTATCAAATGCATTATTGGATTTCATATTTCAAATCTGTGCACCCATTTGCCATTCATACTTCTAGTGCCCCTTTGTAAATGAAAATGCATCTTTGTCTCATTCATCGATTATCTTCTATGTATCCCAATGTTCCATTTTCATTTACCCATTTACATATTCAACTATCTTCTTTCCTAACATAAATGCTAGCAGCCTAAAATTCATTGTGTGGAAGCAAATATCTTTTGAGTCAGAGACCAGCCTATATTTATAAATTACCTGTGACCAATCATGAATCGGACGACAATTCCCTTCTCGCGCTCTAGTCGTTGGAGCTTTTCACCTGCTTGGGAGAGGCATATGATGTAAAGTATTAAAATAGATACAAAAAATATGAAAAAAGGTAGAGCTAACGAAAAAGATTTCACAACATTTTCAAGAATTTCTGGACCACATTATAAGCATGATGACCAAACATTTAGTGTTATCTATTACTGGCAACAGCCAAATACTAATCACAGCCTATTCAAGCAGTTGCCAGCATGAGAATCACATTCAGCACTAAAACAATCATATCAATAACATCCATTTCTTCACCCCCGCCCCGCCCCAAGACCATGAAGTCCAAAATGTGAGCATAATTCTCCATGAACTGATATCTATTTAGATTTAAAATTTTGAATGTTAATGGATCCAGGAAAAAATTCATGGGGAGCACATGAGCAAGATGACAAAATAAGCACAAATCCAACTTGAAAAGGATGTGATCATTGGAAAGGATTATTAGGGGAAAACACCTTGAGGCATCCAGGTTTCTCTGACCGAGTCCCGCCTCTTCCTGCTGCTAAATGCAGTATTGATCCCAATCACAACGAAGGCCTTCTTCTTCTGCTGACCAGATGCAGGGGTCGACGGGGAACCATCCAGTCTTATCAACTCTTGAGAGCTCCGAGTGGCTGCCAGCTCCATCTGAAGTGTTGCTATTGTCTTATCCAGAGACCTGAACAACAATCATGAGCTAACCGAATTCAGTTCTTGAGAACTACGTGACTTTGAATGACACCAAAGGGACATTGTTCAGGATTCTTATACGCACTGTATAGCTTCATGCGTCTTGGTCACCTCTCCCATTATATCCTTATCTCGGCCAGGCTTCTGATTTATAATTAAAGAGAAATTAAACTTAGGAAGAACTAAATCTGTCACAATATTTTCTTGGCTGTGCGAATCAAAGCTGACCTTTTTGGTGGTGCAGTCACCTGATATGACCTGAAGCTCTTGCTCCTGCCGCTGCCTCGAGATGATCTGGCTATTCGAGTCTGGAGCAGTCCAGAACCTTCCACATCAAACCACCAACAATTAGACCCATCAACCATAAAAAAAGAAAAAAGAAAACATTTTTTTTGAGAAGAAAAATGAATCGATCGGATTAAGAAGGAACACCTAATAAAGAAAGCCAAGAACAGAATGAAAAAATAGACCAATTGAACGAACAAAGCCAAATCCAGTAAAATTACTTCAAGGAATCAGTGAAAAAACGAATCTTTCTAGCAGAACACGAGAAAATAAAAAAAAAGATATCTTTTCACGAATCAAGATCCTGATTCCCTTCAATATGTAACTGGGAAACGAGATTAGAGTTGAGAACGGGACCAGTCTGAAAAAGAGAAACAAGCCACCTGTCCGAGAACAGCACTCCAAGGCCAAATCCGGCGACGCAGGCGATCAGAATCCATCTCGCCGAGACTCTCCTCTCACCGCCGCCGCCGCCGCCGCTTCGGGCCTTCATCGGCTTCTCCCGATCTCTACTTCTCTTCTTTCCCTCCCCCTCTCTTCCCCTCCCCGCTTCACCTCTCTTGCGTCCGGTCTCAGATCCACAGAGACGGGGAGCAAAGAGCAGAGGAAAGAGGAAATAAGAAGCCAAAACGCCAGCAATGGAGATGGAGGACACGGCAAATGCTGCAGCAACGTAACGCCGAGGATTTAAAAATAGCGAAAGGGCAACGCCGATGCGAAGCAAAGCCCTTTCTTTATTGCCTCTCCTTCCCCCGGCGGAGACGCGGCTGATGGAGACGGAGCTGGGCCTCGCTATGGACTCTCCGCCTGCCGCTACCTCGCTCGGGGTGGAGCATCTGCCGTTGTTTTGAAGAAGAATATCTCTCTCTCTCTCTTCCCCTCTTTGTCGGTCTAATTGATCCAGACAACATATGTGTCTCCAAAAACGTCCCCAGAACTTTCCCAACCGTCGTAATAGAGGTGGAGACTTCTCACAAACCGACGTCCCTTGTGGTTTGTAATCTCTGGGTGGTTTTCAAGGGGTAGCGTAGCGACAGTTTTTAGGCTTTCGGACAGAGTGGCGTGGTCTCAGGCCTCGTTAACTTGTGGGTGGCTTCCAAGGTGGGGTATTTTGAATTCAATTTGCGGTGGCAGTTTGGAAAATTGACTACGCGTTTGCTTCGCCATGACCGCCGGCCAAGCTCGAAGAAGTCAATAAGCTATACAAAATGTTTCATTTTATAGATATGCTTGCGCATAGGAATTAATATGAAGATGTCGGGAATATACATCTCACCTTCCGAGTATGTGGATTAGTGTTATTAATATGCTAGTGGGATTTTATAAAAAAACCCACATCATTCTAGATTTTGAATTAATAGAAGCTCTAGGTCATTCACACGTGGCATCAGACATACATTCCATCCACATATATATGGCAAGCTCTGCTTCAAGTTGAAATAGGGTTCACCCATAATTCAAAGAAGTACACAGTTCATGGCACATGCATAGCATTTTGTTGAATGTGTGATATTGATTAAAACTTTGGTAGGTGATAAGATGTGCGATAGTTATATTGCTCTTTCATGTTATTATATTTCTTTAACAAGAACTACTGATGCAACGTTTGTTAAAGTTGATAGATATTTTTATTGCTATGTACCATGCATTTTGCAGACCGTCGTGCTATGTAAAGGTACGTTAAAATATGCTTATAGGAGGCGAAAATTATTTGTAAAATTTTGGCAAGTAGTTGTATGGAACACACAATATATGCTAGGTAGGATTTATATGGTAATTTTTTACTTACATGGATATTAGTATCACTCTGTTGTTATTTTGTGTTGCTGATTTTTACTTGCACATATATCAATGTTGCTCTATTATACAAGACATGCATTGTTAACCCATATTAGTAGTAGAGCTCATCTTTACAAATATATCTCTTATTCGATAGATATATCTTTGTATCTTTCTACATTTTAGAAATATTCAGAAAGGAGAATCGCCACAAGCAAATCGGGATGCATCTATTGGCCAATGCTTAACAATTAAAAATATAAACGTGCCATGGACAAAGTTTCATATCGAATTATCAATTAATCAATCAAAGCACACCTATTCTCTCCTACTTGGACCAAACAAATGTATTATATATATATTAACTAGTTAAAAACACTACCTTGTGCCATCATTGTATTTGAAACATTCAAATTTACTTAAGAAATGATTGGATTAGACAACTATATATATCTTTTATGAAGGGAGTCATGTTGTAGACATATGAGCTGGATTTGCTTGCCATATGGAACAACAATGTTTATGAATGGAGAATTTTTCTGCTTTCTGATTATCTTATCAGATACTTAGAGCTGATATATATATAGAGAGTGGGATTTTTTAGCTGAAGCAAGGGGCCCTTGGCCTCTTTAGCTTATTATATTTTGAAATTTTAATACAATTATAAAAGCATAAAAATGGACAAAGTTTTGAATGAACCACAATATTCAGAAAAAAAAAAAGCAAGTAAAAAATGTAAATCATTCACTGAAATATGATGCATGAATTTTCCTTACATATATTGTCATGGATAAATTGGAAAATATTATGGACATTGACTAGTTCTCTGCGAAATCAACTACTTGCCAAATTAATTCTCCGGCAAATCATTCGTATTTTTTGATCATCGCTCACTTTGCAAATGGATGTGAAAATCGATGATTGGCCGAGCATAAGCAAGACTCTGACCAATGCAGTCTCCGCACCTTGGATGATCAGACTAGCTTTCACAAGCAGGTGCTTAGTAGCATTACTCAACGTTGAATCTAAATCAAATCAAAGTGCAGTAGATGAGATTTAGGGCTCGTTTGGTTCGCGGGAAAAGAAAGGGGGAAAGTGTGGTCAACGGGAAAGTAATGAGATGGCTCTTGTTTGGTTGGAGTTTTCAAAAGAGAGAGAAGGGAAAGTTGTATTCCCATGGGAATGTGATTCCCACATTTCATGGGAAAGTCTTTCCCATAAGAAACATGGGAAAGTAAAGGCGGAAATCACTCCATTTTTACTTTTTCCCAAAAAGTCCCTTCAGCATTAAAGAAGCATTAAAGAGGTATTAAAAACCTAATTTTTATTAAGGGCATAATAGGAATTATATATAACTTTCCTAGGAAAGTGGATGGCCAACCAAACATAAGCACCTTGGAAATTTGTCACTTTCTCATGGTCAACCAAACATGCCAAAAATACTTTCTTAGACATCCTCTTTCTAGGAATTTGTTTTTCAGGAATCATATTCCTAGGAAGGAAAATGCTTCCCGCGAACCAAACGAGCCCTTAAGCAGCTTAGATTCTGGATATCCAATTATTGGATCACTCATCTAATAAGTTCATCTCGAATTAAATAAAATCAGCAAAAAAAAAAAAAAGATATTTTGGCCAAATGCATCGGCGATACTGGGTTGTCTTGGAGACTTGGACCGACATCCGGAAAACTCGCAGCCCAATCAGCAACTTGCATAGCGTAATTGCCGGTTTAAGTCAAGATTGGGTCAAGGCTTACCATTAAAAAATATGGGCCTAATTGTAGGCCCAAATGTCTCCTTATTCTTGGCCCATCTCTAACAAAGCCCATATGTGAACCATCGGGCCAGCCGGCTTGGTTCCAACTTCCAAGTCATCGTTCAGTTCAAGAGGGTTCTTATTTTTTTTTTATTTTTTTAAGGAAATGATTTAAAAAAATAAAAAATAAAAACGGGGAGCGGGTCAGCCCGGCGATGGCTCATGAGTCGTACCTCGGCATCGCCGTCGGAGACTTCGAGCTTCAGATTCCGTTCTTTCTTTGTTTCTTCCTGAGTCTCTCCAGCGGAAGTGGGTGATCGATCGGATCCCCTTCTTTCTCTCCCCCCCTCTTCGGGGCCGCTCCTTGGCCTGCTCGATCGGTCGATTGGAAGGGCCAAGGCGGAGGCTTTCGTTAACCGATGGACGGCAGCGGCGACGGCGGCGACGGCGCGTTCGGCTCCTCCACCGTCTCTCACACCTGGAACGACTTCTTGGAGCGCATGCGCCAACCCTCCGCCATTGATTTCGTCAAATCCAGCAAGAGGTCTGCCGTCTGCCCCTTCTCAAATCCTCTAATTTCTTGGAACCCTTCTCATGACCTCTCTTTTTTATTTTGTATTTTGAATGGCATCTTGAATATAGATTGAACCCATTTTTTGTTGGAATGATTTGTTTTGGTGTGCCATGGGCTTCTTATTGGAGTCAAGATTCTGCCTGTCCCAAGAACTATAACGATAATTCTCATTAACGTTCATCTCACCGATCGAGTAGCCTGCTAGAGATGGGATTATTATAAAATGATACTCTCGGTGATTCATCGGGTCCTTTCTTTTTATGCGACACGTTTGAATCTAGTTTAGGAGGAACTGATAACTTCATTCTAAAATTATTTCCCACCGTCGACTGTTAATTTTTCGGAAAAAGAGCGTAGTTATTCCATCATGGCTACGTGTCCTCTTAGGAGACAAGTTGAAGAGATTTGACTCCAATTTTCTTATTCAAGATGACTTATGTCCCTCATTATCTTATCTACTGTCCAGAAAATTTAGTTAATAGAACATTCGAGGATGACACAAAAATAACGTTTTCCTTCATCTGCAACTCACTAAGAAATCATCATGTTTCACCTCATTGTTGGTCCAGGCTTGCCTTTTTGTTTCCTCGTTGTTTCTTTATGAAGTGTTAATGTAGTAAATGTTTTTCACATATTTTAACTAAGCTGTCGTCGAAGTCTAAACACTGATTTGTGTGGTGGTTCTACTTTAGAAGACAATCCATGCATGTTCTAAACTGGATCAACCTAAAGTGAGTAATGTGACTCAGGGAACTTGTAGATACCTTTCCATACCTTCTCTTTTTCCTGTTTCAAAATTGTTGGACAGAACTTAGGTGGTTACTTGGCTACTTGATCTATTTTTAAGAAATTATTTTGAATCAAAGCTTGTGAGGCCCTGGTTAACGACATTCATGTTCCACTGGACACCGAATTGATCACTAGTTTGCGCAGCACAAAGGGTGTTAATTCAAAAGTTATCTTCTTGTTAATTTGGACCATTTCAAACCACATGCTGGTGATTCTGTTTCTCAAGACTGAAGCTTTCTTTCTGATATTTTATGATGATAGAGTTTACTTTTATATTTCACTACCAATAACTAAACTTGCAATTAAATGGAAAACATAGATAAATTTGAAAATATTACACTTGGCAGTTTCATTGTCTCCTTTTCAAATAAAGCTCCTGATCCAGAAAAGGATAGTGCTGCTGTGCAAGAGTTTCTGCCAGCATGGAAGGGGCTATTTGGGCCCGTACGCTTTGGGCTGGTAGTTCAGAAGAAGAGCTGGAGAGTGCTGGTGAGGTAAGCTTTCTCATAATTATCTTGCTCATATGTGGATATCAGATCAGCTGTATTTTCTTGATGAACTTTTGGAAGTATATTACTTATTGCTGAGAATGGAAAACATAATGATGAAATATGCCAAAGCCCGCACCAATTTAGGGTCAAACAAGGAACATCCACGGGAGATGATCTAACTTCTACTTAAGAAGTCTTGAGGTCTCATACATTTTCCATGCTGTCATTATGAAGTATAAAGTATAAACATTCATATCCCTCTCTTTCCAGATTCCATCATAATAGCACATAACTAAGAATTTAAAATTTATTAGCTTCTCCAAACAAATTTTGAACCAAATCTTAAAAAAAAACCCTACCTACTATCTAGCAGTATCGCTAGGTCTATAACTCTATATATACTTTTGCACACACAATATTCAGAAATGTGTACTTTATCTTTTATTCTTCCGTGAAAACTGCAACTAGTGTGAAAGTGCATGACATTTCCTTACTCATGATGTATCAGAAAGCACTCATCAAACAATGCCTAGATATATTATTGTCTCATGTGGGTGAATGGATCCTTAATTTTAGATGTAATGTCTTTTTGTCAAACACAACATATGAGCATGCCAAGATGGTTCTGATGCTTTGAAGCCCATCACTAGGGTAAACTGGTGCCGGTCCCCTTTGTGCTTGATTTTGAGAATAGGTGGGTCGATTCAAACCAAAATGAATATGTATATTGCTAGATTTTATTCAATCTTTGTTCTTTTCCAAATGCCAGCCACAAGTCCTAGGTCATGAAATGGTGATTTAGCGTAAAGATCTTGAGATTATGAAATATGGTCATGTAAGTGGCAAGTGGCAAGACTTAAGGAAATGATTTATTTGTGCCAGAGGAAGTACGTGACAGATCTTTTAAGTAAATCTAATATATGTGGGTCCATTTTTATAAAATATGGAAGGATTTGGATGCTTAGCCTCTCGCTGATCAAGGAGAACTGTTTGAAGATCCTAAGAGATGCATAAGATTGGTAACTCGTTTGTTTAAATGATGATTATTCATTGTTGGTGAATGTTGTCGACCAGTTTATGCAAGTTTTGTAAAAAAATCTCACATGGATGCATGGATAGAAAATCTTAGATGCTCAAAAGGTGGTCATGAACAAGATATCTTATATAAGAGAATGGCCATGTCATGTCTAAGTGTTTTCTAATGTCTATTGTGGAGGCCATTAATGGTCTAAGGTCAACTCTAGTACTGTACCTCTAAGATCAGCTACTGCTTATTGTATCTCTAAGATCGACTACTGATTTTGTACTTTTGCTGGAGGTAACCTATTAACCTTAAAGAGCACGAAATGAAGTGTAGGTGCAAGATTCGGCGCAAAGATAGACCATGACATTACATAATTCATGAATTCTTATGGTTGTTCATTCTTGTAAAATTGAAGCTTTGTTTAAGGGTCATTTACCATGGCAATTAGTCACCAGGGGATTAAAGAAACGGCCAAGCATTTCTTGAACATAAGAAACATATTTGCATGGACTGACACTTTATATCAGACTTAGCTGAGAATAAAGAAGTGGTCACATCACAATTCTGGTCAAAGAATCAATTGAATGGCATGTTTATATTGTTATTCTATGCTCGGACGGTTTGGTATCTACCTCTTGCTTGAGAGGGTTGTTAGAGATTGCAGTTTTATTGGTTGAATTGATATGTGTTGCTTTTATTAATAATTAAATAGCTTATTTAATTATTTAATATGTATCCATAAAAGAGCATGAATTCATATATGTGGCTAATAACCACCAAAGTTCAAAAAGATAAGCGTTTTAGGAGTTAATGATTAGTTGCTGATTTCTAGTTTTCTAATTGAAGGGAAGTGGGTGTTCAACTAGACTGAGCAATCCTTTATTTTCTGTTTAATCTTCTTTCTCTCTCTTCTTCTTCCTCCCTACCATATTTCTCTTCTTTTTGCTTTTTGGCATTGTTAACCATTCACTGTAGTGTCTTTCTCATTTATTTCTCACCTGCAATCTGATCTACTCTTCAAATCAGCTGATCTGCTGCTTTCTTTGATTGGTTAGCTTTACGCTTCTTGCGTAGTAAAATTAATATCAAATATAAAGACAATGTCTCTGCTGGGCGCTCTTCATTTGTCTGCGAGCAATCACCAAGTTCCAGACCAATCATTTGTGGTAAGTAGAGATCCAAATGTGAAGGACAGATCAATTGCACCTGGGCCATCCACCTCAGATTTGTAAAGAAAGGGGAGCCACTGATCTTCTGAAGGATGATAACTTGAGTAGATACTTCGAGGAGTAACCACTCTTGTTTGCTTGCGCTGGAGATTTTGACAGTTGCTGATGTAGAAAACCTTCTGAATTGCTACAAACAGCTTGTTCTTAGGTATGTATCTCTTTCCAAAGGAATGGACATCAGTAGTGAATCTCTTCCTGTGTCCAGTGAGCAGACACCAGCAGAAACTGCAGCCACCCAGGAGCTTGAAGATGTAGCAGAAACAGAGATGAACAATGAGAAGGATGATGTGATTTGTAGAAAAAATGATAGTTCAAGTGAGAATTTGATTTCAGGAATGGATGGCACTGAGTACAAGAATGATCTTGCCCTTTCAGGTGCAGAAAAGGATGATGAAATCCATTACCTTACTTTCGCAACATGTGGAACAGTTTTTTCTGCCTTATGTATAGTAGATGCCATGGAAATTATTCTCTACGCTCAATGCAAGTAGAACACAGTTGTATGTCAGGAAGCATAAAGCTGGTGTTTGATTTAGAAGATTGTGGTTCAGAGGGAGAAGGGAGTGGAACATGGCTGCGTTTTATGAAAAAAAAAAGGTATATTATACCTGTCTGTGGGAAACACAAGTAAACCAAATTCTGCCGGTCTATCAATTTCCCCACTCTTGGTCCACCTTTCACAGGTCAACTTGAATGCTATTGAGAGCATTTTTTTTTTTAGTCGGTACAAGCTCTTGAGAGCATTTAACATATTGAAATTGATTCATCAGTGCAGCATTTCACTTTGCTGCTATTCTAATACTGCTTGATCTGGATGATGCATTCTTTCTTCATCCTCTTTCCAGGACATGTCTCCAGGTACGCCTTCTCTGATTAATACTCGGGATTTTGCTTGCCAACCTTAACATTAACAAAGAAAAATCTCTAATCAAATGGTTAAATATCTATCTATGCTGTCTTAGGCAAGCATCCATCCACTAAAACAACGAGCTTGCTATCACATTCACATCCAATCCATTACTATCCAGATTGGCTAATACCTTTCCCTCCTTCCGAGAGAATTCATTAATTTTCATAAGTACTCGATAGAATTGAGGATCTAGTGTGATCTCTATCGAGTTTAGTGCGATCTCTTTCAACCAGACCTGGCGCTGGGCTTGATTGGCCTAATTCTCCGTAAGTTAAAGATGTTAGAATGCCACATCATTCTTCTCTCAAACTATCTCCCATAACTATTCCGAACTGTTTAAACAGAATTAGTTTTAATTAGTTCCTTGTAACCAGCTCATTTAACTAATTCTGGAACCTTCATTTTTCCTCTATAATACTGTATCACAACTCAATAGTCTGTGTGGAAAATCAATACATTCTTCTTCCTCATTTCACTTTTATTTTCCTCTTTGTTTTCTCTGTACAGTAACCAGCATTTCACCGTGCCGGTTACTGTTCAGTTGTGCCAGAGTTTCAAATGTAAAACTCTTCATGGTATCAGAGCAGGGATCCAGTGCTTCATCTCATGCACGGATTATATGTCTGACTGCTTCAATCTTGAAGTAGTTCTGCCTTCCCTCAGCAATCGATCGATGGCATCTCCTGGTTCCGTCAATAGGTCCGACGAAGCTGCCAGGAGCTCTTCTACCTTGGCTATATCTCCCAATCTCAAATTTCTGGTCACCAGAATACAGTCCTTAGTACCTAATCATCTCACATCTGATAACTATCTAACTTGGAAATCCCAGATTACTAGGATTTTTAAGGCTAGTGGCTTCTTCGGTTTCCTTGATGGAACCACTAAACCTTCTTCTCTATCCAACCCTATTGCGTTTGAAACTTGGTCCTTCACTGACCAGTTTCTAGCTACTGCATTAAACTCCACCATCTCTTCCACTGTTTTACCATTTGTGATTAATCTTGATCACTGTGACCAAATCTGGTCTACTTTGGAAGTTCGTCTGAATTCTACCACCAGATCCCATATAATTCAGCTTAAAAATGAACTTCATAATATCAGGAAGAATGAACTTTCCATGCATCAATATCTTCATGGGGTTCATGAGAAGGTAGATGCTCTGACTGCAGCTGGTTTGAGTCCGGATGTTGAAGATGTAATTCTTTATATTCTCAATAGACTTCCACCTACGTATGACTCCTTTGCTACATCATTCGGACACGATCATCCTCCATTACTCTTGATGAGCTCTATGCTCTATTATGCAGTGAAGAATTTATTCTAGCTGCTAAAGACAAGCAGGCCACTGTAGGAGATTCAGCTTTTGCTCTGCTGGCCACTAGAGGATGAAGCTGAGGACGTTTTGCCTATACTAGCAGGGGCAGAGGTCGCTCTCGATTCGGGAGTTGGAATTCTTCTACACAGAGCAGGGATCATAGATCCATTGTTGAGTGTCAAATTTGCTACAAAAGGGGACACACAGCATCATATTGTTGGTTCCGAATGGATCCCAACTACCATGTGCCAACTGCTACTTGTCCTCAGGCTCTTATTGCACATTCCTCCTCTGATTCTACTTCAGGTGATTGGATTTTGGATAGCGGTGCATCTGCCCATATGACATCGGATTCTTCTTTACTACAAAATCCGGTGTCATATCGTGGTTCAGAGAAAATTATGCTTGGTGATGGTTCCTCTACTTCGATCAGCCAGTCAGGTACAGGCGTTATTCACACTCCATTTCATTCATTTCGTCTT